>NC_083241.1:3187716-3487716 GCF_032191835.1 Heteronotia binoei | reverse complement strand
GTGGCTCGATCCAATTCTCTCTGCCGTTCCCACTATCAAGGGATGATGATGGGGCAGCTGGGGGTGCAGGGGTGGTGGCTTGGCCTAGGGTTGCCAATCCCCAGGTGGGGGCAGGGGATTCCCCAGGTTGGAGGCCCTCCCCCCGCTTCAGGGTCATCAGAAAGCAGGGCGGGGAGGGAATGTCTGCTGGGCACTCCATTATTCCCTATGGAGATCGATTCCCATAGAGTATAATGGAGAATTGATCTGGGGCTCTGGGGGGAGGCTGTTTTTTGAGATAGAGGCACCAAATTTTTCGCATGGCATCCAGTGCCTCACCCCGAAATACTCTCCGAGTTTCAAAGGAATTGGACCAGGGAATCCAATCCTATGATCCCCCAAAGGAGATGCCCCTATCCTTCATGATTTCCAAAGGAGGGAAGGTATTTAAAAGGTGTGCGGTCTCTTTAAACATGACAACCAGAACTCCCTTTGGAGTTCAATTCTGCTTGTCACAACCATCTTTTTCGTCCCTTCTCAAATGTTCACGTCCCGTTGCCAGGTTTAACTTTATCTCTCCTGCCTGTTCAGAGGCAGTAACAAAAACTTTTCAAGTGATTTTTTTTTTTAAAAAAAAAAAGCTCCCCCCCCCCCCTAAATTGTTGACTTCCTAAAGAACAAAATGAACCTCTCCTGTGATGTTGAAGACCTGAGGAATGAAAACACAATATGCAACTTCTTTCAAGAGCCTTTAGTCAAAAGGTGTCTCTATTTAGCTCTGATGGAGTTGGGCTCCTTAGCTCTCTGACCCCCCCCCCCCCCGCTGCTGCAGTGAAAGGTGAGTCTCCCACTAATTCAAAGGGTCAATCCACCGACTGAACTAAAAGATCAAGAGACTCAAAGAATGCTCAATTATCCCAAAGTGTGTCATAATGCAGAAGAAGAGTGGGTTTTTATACCCCGCTTTTCTATACCTTCTTGCCGGTATAAGATGTACCAGGATAAGAGCCAGTTTGGTGTAGTGGTTAAGTGCGCAGACTCTTATCCGGGAGAACCGGGTTTGATTCCCCCACTCCTCCATTTGCACCTGCTGGAATGGCCTTGGGTCAGCCATAGCTCTCACAGGAGTAGTCCTTGAAAGGGCAGCTGCTGTAAGAGATCTCTCAGCCCCACCCACCTCACAGGGTGTCTGTTGTGGGGGGAAGGAGAAAAGGGAGATTGTATATAGGATGGAATATAAATCCAATATCATCATCATCATCATCTTTCTTCTTCTTCTGTTTCAAAACGGTTTACAACGGACTTCCCTTCCTGTCTCCTCAATAGGCACTTTGTGAGGTAGGTGGGGATGAGTTTGGAGAGAACTGTGACTGAGCCAAGGTCACCCAGCTGGCTGCATGTGCAGAAGTAGTGGGAAATCAAATGCAGTTTTCCCAGGTTAGCGTTTGCCGCTCTTAACCACTACACTGTGTGTGTTTGTGCTGCCAGAGGGAACTTTTCTTGGGGGTTTTTTTTGGGGGGGGAGAGGGGGGAAGAAGCCATATTGAGAGCCAGTTTGGTGTAGTGGTTAAGTGTGCGGACTCTTATCTGGGAGAACCAGGTTTGATTCCCCACTCCTCCACTTGCACCTGCTGGAATGGCCTTGGATCAGCCATAGCTCTGGCAGAGGTTGTCCTTGAAAGGGCAGCTGCTGTGAGAGCCCTCTCTAGCCCCACCCACCTCACAGGGTGTCTGTTGTGAGGGGAGAAGACAGGAGATTGTAAGCCACTCTGAGTCTCTGATTCAGGGAGAAGGGCGGGATATAAATCTGCAATTCTTCTTCTATTGTATTTTTTTTGTAACTGCAGGCTTCAGGTTGAAGGTATGCACAAGTTTCAACAAAAGGAACCAGAAGGTCTCATTTAAAAGTATTCTCTCTTGGATAATATTCCACCTGTGGTTGGTGGTGAATGCGGGTGATGTCATCTCTTTTTGGCTCCTGTGACCATTTGCGCCTGTTAGTGGCTGGTGAAATAAATGGGCTGCTGCACAGCGGGGACTGGAAAACGTGATGCCGCTTTGTTCGACTCGAGTGATTCAAAAGCGATGTGAAAAAATATATGATTTGGCTCTTAAAAGCTTTGGTCCCCGGGGGCTGTCTCTCCTCCAGTGCAACCTTGGCGTCATGTAAGCAACATTCATTTTTTGCATTGATTTATAGCCTGCTTTCCTCCCCGGCTGGGGCTCAAAGCTTAGACCATTGTTCCCCCCACCCTCCACCCATATTCTCACAGCAACAACCCTGTGTAGTTTGCGACAGGCCCGTGATCACCCATGGTCGAAGTAGGGATTCGAACCCATGTCATCCAGGGTCCTCGTCTCCTGCTCTGTCTACAACACCGCACTGGCTCTCCAGTTCAGCTTCTAAGAGCACGTGTTGGCTTCGGGATGGCGTGTAGTCTCTGGGACTGGCCCAAATGCTGGGAAATTTATGAAATCTCTGTCATCTGCACCTATTCAGTGTAAGTACTCCATGTTGGACACCACAGGAATCTGTTGACCATGAGAAAGTGGAAAGCCCAGATTGGTGAATTCCATCTCCCCATTGCTCACTGCAAAGGGGGTGAAGGGTGAAGACATCTTCCAAAAGGCACCAGTATTCTACCTACCTACCTACTTACCTACCTCCCTATCTACCTATGAAGAAGACCGCAGATTTATACCCCGCCCTTCTCTCTGAATTAGAGTCTCAGAGCAGCTTACAATCTCCTATATCTTCTCCCCCCACAACAGACACCCTGTAATGTAGGTGGGGCTGAGAGAGCTCTCACAGCAGCTGCCCTTTCAAGGACAACTCCAGAAGAGCTATGGCTGACCCAAGGCCATTCCAGCAGCTGCAAGTGGAGGAGTGGGGAATCAAACCCAGTTCTCCCAGATAAGAGTTCACACACTTAACCACTACACCAAACTGTCTGTCTGTCTGTCTGTCTGTCTGTCTGTCTATCTATCTATCTATCTATCTATCTATCTATCTATCTATCATCTATCTATCGTCTATCTATCATCTATCTATCATCTAATTACTGTTATTGTTGCTATTATCAAAACTCAACCAGAACAGCAGTGCCAAGAGGAACTAGATAGCATTATAGCATTGGAGAAAGTTCAGAAAAGGGCAACTAGAATGATTAAAGGGCTGGAACACCTTCCCTATGAAGAAAGGTTGAAACGCTTGGGGCTCTTTAGCTTGGAGAAACGTCGACTGCGGGGTGACATGATAGAGGTTTACAAGATAATGCATGGGATGGAGAAAGTAGAGAAAGAAGTACTTTTCTCCCTTTCTCACAATACAAGAACTCGTGGGCATTCGATGAAATTGCTGAGCAGACAGGTCAAAACGGATAAAAGGAAGTACTTCTTCACCCAAAGGGTGATTAACATGTGGAATTCACTGCCACAGGAGGTGGTGGCGGCCACAAGCATGGCCACCTTCAAGAGGGGGTTAGATAAAAATATGGAGCAGAGGTCCATCAGTGGCTATTAGCCACAGCGTGTGTGTGTGTGTATATATATATATTTGGCCGCTGTGTGACACAGAATGTTGGACTGGATGGGCCATTGGCCTGATCTAACATGGCTTCTCTTATGTTCTTAAGAGGAACTGGATGAAGTCTCCAATAGTGACCCCTCTTGCCACTTCCAAATGCCTGGAGTTTACTTAGAAAAGAGACCCGCTGAGTTCAGTGGGATTTCCTTCCCAGAGCAGCCGGTGCCCCTTCCGCACCACTGCATCAGCCGGACCCAAGCAGCGATGCTCACCCAGCATCAGACTAATGTTTGATGTGATTGCAAAGCTTGGACCAGAACTGCATCTTGGGCTGAGCCCAAAACGTATTTGTAGCTTTTCTTCACTCTCACATTTTTAACAGGATCAGGAGTCCGATAGCGCTCTTTTCTCGTGCTGAATATGTGCCCAGACAGTACTCAGAGGCCGAATGAAACAAAACCCTATGAAAACACCATTATAAAACACAAACGGTTACGATTCCCATCAACCCCAGAAGCAAACTTCCTTATGCAGAGCAAAAGAATCCAGAGTTTCTCTTCCCCCTGCGCTCCGAATGGAAGGGGACGCCGCTGTCCATCTGCAGAGCATATAGTAGCCATCTGTCTGATGAACCCGGACTCTGGATTAAATTAGATCAAAGTGAGCCCAGAAGTAAAAATAAGGGCTTAGAAGTGAAATCATGGAAAGCACGGCAGCTTTGCTTGTTTTGACAGCCATTTGAAAAGGTTACTTTATTTAATTTCCTGTGGGTAAGAGATACTTGCGTGGAGAGCAAAGTCTAACAAAGCTTTCTTCTGTGCGCAAAATGCTGGTGAAAAGCACAATTAGGGTACTTGAGCCTATGGAAGATGTGGATTTAGCTACTAATGGGTTCCACATTTGAAGCCGAGGAGCACCTTGGAAAAATGTTCTTTCTTTCTTTCTTTCTTTCTTTCTTTCTTTCTTTCTTTCTTTCTTTCTTTCTTTCTTTCTTTCTTTCTTTCTTTCTTTCTTTCTTTCTTTCTTTCTTTCCTTCCTTCCTTCCTTCCTTCCTTTGCCTACTGTAAGCTCTTGGAGGATTGGCCACCCCTGGTGTAGACCTTTGTGAGATGGTGGCAGCTACTGCCATAGCAATCTGCACAGCCAATCAAATCTCCGGTAGCCAATTAGAAGCTTCGCTGGGCGAAAGCCCTACCTGGGCCCACCCACTTCCTGAAAACACTTGGTGGATATTGGCAGGTGCCACGGTACCCACAGCCACCATGTTGGGTACCCTAGCAAAATAATTCTCCTTTCTTTGACATGGGAGTATGCAGCCTTTTGAACTTCACAGGGCTCTTCAGCAAGAGTTGATTGAAGCTGCTTCCCATCTAATCCTTTTTGCCCTGTAGAAAAAAGGTGTGCTGAACAGATTTCCAACAAGGCTTTTTAACATTTTTCCAAAAGAAACTGGTACTGGAGCTTCCTGCCACTCGGAAGAAAGGCATAAAACAACATTAATTCCCAAACGGAGGGTTTTGGAGGAGCCGCAATGACAGGCGCCAGCTTCTCACTCCCTGTAAAGTGGCTCCGAGTTCCAAACAGACTGTAAATTTGAGGCGATCTCAACTGAACTGCAAGGAAGAAGGAAGTGGCCAGAGGGAGGGAGGGACTGGCTTTCAAGCTGGACCCTCTCTTGTTTTCCTAAAAAAGGTGTTTGTCATCCGTGAATTGCTTTGCCACAACTGCTGTTTGGTCATTTTGCTGCTCTGAATAGGGTTTATTGGAGGAAAAGAACGACCCAGGCCTTCCAAGGAGTTGGAAAGATAACAGCAAGCAAGCAAACAAAGTGATCTTCCTAGCCCATTGGCTCTTCTGGCATTTCCAAAGTGGTCTGGGGAGGGCTGGGCTGGGAATGCGGCTTTTGCAGGCCTTGGAGGGTGGATAGTATGACAGAGAGCCAGTTTGGTGTCATGGTCAAGTGCGTAGACTCTGATCTGGGAGAACCAGGTTTGATTTCCCCACTTACATCTGCTGGAATGGCCTTGGGTCAGCCAGAGCTCTTGCAGGAGTTGTCCTTGAAAGGGCAGCTTCTGTCAGAGCTCTCTCAGCCCCACCCACCTCACAGGGTGTCTGTTGTGAGGGAGGAAGTTAAAGGAGATTGTGACCACTCAGAGACTCTGAGATTCAGGGTATAGGGTGGGATATAAATCCAATATCACCATCATCACCACCACTGTACCTTCCTGAAGTCCTTCCTCTCCCCAAACCCTTCCTTTGCTAGGTTCCATCCCCCAAACTCCAGGAATTTCCCAAGCCAGAGCTGGCAACCCAGATATTGTGTCTCAGGTCCAGTCCTTGTAGAGTTGCCAACTCCAGGTTGGAAAACACCTGCAGATTTTGGGGGTGGAGACTGAGGAGGGCAGGCTTTGGGGAAGGGAGGGGCTTCAAGGCCAAAGGCTCCGCCTTCCAAAGCACCCATTCTCTCCGAGGGATCTGATCTCCGTTGCCTAAAAATCAGCGGTAATAGCAAGAGATCTCCAGCCACCACCTGGAGGCTGGCAACCCTAAGTCCTTGCAGTCTCCAGTTTGAAAGAGTTTGGGGTAATGCAGGGGTGTCAAACTCATTTGTTATGAGGGCCGGATCTGACATAAAAGAGACCTTGTTGGGCTGGGGTTGCCAATCCCCAGGTGGGGGCAGGGGATCCCCCGGTTTGGAGGCCCTCCCCCCACTTCAGGGTCGTCAGAAAGCAGGGGGAGGGGAGGGAAATGTCTGCTGGGAACTCTGATATTCCCTATGGAGATTTATTCCCATAGAAAATAATGGAGAATTGATCTGCGGGTATCTGGGGCTCTGGGGGGGGCTGTTTTTTAAGGTAGAGGCACCAAATTTTCAGTACAGCATCTAGTGCCTCTCCCCAAAATACCTCCCAAGTTTCAAAAAGATTGGACCAGGGGATCCAATTCTATGAGCCCCAAATGAAGGTGCCCCTATCCTTCATTATTTCCTATGGAAGGAAGGCATTGAAAAGGTGTGCCGTCCCTTTGAATGTGATGGCCAGAACTCCCTTCGGAGTTCAATTATGCTTGTCACAGCCTTGACCTTGGCTCCACCCCTAATGTCTCCTGGCTCCACCCCCAAAGTCCCCAGATATTTCTTAAATTGGACTTGGCAACCCTATGTTGGGCCGAGTCACATCTGGTTAGGCCGAGCCATGTCGGGCCGGGCCTTGTGTGTACCTATTTAAGATTAGGTAGCAGAGATATAAACTTTTATAAAGAACACAGACAAATGCAAATATATATATATTTTAAATTTAAAACATTAGCACTCGGTCTTAAAGGTGCTTTCTTTGTATTTCTCCCATGGGATCCATGGAATTGGACGAGGGAAGCTCTGGCTCTTTTCTTCCTTCCCCAAAGGAGGAGCCTCAGCCAATGGAGAAAATAGAGGTTTTGTTCTGTAGCTCCTGTGCAATTGAGCAAGTCTTGCAAAGCAAGCTGTGATGCAGAAGGAAGCAAGAGAGAGGGAGAAGGAAGCAGATGACAGCCAGTTGCTCGGGGGCCTTATAGGAACCCTCCGGGGGCCTGATTCAACCCCTGACCTGCATGTTCAACATCCCTGGGGTAATGGATCTGGGGAAGAACCCATGCCTGAACAGCCAAAAGTAATCAGAGGAAACAACATGGGGATGAAGCCTCAAACATCGCAGCAAGGTGAGATGCTTGTAGAGTCTCAGGGGAACATCCAAAGGGGCCCACAAATCTACTGATTTACTTTATTTATATCCCTCTTTTCTCCTCGATGGGGATCCAAAGCTGCTTCCATCTATCTCCTCTCCTTCATTTTATCATAACAAGCCTGTGAGGGTGGCAGGCAGGCACTCATTTGCATATTAGGCCACACCCTGACATCACCAATGTTTCGCGCAAGGGCTTTATTGTAGAAAAGGCCCAACAGGAACTCATTTGCACATTAGGCCACACCCCAGTGCCAAGCCAGCTGGAACGATGTTCCTGTACGTTCCTGCTTAAAAAAAGCTCTGCAGTGTAGATTGGTTAGGCTGAGCTTGTGTGTCTGGCCCAAGGTCACCTAACTTGCTTCCATGGCAGAGTGCAGATTCAAACCCAGATCTCCCTAACCGCTACACCACACTGGGTCTCACAAAGGGATGTTTCCACCAATGTTCCCTCTAAGGCCAAGCTGTGGAGTCTTTTAAGGAAAAATTCCGCTTCGTTAGCGACTGCAGAAATAGGTTTGCTCTGGAGCCGTTTTTCCTGAGTAAAGCCAAAAATGTGTGAGCTGGAGGCTAAAAAACTGTGAGCAAGCTCGAGTCAATGCAGCTTAGAGGGAGCACAGCTTTCCACCATAGTCAGAGATAGAGAGGGGTCACTAGGGGTCCAGGAGCCACAGAAGAAGAAGACCACAGATTTATACCCCACCCTTCTCTCTGAATCAGAGTCTCAGAGCGGCTTACAATCTCCTTTATCTCCTCACGACAGATGCCCTGTGAGGCCGGTAGGGCTGAGAGAGCTCTCAAAGCAGCTGCCCTTTCAAGGACAACTCCTACAAGAGCTATGGCTGACCCAAGGCCATTCCAGCAGCTGCAAGTGGAGGAATGGGGAATCAAACCTGGTTCCCCCAGATAAGAGTCCGTGCACTTAACCACTACACCAAACGGGCTCTGTCAGACGACAGGCCACGAGAGTCCTTGCCGACTTTCAAACAGTTTTTTGAAATGGGAAAAGCTAGATCGGAGGCGAGTTCTCTTCTCACCCTCCCACCCGCTTCCCTCTGCATGAACTCGGGACTTGGGTTTCACTGTTCACAGAGGAGAGCAATTGTTCCTCCCCAGCCCTCCCTGGCGAAATACAAATATCCGGAGAATGTTCCTCTTGAAACGCTGGGGTCAATTTCTCCCCCGTTGGGAACGGTTTGAGACAGAAGCAGTCGCGGAGCTGCCTCAAGACGGTGCCAGACGCTTTATCAACAGCCGTCGCCAGTTTTATCTTGGCGCATAATACCAGCAGAGAAAGGGAAAAGGTTTAATCTGTAAACTGGAGCTCTTCGTGCATGGTTTGCACACACACACCCCTTCCTCTGTCCCCTCCTTTGAAAAGTGTTCTTATGCTGGGAACAAGTGGTTCCATGCAGACTCTGCCAGGCTAGGCCCGAGGTGTCGACTGGCGGGCATTTCTCTCCCCAGGCCAACAAGGCCTCCGTACATCTTTGGCTCCTGCCCACGCTTGTCCTGTCTGGCGACGTGAAGTCTGTTGACCATTCTGGGGCCCAAAGAAAGCCCTTTTCTGGCTCCCATGGCGCTCGGTGCTGCTCCGCACATGAAAACACACGCTGGGCCGTCCCACAAGCAGTTCCCTCGTGATGTCTGGCGGGTCACAATGCCACCCAGTCTTCGATAAGGCGCCGGCGAGCACCGCCTCAGAGCCGGGGTGTGAGCGACGAAAATGTCACAAAGGCCCAAACACTGAAGGGCTTGTCTGGGGAACAATCGGCGATATCTTGTGTACGTCCTGAGGGCAGCCTCGTCAAATGTTAGTTCTGCGAAGCCTCTGAAGGAGGAGGCGGACAGCCTTCTTTCTTGTCATCTGGAAAGCCCCCGACATTTTGTGACGTAGGGCTGCCAGCTCCAGGGTGGGAGATTTCTGGAGATTTGGGAGGGAGCCAGAGGAGAGTTCAACTTGGGAGGGGTCTCAGGATGGTACAATGGCATGTGCCCCCTGCCTCCGATGCAGCCCTTTTCTCCAGAGGAACTGGTCTTGATCAAGACATAAGGAGCAGAGGTCCATCAGTCGCTATGAGCCACAAGGTGTGGATTTGCTGTTTTGTTACAAAGGGACTTCAAGAACAGAATGGAGAGGGAAATTGCTGAATTACAAATTATTCTGAAACTTGGAACAACAGGGATATCGGTTTTTAAATTTCAGTAAGAAAATAAGAACATAAGAGAAGCCATGTTGGATCAGGCCAGTGGCCCATCCAGTCCAACACTCTGTGTCACATAAGAACATAAGAGAAGCCCTGTTGGATCAGGCCAGTGGCCCATCCAGTCCAACACTCTGTGTCACATAAGAACATAAGAGAAGCCCTGTTGGATCAGGCAAGTGGCCCATCCAGTCCAACACTCTGTGTCACAGAAGAAGAAGAAGAAGAAGAAGATATTGGATTTATATCCCGCCCTCCACTCCGAAGAGTCTCAGAGTGGCTCACAATCTCCTTTACCTTCCTCCCCCACAACAGACACCCTGTGAGGTGGGTGGGGCTAAGAGAGCTCTTACAGCAGCTGCCCTTTCAAGGACAACTTCTGCCAGGGCTATGGCTAACCCAAGGCCATTCCAGCAGGTGCAAGTGGAGGAGTGGGAAATCAAACCCGGTTCTCCCAGATAAGAGTCCACACACTTAACCACTACACCAAACATAAGAGAAGCCATGTTGGATCAGGCCAGTGGCCCATCCAGTCCAACACTCTGTGTCACATAAGAACAAAAGAGAAGCCATGTTGGATCATGGAGTAAAAGGACAGGTCCTCTTGTGGATCAAAAACTGGCTGAGTAATAGGAAGCAGAGAGTGAGTATAAATGGGCAGTCTTCGCAGTGGAGGACGGTAAGCAGTGGGGTGCCGCAGGGCTCGGTACTGGGTCCCATGCTTTTTAACTTGTTCATAAATGATTTAGAGTTCGGAGTGAGCAGTGAAGTGGCCAAGTTTGCGGATGACACTAAATTGTTCAGGGTGGTGAGAACCAGAGAGGATTGTGAGGAACTCCAAAGGGATCTGTTGAGGCTGGGTGAGTGGGCGTCAACGTGGCAGATGCGGTTCAATGTGGCCAAGTGCAAAGTAATGCACATTGGGGCTAAGAATCCCAGCTACAAATACAAGTTGATGGGGTGTGAACTGGCAGAGACTGATCAAGAGAGAGATCTTGGGGTCATGATAGATAACTCACTGAAAGTGTCAAGACAGTGTGCGTTTGCAATAAAAAAGGCCAATGCCATGCTGGGAATTATTAGGAAGGGAATTGAAAACAAATCAGCCAGTATCATAATGCCCCTGTATAAATCGATGGTGCGGTCTCATTTGGAGTACTGTGTGCAGTTCTGGTCGCCGCACCTCAAAAAGGATATTATAGCTTTAGAGAAGGTGCAGAGAAGGGCAACTAGAATGATTAAAGGGCTGGAGCACTTTCCCTATGAAGAAAGGTTGAAACGCTTGGGACTCTTTAGCTTGGAGAAACGTCGACTGCGGGGTGACATGATAGAGGTTTACAAGATAATGCATGGAATGGAGAAAGTAGAGAAAGAAGTACTTTTCTCCCTTTCTCACAATACAAGAACTCGTGGGCATTCGATGAAATTGCTGAGCAGACAGGTTAAGACGGATAAAAGGAAGTACTTCTTCACCCAAAGGGTGATTAACATGTGGAATTCACTGCCACAGGAGGTGGTGGCGGCCACAAGTATAGCCACCTTCAAGAGGGGTTTAGATAAAAATATGGAGCACAGGTCCATCAGTGGCTATTAGCCACAGTGTATGGAGCACAGGTCCATCAGTGGCTATTAGCCACAGTGTATGTGTGTATATAACATTTTTTGCCACTGTGTGACACAGAGTGTTGGACTTGATGGGCCGTTGGCCTGATCCAACATGGCTTCTCTTATGTTCTTATGTTCTTATGTTCTTATGATCAGGCCAATGGCCCATCCAGTCCAACACTCTGTGTCACACAGTGGCCAAAAAACCCAGGTGCCATCAGGAGGTCCACCAGTGGGGCCAGGACACTAGAAGCCCTCCCCCCCCCAAGCACCAAGAATACAGAGCGTCACTTGCCCCAGACATAAGAACATAAGAGAAGCCACGTTGGATCAGACCAATGGCCCATCTGATCCAATGCTCTGTGTCACACAGAGGCCAAAAAAAGCAAGTGCCCCCAGGAGGTCCACCAGTGGGGCCAGGACACTAGAAGCCCTCCCCCTGTGCCCCCCTCCAAGCACCAAGAATACAGAGCATCACTTGCCCCAGGCAGAGAGTTCCAACGATATGCTGTGGCTAACAGCCATCGATGGACCTCTGCTCTAGATGTTTATCCAGTCCCCTCTTGAAGCTGTCTATGCTTGTAGCTGCCGCCACCTCCTGTGGCAGTGAATTCCACATGTTAATCACCCTTTGGGTAAAGAAGGACTTCCTTTTATCAGTTCTAACTTGACCGCTCAGCAATTTCATTGAATGTCCAAAATTACATGTGCAAACCCACTTTCACCAAGTATAGCGATATATCCACAGTATTCCAATGTATTTCTCTTTTAGAATAGTGTATCATAATAATGTTTTTTGTATTCGCATACTCAAACAAGGGACATTGGCTGTTTATCTTCTTACATATACTAAACCCATCTTCCACTATATCTTTTTTTCTTTTCTTTTTTTCCTAATGGCACACTATAATGATGTTTATATGTATGTTACATGTTAAAAAATAAATTAGGTGGACAGGAAAAACCTCTGAGAAAGAAATGTCCTCATTTTAACCCAGACTTGCTAGCAACATAGTAATTAACAGACACTTATTACCTCATTCTCTCATTCTGACACGTTACCTTCTGAATAAAACTTTCTTTGGTGTTTCAGTTTGGTGTAGTGGTTAAGTGCGTGGACTCTTATCTGGGAGAACCAGGTTTGATTCCCCACTCCTCCACTTGCAGCTGCTGGAATGGCCTTGGGTCAGCCACAGCTCTCTCATCTGGGAGAACCGGGTTTGCTTCCCCACTCCTCCACTTGCAGCTGCTGGAATGGCCTCAGGTCAGGCATTGCTCTCATAGGAGTTGTCCTTGAAAGGGCAGCTTCCGGGAGAGCTCTCTCAGCCCCACCCACCTCACAGGGTGTCTGTTGTGGGGGAAGAAGATATAGGAGATTGTAAGCCGCTCTGAGTCTCTGATTCAGAGAGAAGGGCGAGGTGTAAATCTACAGTCTTCTTCTTCTTAAAGGTGCTACTGGACTCCTGCTTTGTAGATGGAACACTCTGTCTGGGGCAGTGATGCTCTGTCCTTTTAGTGCTTGGGGGGGCCCAGTGGGAGGGCTTCTGGAGTTCTGGCCCTCCCCAGGCTCTGTCCCCCAATCTCCAGGAATTTCCTCCCCCAGATTTGGCAACCTTGCCTTCTGACTTCCGGTTCTCACCCTCTCTTTCCTGTACTTTGGTCCTCACAGAAAGATTTCTTGCCTTCCACACCTCTGGCCTGGAATTTCACAGTACTCGAGGATTCATTTCTCTGGTGCGATGTTTCCCTCAGGGATTTCTGCTTCCGTTTCTGACTTCCTGACCAGCCCGGCATCGCACCAGTGGATCCTTTGCTACAGTTCTGGACCCGGTTTGCCACAGAACCACCTGCCTGCAAAACATGCAGAGGAGAATGAAGCATCGTCTTTTCCGCGTGTGGTTCTGGGATTGGTTTTGTGGGGGTTTTTTGTTAAAAAACTTCTAATTTTGGCAAGGAGCACCAGTCTCTGGCTAGAGATCTGAAAGTCCCAGGATCATATAAGGCACTTCAAAAGGGGCTTTCTTTTATTTTTTTTATGCCTGAAATAAAACAAATCTTCCTTTTTCTTCCGCCCTGTCACATAAGTATTTTTGGAGCTGAACAGGCAAAAGAATTCCTCCGCCTGCTTTCATTTCCTTCCTGTGACCAAAATCTGCTCAAGTCTTAGGGTTGCCAGCTCTGGGCTGGAAAATTCCTGGAGATTTGGGGGTGGAGTAAGGTTGCCAAGTCCGATTCAAGAAATATCTGGGGACTTTGGAGGTGGAGCCAGGAGCAAGGGTGTGACAAGCATAAATGAACTCCAAGGGAGTTCTGGCCATCACATTTAAAGGGACGGCGCAGTTTTTCAATTCCTTCCTTCCATAGGAAATAATGAAGGATAGGGGCACTTTCTTTTAGGGCTCATAGAATTGGACCCCCTGGTCCAATATTTTTGAAACTTGGGAGGTATTTTGGGGAGAGGCACTACATGCTATACTGCAAATGTGGCGCCTCTACCCCAAAAAACAGGGGCCCCCCCAGAGCCCCAGATACCCGCAGATCAATTCTCCATGATTTTCTATGGGAATAAATCTCCATAGGGAATAACAGAGTTCCCAGCAGACATTTCCCTCCCCTCCCCCCGCTTCCTGACGACCCTGAAGCGGGGGGGAGGGCCTCCAAACCGGGGGATCCCCTGCCCCCACCTGGGGATTGGCAACCCTAGGGTGGAGCCTGAGGAGGGCAGGGTTTGGGAGGGAAGGGACCTCAGGAGAGTCCAATGCCATAAAATCCACCCTCCCAAGCAGCCATGCTCTCTACGGGAACTGATCTCTGCCAGCTGGAGATTGGTTGTGAAAGCAGGAGATCTTCAGGCCCCACCTGGAGGCTGGCAACCCTACCATAATGTGTTTGAGTGCAAAGACCAAAGTTTGAGTCCAGTGACATTTTTAGGACTAACACGGTTTAATTCTGAGTACAAGCTTTTATGGGAGGGTTTCTAGTGTCCTGGCCCCACTGATGGACCTCCTGATGGCACCTAGGTTTTTTTTGGCCACTGTGTGACACAGAGTGATGGACTGGAGGGGCCACTGGCCTGATCCAACATGGCTTCTCTTATGTTCTTATGTGACACAGAGTGTTGGACTGGAGGAGCCACTGGCCTGATCCAACAGGGCTTCTCTTATGTTCTTATGTGACACAGAGTGTTGGACTGGAGGGGCCACTGGCCTGATCCAACATGGCTTCTCTTATGTTCTTATGTGACACAGAGTGTTGGACTGGATGGGCCACTGGCCTGATCCAACAGGGCTTCTCTTCTGTTCTTATGTGACACAGAGTGTTGGACTGAATGGGCCACTGGCCTGATCCAACATGGCTTCTCTTATGTTCTTATATGAAGCAGAGGTCTGTGAGTGGTCTAATCCAGAAGGGTTCTTCTGATGTTCTTCTCAGGGGAAGGCCTTGGCCTCTGTGCCCTGTTGTTGGCCCTCCAAGTGAACTGGTTGGCTACTGTGTGAGGCAGGATGCTGTACTAGATGGACCCTCACTGGTCTGATCCAGGAGGATTCTTTTATGTTCTTATCAGAGTATGGCCTTGGCCTCTATGCCGTGTTGTTGGCCCTCAAGAGGAAATGGCTGGCCACAATGTGAGACAGGATGCTGGACTAGATGGACCTTCACTGGCCTGATCCAGCAGGGCTCTTCTGATGTTCTTATCTGTTGTGATTCTATGGCATGTACTTCCCCCTCCCTGGGATGGGTAAGTGGTCTTAGATCATGAATGGTATTAAACATTTGTACTTTAGTTTCCTTCAGAATTGTCCTGTATCTTGTAGCAATGCGATGGGTTGTTCTACTCAAAATGTGCTCTTGCATTAACTAGTGATGATCAAATACAAGTTGACCAGGGTCATTATTTTGACCCGAGGGCAGCATCTCAGTCTCTGGTTCCGACTCTAACGCTAGCTCTTTTTATTCTCAGCGCCAGCAAATATGGCCTTCGTAAAGTTTAGCTATCGGTAGCGGCACCACAGTCTGGCAGGGTGGTGCTCCCAGCAAATCATTAAACCACTTGAGGGCCAGACAAAAAGCTCTCGAAGGCTGGATGTGCTCCTGAGGTCGAACATGTTCCCTTCTGCTCTAAAGGCACCCTCGGAGACAACAACAGAGCGGGATGTGTTAGGCCAGCAGACGAATAACAGCAGAATGTCGCAAGAGGACCAGCCCTGCTGGAGAATCTTGAACGGCTGCCAGCCCCTAGAGCTTCAAAGGGATGGTGAGCGGAAAATAAGGAAGTTGTTGGGCACTGGGCTGACAGGTGTTAATGGATCTGGCTTCCTTTATTTCCCACTCTTTTGTCCCCGGCTAAGTTCAGGCCAGGTCAGCATCTCCTGGGTTGGTCTGCGGCAGAAGAGCTCGATTCGAATCCAGGAGCGCCTTCGCAGCCAACAAGATTTTCAGGGTAGGAGCATGCAAGAGACAAAGCTCCCTTCTCTCAGATTTCCATTCCTACTCATGTCTGATGAAGGGAGTTTTGAGTAAGCCTGGGTTTCTGGAAACTAAGCAGGCCCAACTCGGGCAAGTACACAGTGGAAGGGCATCTAGCCCCAGTGGTGGACCTCTTGATGGCACTTGGGGTTTTTGGCCACTGTGTGACACAGAGTGTTGGGCTGGATGGGCCATTAGCCTGATCCAACAGTGCTTCTCTTATGTTCTTATGTGACACAGAGTGTTGGACTGGAGGGGCCACTGGCCTGATCCAATATGGCTTCTCTTATGTTCTTATGTGACTCAGAGTGTTGGACTGGAGGGACCACTGGCCTGATCCAACATGGCTTCTCTTATGTTCTTATGTGACTCAGAATGTTGGACTGGATGGGCCATTGGCCTGATCCAACATGGCTTCTCTTATGTTCTTATGTGACTCAGAATGTTGGACTGGAGGGGCCACTGGCCTGATCCAACAGGGCTTCTCTTATGTTCTTATGTGACTCAGAATGTTGGACTGGAGGGGCCACTGGCCTGATCCAACATGGCTTCTCTTATGTTCTTATGTGACTCAGAATGTTGGACTGGATGGGCCATTGGCCTGATCCAACACGGCTTCTCTTATGTTCTTATGTGACTCAGAATGTTGGACTGGAGGGGCCACTGGCCTGATCCAACAGGGCTTCTCTTATGTTCTTATGTGACTCAGAATGTTGGACTGGATGGGCCATTGGCCTGATCCAACACGGCTTCTCTTATGTTCTTCCTTGGATGGGAGACCTCCTGGGAATACCAGCAGTCGGGAGGCAGGGGCAGGCTTTATTCAGCTTCCTCTCTGAATACTCTCCAGGCCCCCAATAGGAGATTTAGTTGGTGTTGTAAGATTTTTTTTTTTTACTTTGTTCTTATGGGTTGTTGTTAAAGGTCTTCTTCAGCTTTTCTCAATTTCACGTTCAAGTCTTGATTCTTTTTTACCCTGTCTTTCTTATGTTTAGTGGAGTATCTGATTGCCAGGCCTCTAAAGAAGGCGTCACTTGCATCCCAAACTGTTTGAATAGATACTTCCTGGCTGCAATCACACATAACTTGTTCATTAATGATCTGGAGTTGGGAGTAAGCAGTGAAGTGGCCAAGTTTGCAGATGATACTAAATTGTTCAGGGTGGTGAGAACCAGAGAGGATTGTGAGGCACTCCATAGGGATCTGTTGAGGCTGGGTGAGTGGGCGTCAACGTGGCAGATGAGGTTCGATGGGGACAAGTGCAAAGTTAAGCACATTGGGGCCAAGAATCCCAGCTACAAATACAAGTTGATGGGTTGTGAAGTGGCAGAGACTGACCAAGAGAGAGATCTTGGGGTCATGGTAGATAACTCACTAAAAATGTCAAGGCAGTGTGTGATTGCAATAAAAAAGGCCAACGCCATGCTGGGAATTATTAGGAAGGGAACTGAAAACAAATCAGCCAGTATCATAATGCCCCTGTATAAATTGATGGTGCGGTCTCATTTGGAATACTGTGTACAATTCTGGTCATTGCAACTCAAAAAGGATAGCATTGGAAAAAGTGCAGAAAAGGGCAACTAGAATGATTAAAGGTTTGGAACACTTTCCCTATGAAGAAAGGTTAAAACACTTGGGGCTCTTTAGCTTGGAGAAACGTCGACTGTGGGGTGACATGATAGAGGTTTGCAAGATTATGCATGGGATGGAGAAAGTAGAGAAAGAAGTACTTTTCTCCCTTTCTCACAATACAAGAACTTGTGGCCATTCAATGAAATTGCTGAGCAGTCAGGTTAAAACGGATAAAAGGAAGTACTTCTTCACCCAAAGGGTGATTAACATGTGGAATTCACTGCCACAGGAGGTGGTGGCCGCTACAAGCATAGCCAGCTTTAAGAGGGGATTGGATAAAAATATGGAGCAGAGGTCCATCAGTGGCTATTAGCCACAGTATATATATATATATATATATATATATATATATATATATATATATATATATATGTGTGTGTGTGTGTGTGTGTGTGTGTGTGTATACACACACACACATATATTGGCCACTGTGTGACACAGAGTGCTGGACTGGATGGGCCATTGGCCTGATCCAACATGGCTTCTCTTATGTTCTTATGCTAAATAGTGCAGTTTCAACCCACTTTAAATCCACTTTCAAACAGTTTTGTCAGTTTACACAGTAAAATCCAGTTGGAATGTGCATTGAAAGTGGATTGAAACTGCGTTATGTAGCATGTATGAGCACAACCCCAGATTCATATTTTGTTTGAAGAAAAAGTCAAGTTCTTTTTTTGAATCTTGAAGAAAGTCCTTGTCTTTCAGAAGTTGGGTGTTCAAATGCCACCTTCCTTTTCTCCACGTTTCATTCAATGTCATGATTAAGGGACTGTGGTCTAATATTATTCTTGGATAAATTTCTACACGATCTCAGATTTCCATTCAATCCTAATCATGTCTGAGGAAGGGAGTTTTGACTAAACCTCGGTTTTTGGAAGCTCAGCAGAGTCGACTCTGGCAAGCACTTGGATGGGAGACCTCCTGGGAATACCAGCAGTTGGGAGGCAGGGGCAGGCTTTATTCGGCCTCCTTTCTGAATATCCTCCAGGCCCCTAGTAGGGATCTGTTACCAGAGATCACCAGGACCTCTAGGTGCACGCATGCAAACACACACACAATACAAAAACACCCAAAAGACGCAAAGCATAGACCAGGGGTGGCCAAACTGAGGCTCTGGAGCCACGTGCTGCTCTTTCATATGTATTGTGTGGCTCTTAAAGCACCCACCGCTCAATTGACTGGCTTGGAGAAGACATTTGTCTCTTTAAATCGCCTCTCCAAGCCAATCCAGCTGGTGCCTTGGAGAATGCATTTAAAGTTGCTTTCCTTCCACCTCTCCCTCCCCATCTATTTTCCTTCCTTCCTTCTTTCCTTCCTTCCTGCTCTCAAACACCTGATGTTCATGTTTGAGCCTCTCAAACATCTGACATTTATTCTATGTGGCTCTTATGTTAAGGAAGTTTGTCCATCCCTGGCATAGGGTTGCCAATCCCCAGGTGGGGGCAGGGGATCCCCCGGTTTGGAGGCCCTCCCACCGCTTCAGGGTCGTCAGAAAGCGGGGGGAGGGGAGGGATATGTCCCTATAGAGATTTATTCCCATAGAAAATCATGGAGAATTGATTCGCGGGTATCTGGGGCTCGGGGGGGCTGTTTTTTGAGATAGAGGCACCAAATTTTCAGTACAGCATCTAGTGCCTCTCCCCAAAATATCCCCCAAGTTTCAAAACGATTGGACCAGGGGGTCCAATTCTATGAGCCCCAAAAGAAGGTGCCCCTATCCTTCATTATTTCCTATGGAAGGAAGGCATTGAAAAGGTGTGCGGTCCCTTTAAATGTGATGGCCAGAACTCCCTTTGGAGTTCAATTCTGCTTGTCACACCCTTGATCTTGGCTCCACCCCAATGTCTCCTGGCTCCTCCCCCAAAGTCTCCTGGCTCCACCCCCAAAGTCCCCAGATATTTCTTGAATTGGACTTGGCAACCCTACCCTGGCATAAACCCTAAAAATCTAGTTGGTCACTAAGGTCCTACTGGACTCAAATGTCCCTGTCCTAACTTTAGGGATGAGCTTTTTATATGGCTGAGAGCCATGGCTTTTTTTGAGCCAGAACACACATGAACGCAGTCCTGGTTGGCTTGGCATCAGGGTGTGTGGCCTAGTATGCAAATGAGTTCCTGCTGGGCTTTTTCTACAACCCCCCCCCTGTACGAAACAATGGTGATGTCAGGGAGTGCGGCCTAATATGCAAATAAGTTCCTGCTGGGCTTTTTCTATTAAAAAAAAACCTGTGCAAAACAATAGTGCTGTCAGGGGGTGTGGCCCCATATGCAAATGAGCTCAAGCTGGGTTTTTCTACAAAAAAAAGCCTTGCCAAGAACTGTCAGACTGGATGGCAGGGATGGACGGGATTTGAATACAGGCCCTTGCTTCGATTCCCAGTCATCCAAAGACAGGCACTGCGTCGGAGCATACTGTTTTAGCCTCGTAAAGAGATGCCTGGGAGCTTTTTTGTCGCAGCTGTTTCTGCCGCGCAATCACTCTGCTTTGAAAGCAAGCGAAAGGCAGCCAAAAGATCCCGATGCATCTCGCTGCAGAGGCATGAACTGTGAGTGATGTGGCCTTCAACAGGTTAGCAACCTACCCATGACCCCAAGGGAGAGGCGCTTGTGACTGAGGAGGCATTTTATGTTGAGGGAACGGGCATGAAGGCAGCCACAAGGCGCAATACATGTTCTAGGGTCGCCGCCCCCGGGTTTTTTTTGAGCAGGAATGCTGTTTCAGATGTCTTGATGTCAGGGGATGTGGCCTAATACGCAAATGAGTTCCTGCTGGGCTTTTTCTACCAACCCCCCGTATGAAACAATGGTGACACCAGGGTGTGTGGCCTAATATGTAAATAAGTTCCTGCTGGGCTTTTTCTACCCCAAACCTCCTGGCTATAACTGATCTCCAAGCGAAAGAGATCAGTTCCTCTGGAGAAAACCGTTGGATGGTGTTTCACTTTTAGCACTTTAATGGCCGCTGTTGCTGATACTGGCTGTGTGAATTGCGATGTGCCGGCTGATATGGGATCTTTCACTCCTCTGGTGTATTTTATGTGTTTGGTCCATGACCGTAGAAATAAATAATGTCTGTATGGCTGCTTTGGAAGGAGGAGTCCGGGGGGGGGGGGGGGTTGTAGCAGGAACTTCTTTGCATATTAGGCCACAGCTCGGGTTGCCAAGTCCAATTCAAGAAATATCTGGGGACTTTGGGGGTGGAGCCAGGAGACTTTGGGGTGGAGCCAGGAGACACCGGGGGTGGAGCCAAGAGCAAGGGTGTGACAAGCATAATTGAGCTCCAAAGGGAGTTCTGGCCATCACATTTCAAGGGATTGCACGCCTTATAAATGCCTTCCTTCCATAGGAAATAATGAAGGATAGGGGCACCTTCTTTTGGGGCTCATAGAATTGGACCTCCTGCTCCAATCGTTTTGAAACTTGAAGGGTATTTTGGGGAGAGGCACTGGATGCTATGCTGAAAATTTGGTGCCTCTGCCTCAAAAACAGCCTCCTCCAAAGCCCCAGATACCTGCAGATCGACTCTCCATTATTTCCTATGGGAATAAGTCTCCATAGGGAATAATAGAGTTCCCAGCAGATCTTTCCCTCCCCTCCCTGCTTTCTGATGACCCTGAAGCGGGGGGGGGGGCTCCAAAAGAGGGGATCCCTTGCCTCCACCTGGAGGTTATAGCAACCAAACAGAGTAATGTGAAAAGGTAGAGCAGGAAGGGAAAGCCAATGGGGCCGTCATTTGTCTGTCGAATGTAGGAGTGTTGGTCTCCAATATGAATGGTTTTAGTCATTGCCAAAGCTTGTTGAAGCCTCGCATTTAGCGCACGAAACAAGGCATTTAGCGCATCTAACAGAGAAGAATTGGAGCACCGGACTCTGTTTCCACAGCATTGCACACCACTTCCCGACTCCATTCTCAAGGAACAGACAGTCGGACATCAACATAGGACTGGTTGTTTCGGGAGTAGTTTTTCTTTGCACTTTGCGATGCGCTGTATTCTCTAGGAATGATTTGTTATAGAAATAATTGAATTTCTAAGGATTTGAGGTTGACTTAACATGAATGCCTGTGTGACTTTCCCTTCCTGCCCCACCTGGAGATTGGCAACCCTAGCTACAGCCCCCTGATGTAGCCAATCCTCCTGGAGCTTACAGTGGACCCTGTACGA
This sequence comes from Heteronotia binoei, assembly GCF_032191835.1. Lineage (NCBI taxonomy): Eukaryota > Metazoa > Chordata > Lepidosauria > Squamata > Gekkonidae > Heteronotia > Heteronotia binoei. The sequence continues at coordinate 3,466,422 of NC_083241.1, read as the reverse complement.
AGAGCCCCCTCAGCTCTTGGAGGATTGCAGATCCCTGCTGGAGCAGAGCAGGCACATAGCAGAGACACAGGAATGGTTCAGCCTGCTGTCCGCCAGGCCCTGCTTTCTTGATTTGCTGACTCCCTGGAGCCTCTCCAAAGCCAAGGTGCTTTGAATCAGAGCAGAGCCGTTTAAGTATTCGGGTCTGTTCCGTGACACGCTTCCCCCTCCCCTTTCGTCTGCTACCTGAGATTCGAGCCAGCGCTCAAAGGGCAGGTGTTAAACAAAGTGAAAACAGGCCGGGGGCCCGCGCGGCTCCTGACTCAGAGAAAGCGTGGCCATCTGGTTTGTAGCACCTGCAGGAGCATTTGGTGCACGGCGGAGAACTAGGCTGAAAATGGCAGCGACGTTTTTTTTTTTTAACAGATGTCCCTTTCTCCCACGACTCTCTTTCGCAGCTTATAGCAAAACGTCTTCTTTGCAAAGGCTCCTTCTCTGGTTTTTGTCTCGTCTGGAAGCTGCGCTGCAGGGTTCAGTGGAAGAGGGTGGTTTGGGGTGTTGTGATTTCGTTTCGTGATGAAAGGCGCTGTAACCCAAAAAACGACAGCTGCCCAATTTCAGACGGAGGGGAATCAAACCCAGTTCTCCCAGGTAAGAGTCCGCACACTTCACCACTACGCCAAACTGGCTCTCAAAGCAAAGTGCAATGTTGTTTCAAGCTTTGGCACAACAGAGAACAGTGATTTTTCTCAAAACCCCAGGTGGTATATACTGGGGACTTTGACTGAAACCTGAGCTATGGAACAAGAAAAGAGCCAGAATCCAGGAGCACCTCAAAGGCTAACAAAATTTCTAGCAGGGGATGAGCTTTCAGGAATCACCTCTCAGAAAGCTCCTACCATGCCCCTGATTTTGTCAGTCTTGAAGGTGCTGTTGGACTGTTGCTCTTTTCTACTTCTGCAGACAGCCCAACATGGCGACCCCCCCAGATTTTTTCTTCAAATCCACTTCTCATTTAGGGTCACCAGCCTTTGTGTGGGGCCTGGAGATCTCCCACTTTCACAACTGATCTCCAGCTGGCAGAGATCAGCTCCCCTGGAGAAAATGGCTGCTTAGAAGGGTGGGCTCTAAGGCATTGCCCTACACTGAGGCCCCTCCCCCTTCCCTAACCCCGCCCTCTCCCAGATCCACCCCCAAAGCCTCCAGGTATTTTCCAACACAGACTCGGAGACACTATTTATACTCCATCCTTCACTGGGAATCTCAGAGCAGCTTACAATCTCCTTTCCCTTCCTCACCCCAAAACAGATACAGTATTCTGTGAGAAGAGGTGGGACTGAGAGAGAACTCTTTCGAAAACTGCTGAGAGAAAAGCTCTGAGAGAACTGTGACTGGCTCAAGGTCACCCAGCTGGCTGCATGTGGAGGAGGAGGAGTAGGGGAATCAAACCCAGCTCTCCAGATTAGAGTCCGCTCCTTTTAACCACTACACCACAGCTGGCTCTACAGGAACAATGAGGTAGAATGCCATAAAGCAGGGGTGTCAAACATGTGGCACGGGGGCCGGATCAGGCCCTCTGAGGGCTCCTATCAGGCCCCCGAGCAACTGGCTCTCATTTACTTCCTTCTTTCTTTCTTCCTTCTTCATGTCAGCTTGCTTCACAAGGTTTACTCAATCGCAAAGGAGCTACAGAGCAAAACCTCAATTTTCTCCATTGGCTGAGGCTCCTCCCCCTCCTGGTCCCCTGGGGAGGGAGATAAAGAGCCAGAGCTTCCTTTGCCCAGTTCCCTGGATCCCATGGGAGAGATACAAAGAAAGCACCTTTAAGACAACAAGTGCTAATGTCTTAAGCATGTTTTATTTTAAGGTGTGTTTTTTTTAGTCGTGTTTGTCTGTCTCCTTTAAAAAGTTTATATCTCTGCTACCTAATCTTAAATAGATACACACATGGCCTGGCCCCATTTATATCAGATCCTGCCCTCATAACAAATGAGTTCGACACCCCTGCCATAACGTCTACCCTCCACATTGGGTTGCCAACTCCAGGCTGAAAAATACCTGGAAATTTGGGGGGTGGAGCCTGAAGACGGTTTCGGGAAGGGAAGAACGCCATACAGCCCATCTTCCAAAGCAGCCCTTTTCTTCAGGGAAATGGATATCTATCACCTTGAGCTATCACCAGTGAGCCACGCAACGGTCACCTCGAGACTAGATTACTGTAATGCCCTCTACATGGGGCTGCCTCTGTGCCGAACCCGGAAGCTGCAGCTGGTGCAGAACGCGGCTGCCAGACTGCTGTTGGGGCTCCCAAAGTGGGAGCACATACAGCCGGGGCTGCGTGAACTGCACTGGCTGCCAGTTATATACCGGATTCGTTACAAAGTGCTGGTCATTACCTTTAAAGCCCTATATGGCCGAGGACCTGCCTACCTTAGGGACCGCCTCTCCCCGTACGAACCCCAGAGAGCACTGAGGTCAGCAGGGAAGAACCTGCTGACTATCCCCGGGCCAAAAGAGGCAAAACTCCAGAGTACCCACACTCGGGCTTTCTCCATTATGGCTCCACAGCTATGGAATCAGCTTCCAGAAGAAATGCGGGCCCTGCGGGACTTTGAACAGTTCCGCAGGGCCTGCAAGACCGTCCTCTTTCGAATGGCCTTCACTGACTAAAACTGCTAAGTAAACTCACCATCTGTATGATAGCACCAACATATTAATATTAATTTTATTGTTTTTAGAATTTTAATAGTTTTTAATTAACTGTAGGCTTATATTGTTAGTTATAACGCAATGTATGTATTGAATTCTGTTGTTAGCCGCCCTGAGCCTGCTTCGGCGGGGAGGGTGGGATATAAATAAAATGTGATGATGATGATGTAATCCCAGGAGATCTCCAGCCAGCATCTGGAGACAAAGAAAGCACCTTTAAGACCATCCCGAACTCCAAAGCAGCCATTTGCGCCAGGGGAAACCGATCTATGTCAACTGGAAATCAGTCATAACTTCGGAAAAACTCCAAGCCTCACTTCGCTCAGTCTCCTAGCTCAAAATTCCATCCTATACGTATGCAGGCGAGTGGGCTTTTTTTTGTAGCAGGAACCCCTTTGCATAATAGGCCACACCCCCTGATGTAGCCAATCCTCCTGGAGCTTACAGTAGGCCCTGTACGAAGAGCCTTGTAAGCTCCAGGAGGGTTGGCTACATCACAGGGGTGTGGCCTAATATACAAAGGACCTCTGCCAATGTTCCCTGTAAGCTGCAGAGTTTTGTGAGCAAAAATTCTCCTTTGTGAGCTACTACTGGCATTAAAGTTGTGAGCTCCCGCATAAATCAGCCCGCTCTGGGGCCATTTTTCCTGAGCTAAGACAAAAATGTGTGAGCTGGATGCTAAAATTTTGTGAGCTAGCTCACGCTAACCCAGCTTAGAGAGAACACTGGTTCCTGCCACAAAAAAAGCCCTGCGGGCGACCATGTTGACAACGCAAACCCATGACTACAAGCCCACTGAGCCTCATCCTGCCTCCCCTACCTGTTTTTTTAAAATTTGCAGGTGATTTCTCTTCCTCTTGCAATTCAGAAACCCCAAACCGGACGCAGCCAGGCATTACCCACCCTCACTGGCGGTCAAGAAACCCGCGGTCAAGAGCTCTGTTTCCAGCTCTGCCGGTGGATTTGCAACTCCCAGCTAACACCCTCCATGCCACCCCGAATGTTCTTTTTCTTCTGGCAGTGAGGGAAACTGCCCTAAACAGTGCAAAGGATTGGGTGGCGATGCATTTCGCAATGACCTCTGCCACCTAGTGGCGTTCCAGAGGAGGAGGGAGCACTCTGTTCTGTCGCGAAGGGGGAGGGAGGCTTTGCCATGAAACTGTGCCGGGCTCTACCCGTTGGCCGGCGAATGAGCAGTGCCGTTTATCAGGGGTCCCCAACCCCTGGTCCTTGGACCGGTCCGGATCCATGGTCTGTTAGCAACCAGGCCGCGAGTTGTAGAATCATTTCATTATATATTGCAACGTAGTAATAACAAGATTGTAATATATAACGAAGTATTGTCGTAATAATAATGAGGAGCCCCGTGGCACAGAGCAGTAAAGCTGCAGTACTGCCGTTCGAGCTCTCTGCTCCCGACCTGAATTCAATCCCGGCAGAAGCTGGGTTGAGGCTTCCATCCTTCCAAGGTCGGTAAAATGAGTACCCAGATTGCTGGAGCGGGGGGGGGGGAGGGGGAGTGTAGATGACTGGGGAAGGCAATGGCAAAACACCCCGTAAAAAGTCTGCCGTGAAAATGTCGTGATGCAATGTCACCCCAGAGTTGGAAATGATTGGTGCTTGCACAGGGGACTACCTTTCCGTTTTGTTGTAGTAGTAGGAAGAAGAAGAAGAAGAAGAAGAAGAAGAAGAAGAAGAAGAAGAAGAAGAAGAAGAAGAAGAAGAAGAAGAAGAAGAAGAAGAAGAAGAAGAAGAAGAAGAAGAAGAAGAAGACAATGACACTGGATTTATATCCTGCCCTCCACACAAAATCTCAGAGCGGCTCACAATCCCCTTTATCTTCCACCCCCACAACAGACACCCCGTGAGGTGGGTGGGCCTGAGGGAGCTCTCCTCAGAATTTGCTAGAGCTCTGGCTGACCCAAGGCCATTCCAGCAGCTGCGGGTGGAGGAGTGAAAAATCAAACCCGGTTCTCCTAGATAAGAGTCCGCGCACTTAACCACCACACCAAAATAAAGTGCACAATTGTATCATCCCAAAACCGTCGTCCCCGCCACCCCCTCCGCCCAGTCTGTGGAGAAATTATCTTCCACAAAACCGGTCCCTGGTGCCAAAAAGGTTGGGGACCGCTGCTGTTCATGACCGGGCTTGGACAAGGGACAAGGGTGGTGTTGTGGTTAGACTAGAATCGGAGAGACTCAGGTTCAAATCCTCACTCTTCCCTGGAAGTTTGCTGGGTGATGCTTGGGCCAGTCACAAACGCTTGCCCTTCCTACCTCACAGGGTGGTTGTTGCAGAAAAGAGCACCTTAAAAACTAACTGGCTTTGTAGCAGGAGAGGAGCTTTCAGGAGCCTTTTTCAGGGATAATATGAAGGCACAGAGAACAACGTTGCAGGTTGCTTTGAGTCCACACTGAAGTATAAAGAGAGTCAATAAATAAATGGAAGGTTAGATCTTCACACGGCTTTCCGCTGCATTACGTCTTTCCTTGGTCAAAGATTCATCTGCTGTCTGTTTAAATTATAACCTTTCAGTTTTAGACTCCAGGAAGTATGTCTTTATATGATTACAGTGCAAAACTCTTCCTTTCGGAGGCCAACCTTGGCCTTCCGTCCTTTATTAGACAGCATTTATAGCAGAAACGAATATCCTTTCAGGCACATCATTTTTGGAGTCAAAGCGCTCTGGCTGTGAAGCAAAGGCCTTTGAAAAGCCAAGACTCTGCCGAGAAGCCCTGTTTTTCCATCGCTGAGGAAAAGAGTGTGCCTGCTGAATCTTTCAGAGCCTCGTGCAGAGTGGCAACGAAGGAACCTATGCTCCAAATTTTTGGGGGGTGGGGGGGATGTTGTACTGATATCTTCCTGGAACCAGAACTCTGTGTGTGATCCACTCTGCACATAAAGCTGTTACTCAATTAGAGTTGCCAACTTCGGCTTGGGGGATTCCTGGAGATTTGGGAGTGGAGGACTGGACTGCGGAGTGGGAGAGAAAGACTGCCCTTCTGACGGCTGTCACCTGGAGATCAGTCATAGTTTCTAGAGAGCTCCAGGCCCCACCTGGAGGTTGGTACCCGACTCAAGGGGATTCCTGTACAACCCAGAGACAGCTGGGCCTTTGCATCCCGTGGTTTTTAAAATTCCACCAAGGATCTCAGGGTGGAGGACGTTCCCTCCCCCTTCCATTGTATCCTCTTAACAACCCTGCGAGGTAGGCTAGCCAAGGCGAGAGTCACTGGCCTAAGGTCACTCAGGGAGTGTCAGTGCCGACTGGTGATTCGAACCTGAGGTTTCTCAGTCCCACGCTAACCACCACATCGCACTGGCTCTCTGCCTTGCCCATGTGATGCACATGAAGCTATATAATACCAGCAAGAGTGGAATTCTAGCAGAAACTCCTTTGCATATTAGGCCGCACACCCCTGATGTAGCCAATTAGGCCACACACCCCTGATGTAGCCATATTAGGCCACACACCCCTGATGTCTCCAAGAGCTTACAGAAAAGAGCCTTGTAAGCTCTTAGAGGATTGGCTACATCAGGGGTGTGTGGCCTAATATGCAAAGGAGCTCCTGCTAGAATTCCACCCCTGAATATCAGGGGTGACCAAACTGTGGCTCTTTTGCACACATTGCGTGGCTCTTGAAGCCCCCACTTCCCCTTCAGCCAGTTTGGAGAAGGCACTTCTCTCTTTGAATCATTTGGCAGCTTGGAGAATGCATTTTTCTACTTCTACCTCCCCCTTCCTTCCTTCCTTCCTTCCTTCCTTCCTTCCTTCCTTCCTTCCTTCCTTCCTGGGTCTCCAGACTGAGATCTTTCTCATCATGTCCTACATGATCCTTTTAGGGGGAGACGCTGGGAATTGAACTGGAGACTGAACACAAATGAAGCTGCCTTATACTAAATCAGACCACTAATCCATGAAGGTCCATGTTGTCTACTCAGACTGGCAGCAGCTCCCCAAGGTCTCAGGCAGAGGTCTTTCACATCACCCACTCCCTTGTCCTTTTAACTGGAGATGTGGGGGATCGAACCTGGGACCTTCGGCATGCAAACGCATGAAGTTGCCTAATACTGAATCAGACCCTTGGTCTCTCTTATCTACTCAGATGGCAGCAGCTCTCCAGGTCCAGGGTCTCAATCAGAGGTCTTCCCCATCACCTACTACCAGATTCTTTTTAAAGTGGAGATGGTTGGAATTGAACCTGGAACCTTCTGCATGCCCAGCAAATGCCCTGCCACTGGGCCACACCCACTCCCTCTGTGCAGTGGAGCGCCCGAATTTTGAAGAATCCCCTTGGTCTGAGCAAATCCCTGTTTCGTCCAGAGAGGCAGATGCAACAATGAATCATTGATGGCTTGGCTGTCTGCTAGATTTACTTTTTATGAATTGGTTTCCCGGCTTTAACAAAAAAAAGCTGAGCGACTATTCCCACAGGAGCCATTTGCGTTACCTGTCAGTAGAGACAGAAGGCATTTTGAGCCGTCCATCCCACTTTAAACAGGGCAGTGCCTGGAACCGCAAGCTCTGGCTTCATTGAAACCCACTGGAGGCAAGAGAAGAAGAAACGGCCGGAAAGATCAGGTGTCCCTATTCTATTCCAGAACATTTGGTCACTGTCTTTAGCCAGGGGCTTCCTGCCTCTAACACAGCAAAAGAAAGGGTGGACAGACTGCACCCCCGGCTCCCAGTGCCCCACCTGACCCTCGAGTTGCTTATTATTGGAATGAAGATTCTCCCCTCAAAAATGGGGAACAGAAAAAGAGAGGGACTCTTCTGGATTCCCCCTGTTTTAAAGGCTCCGAGTCTGCGATCACACGTGCTAAATAGTGCTGTTTCAACCCACTTCCGATGCACTTTGAGACTGGATTTTGCCAGTACAAACAGTAAAATCCAGTCGGAAAGTGCATTGAAAGTGAATTGAAACGGCACTTTGGCTCTTCCTGTTCCAGGGGCTGGCGTCCTACTTGTGTCGGAAACAGGAAGAACTGGCATGCAAGATGAACTGCGAGGATGCAGGATTTTAAGGGCGGGTGGGATGCAGGGTTTGCATATATAAAAGAGCAGAAGGCGCTTGCAAAAGATCACTTAAAGTGGATTGGAAGCGCAGTATTCAGTGTGTGGGGAAAGTGCTAGCTTGAAAAGCAGCAGATAGCGACTGTGTGGCCCTTCCTCTTGTTTAACAGAAGAGCCACATAGAATAAACATCAGATGCTTGAGAGCTACAAGACCAGGACAGAAGGGAGGGCGGCAAATAGATGGGGAGGGAGGAGGGGAGTGGAGATGGAAAGAAAGCAACTTTAACTTTAAATGCATTCTCCAACCTGCCAGCTGGCTTGGCTTGGAGAAGTGATTTAAAGAAACAAATGCCTTCACCAAGCCGGCCAACAGGGCGGTGGGGGCTTCAAGATCCGCACAGTATGTGCGAAGGAGCCACATGTGGCTTCCGAGTCACAGTTTGGCCACCCCTGCTCTGTGCATTCACACCATGCGGACAACCTGGCAATGGCGCAGAGATGAGGAGCAGGGTCAGAGCTCTTGCATCCCCACCCCTTCTCGACCTGGGGAGTCCACACGTGGACACAGGCATGGGGAGGCCACGTTTGGCAGTGGTCCTCCATTTCTGGTCACATGGACTTCCACACCCACGCAGGCTTGCTAGGCCATGCAAACATCTTCAAAGTAGATAGCCTGAGCTATGGTTGCCAACCTCCAGGTGTCGGCTGACGATTTCCTAGAATGGCATCTGATCTCCAGACACTAGAAACCAGTTCCCCTGAAGAAAATAGTTTCAGAGGGTTTCTTTTGGATGCTGCACAAATAAGCAAGCGGATTTGGTATCCTTTTAACAATCCCGCCAGAGCCTCATTGAGGATTTCAATGCCTATTTTAATTAAAACAAAAGCCTATGTAACAGTAATGTGCCCCTTTAAATTTGCTTTAATATGTCTTAAGGACCGTATAATGGATGTCAGAAGAGCTGGATTCTGACAAAGTAGTAGTAGAAGAAGAAGACTGCATATTTATACCCTGCCCTTCTCTCTGAATCAGAGACTCAGAGCTGTTTAAAATCTCCTATATCTTCCTCCCCCGCAACAGACACCCTGTGAGGTGGGCGCGACTGAGAGAGCTCTGACAGAAACTGCCCTTTCAAGGACAACCTCTGCCAGAGCTCTGGCTGACCCAAGGCCATTCCAGCAGGTGCAAGTGGAGGAGTGGGGAATCAAACCCGGTTCTCCCAGATAAGAGAGCTCTGGCTGACCCAAGGCCATTCCAGCAGGTGCAAGTGGAGGAGTGGGGAATCAAACCCGGTTCTCCCAGATAAGAGAGCTCTGGCTGACCCAAGGCCATTCCAGCAGGTGCAAGTGGAGGAGTGGGGAATCAAACCCGGTTCTCCCAGATAAGAGAGCTCTGGCTGACCCAAGGCCATTCCAGCAGCTGCAAGTGGAGGAGTGGGGAATCCAACCCGGTTCTCCCAGATAAGAGAGCTCTGGCTGACCCAAGGCCATTCCAGCAGCTGCAAGTGGAGGAGTGGGGAATCCAACCCGGTTCTCCCAGATAAGAGAGCTATGGCTGACCCAAGGCCATTCCAGCAGCTGCAAGTGGAGGAGTGGGGAATCCAACCCGGTTCTCCCAGATAAGAGAGCTCTGGCTGACCCAAGGCCATTCCAGCAGGTGCAAGTGGAGGAGTGGGGAATCAAACCCGGTTCTCCCAGATAAGAGAGCTCTGGCTGACCCAAGGCCATTCCAGCAGGTGCAAGTGGAGGAGTGGGGAATCAAACCCGGTTCTCCCAGATAAGAGAGCTCTGGCTGACCCAAGGCCATTCCAGCAGTTCCAAGTGGAGGAGTGGGGAATCAAAACCGGTTCTCCCAGATAAGAGTCTGCACACTTCACCACTATACCAAACTGGCTCTCAGTGAGAGCTGGTGATTCGGGAGGCCTTCTGAATTTCCCGTTTTGTGAATCTTACCATTGCTCCACGAATGTTCGTTCTCATTTTAAATACGAATTTTCCAAAGGAAATGGGAGCCATCCATCAAGGGACTCTCCTGCCGCTGAATTATGCTTTCAGGTTAAGATCACTGGATTCCCAAAGCAAGAACAGAATCCTCTGATTTTTAATAATCTCATCCAAAAGGATAATTTCAGACAGTAGCCACGTTGGTCTGTAGCAGAACAGCTAGATTTGAATCCAGGAGCACCTTAAGAGGCCATCAAGAGTTTCATGGCGTAAGCTTTTCAGAGTCAAAGCTCTGTTCATCAGGAAAAGAAAGGTCCCCTGTGCAAGCACCAGTCGTTTCCAATTCTGGGGTGACGTTGCTTTCACAACGTTTTCATGGCAGGCTTTTTACGGGGTGGTTTGCCATTGCCTTCCCCAGTCCTCTACCCTTTCCCCCCAGCAAGCTGGGGACTCATTTTACCGACCTCGGAAGGATGGAAGGCAGAGTCAACCTCGAGCCAGCTACCTGAAAACCCAGTTTCCACCAGGGATCGAACTGCGGCTTTAATACTCTGCGCCGCGGGGCTCTGTTCATCAGGCACAAGAACAAATGTAGAAATGGCTGCTTTGAAAGTTGGAGTGCATGGAATCATTCCCTGTCGAGGTCTCTCCCCTTCCCCAACTTCACCCTCCCCAGGCTTCATTCTCCAGAGCTCCAGGGACTTTCCAAGTAGGAGCTGGCAACTATAGTGTGGGTGGACTTTCACAGCTCTTGGAAGCTGAAGCTCCCCTGGGCTTGCAAGTGATATCCAGGCGACAGAGATCCATTCTCCTAGAGAAAATGGCCAGTTTGGAAGGTGGACTCTATGGTATTGTGCTCTGCTGAGATCCCACCCTTTCCCAACCCCCACCCTTCACAGACTCCACTCCCTTTCCAAATCTCCTGGAATTTCTTAACTCGGAGCTGCGAATCCTAATTGCCAAGTATTTCCCCAACTCAAAGCTGGCAATTCCAATGTAGCTTCCAAACTAGGATTGACAACCCGCAGCTGGGGGCAGGGGTTTGGAGGCCCTTCTCCCGCTTCAGGAGGGGAGGCAACTCCAGTGCAGCATCCAAACTGAGGCTGTGAAATGCTGCGTGGCTGGTCTCCTGTCCCACATGAGGTCATTAGGAGAGCCAGTTTGGTGTAGTGGTTAAATGTGCGGACTCTTATCTGGGAGAATCGGGTTGGATTCCCCACTCCTCCATTTGCAGCTGCTGGAATGGCCTTGGGTCAGCCAGAGCTCTCTTATCTGGGAGAACCGGGTTTGATTCCCCACTCCTCCACTTGCACCTGCTGGAATGGCCTTGGGTCAGCCAGAGTTTTCTTATCTGGGAGAACCAGGTTTGATTCCCCACTCCTCCACTTGCAGCTGCTGGAATGGCCTTGGGTCAGCCGTAGCTCTGGCAGAAGTTGTCCTTGAAAGGGCAGCCGCTGTGAGAGCCTCTCCAGCCCCACCCACCTCACAGGGTGCCTGTTGTGGGGGAGGAAGGTAAAGGAGATTGTGAGTGGCTCTGGGACTCTGTCCTTGAAAGGGCAGCTGCTGTGAGAGCCCTCTCAGCCCCACCCACCTCACAGGGTGTCTGTTGTGGGGGAGGAAGGTAAAGGAGATTGTGAGCCGCTCTGAGACTCTTCGGAGTGGAGGGCAGGATATAAATCCAATATCTTCTTCTTCTTCAGGGTCATCAGAAAGCGAGGAGGGGGGAGGGAAATATCTGCTGGGCGCTCCAGTATTTCCTATTGAGACCGATTCCCATAGGGCATAATGGAGAATTGATCTGTAGATATCTGGGGCTTTGGAGGAGCTGCTTTTTGAGGTAGAGGCAGAATATTTTCAGTATAGCATCCGGTACCTCTCCTCAAAACACCCTCCAAGTTTGAAAAAGATTGGACCAAGGGGTCCGATTCTGTGAGCCCCAAAAGAAGGTGCCCCATATCCTTCATTATTTCCAATGGAGGGAAGGCATTTAAATGTGATGGCCAGAACTCCCTTTGAAGTTCAGTTATGCTTGTCACACCCTTGATCCTGGCTCCACCCTAATGTTTCCTGGCTCCACCTCCAAAGTCCCCAGATATTTTTAAAATTGAACCTGGCAACTCTAATTACAAGTGATAACTGAGCAACAGAGATCAATTCCCTTGGAGACAATGGCGGATTTGGAAGGTGGACTTTTACTCTGAAGAGGTCCCTTCCCTCCCAAAAACCCACTTTTCCCAGACTCCCCCCCCCTCCCACAATCTCCTGGAATTTCCTCAACTCAGAGCTGAGAATCCTAATTGCCACATATTTAAGAACATAAGAGAAGCCATGTTGGATCAGGCCAACGGCCCATCCAGTCCAACACTCTGTGTCACACAGTGGCAAAAAAATTTATATATACACACACACTGTGGCTAATAGCCACTGATGGACCTGTGTGCTCCATATTTTTATCTAAACCCCTCTTGAAGGTGGCTATACTTGTGGCCGCCACCACCTCCTGTGGCAGTGAATTCCACATGTTAATCACCCTTTGGGTGAAGAAGGACTTCCTTTTATCCGTTTTAACCTGTCTGCTCAGCAATTTCATCGAATGCCCACGAGTTCTTGTATTGTGAGAAAGGGAGAAAAGTACTTCTTTCTCTGCTTTCTCCATCCCATGCATTATCTTGCATTATGTTGCATTATCATGCATTATCTTATCCCATGCATTATCTTTCCCAACTCATAGCTGGCAACTCCAGTGCAGTGCCCAAACTCAGGCTGTGAAATCCCCCCAGAGGAGCTGTGTGGCTAGTCTCCTGTCCCACATGAGGTCATTCGTCTGTGGGGCTGGTTGATGCGGATGACAAGTGTGGAATGAGGCCCAGCCACACTCTAAGGCCTGCACAGAGATCCATTATTGTCTCCCCCTGCGAACAAGGCCATTAATTACGAAAAGGGCTTGAGCCAAGTGTCTTTTTCTTTTTCTCCCCCCTCCCCACCCTTCCACCCGTGTGTCTTTCTCTCAGAGGTCATTCCTGTAACACCTCCACCCCGTTCTTTGACAGCAAAGTATTTTCAGCAACACAGAAGCGGTTTTCTTTGTAGTCGTAATGGGAAAGGTTTGGGTCAAAAGATGTCGTTAGGTAAATGCCTTCGTTCTTTCCACTAAGGGGGAAAGGGAGTCAAATTGGCTGATGCTCCTCCCAGCCTACCTTGGAAATCCTTTCTTCTCGCCGCTTCTCCAGAGGCAGCTCAAAGAGCAAAAGTCCCCAGAATTGCAACTTTCCTCTTCTCTGAAGCTGCGGTATCCTTGCAATGCAGTCAAATGGTCACTCTGCATTGGAAGTGGACACCTTATATTTGTGCTTTATGCACTGATAGAAAGACGAGGTTGCTCCTTCGGTTTCTGACTCCCAAGTAGGGCTGTCAGCTCTTACCTGGCTCCCAGCAGGGGGAAGGTGCTATAGAGTTTTTACCCAGATTGCTAGAGTGTCTCCCACATGATGACGCCCCTTCCGGGTGACATTGTCATGTTGGGTGCACGGAAGCTCTTTGGGGGCAGGGATCCCCCCGCTGTCCAGCTCTGTGCTGGTGGGTTGGGGGCCCCAAAACCAGGTGAACCCACTGCCCAAAGCAAGAAATTGAGAAGTGATAGGAAAAAATGACTGGAAAATGGTTTCCATAGTGACCCTCTAGGAATTTCCCCATGCCTCTATGGTCTTTACCATAGAGATAGGGGGGAATTCCTAGAGCTTGAACCAAAAATCTTTAACATAGAGATCAGGGGAAATTCCTCTGATGTGAACCAGAAGAGATGTCACACCCTTCCCATATGCCCCCCTCCCAAGGCACTGCCCTCCACATTTCCCACCATTTGCCCATGCGGTACTGGGCTCCCTAAACCGAGAGTCCATCCATCATCCTAAACCAAGAGCCCATCCATCCAGGGGACACAAAGACTTTATAATAGGCCATTCTCACATTTAGTTTCCCTGTCATGACTGACCGCTATTCCCAGCCAGTATGGTGTAGTGGTTAAGTGTATGGACTCTTATCTGGGAGAACCGGGTTTGATTCCCCACTCCTCCACTTGCACCTGCTGGAATGGCCTTGGGTCAGCCATAGCTCTGGCAGAGGTTGTCCTTGAAAGGGCAGCTGCTGTGAGAGTCCTCTCCAGCCCCACCCACCTCACAGGGTGTCTGTTGTGGGGGAGGAAGGTAAAGGAGATTGTGAGCTGCTCTGAGACTCTTCGGAGTGGAGGGCGGGATATAAATCCAATATCTTCTTCTTCTTCTTCTCTTCCACAAATTGGCATAAGGCGCAATATGGTCACCAAGGAAGAAGTGTGGAGATAAGGGGATAAGCAGAATCTTAGATAGAACTTTCTCTCCTTCCAGATACTGGGACTTGAGGGTTCCCCAATGGAGGTGATGGGCAGGATGGACCACAAAAAGTACTTCTTCCCATGGGAGTAACTTGTACAACTCACCGCTATGGCATGCAGTGGTGGCCATGGTTTAGAAGGCTTTCGAGGGAGATCAGACAAATACGCAGAGGAAAGAATCCATCTGTACCTACCAGCTGTGTTCAGAGGAAGAAATACCCATGAATACCCATTGCTGGGGAGGGAGAGCAGCAACAGGGGAGAGTTTGGCCTCCATGCCCCATCTGTGGAGGAGAAGAAGAAGAAGATTATGATGACGATGACAATGAATATGATATTGGATTTATAACCTGCCCTATTCTATGAATCTCAGAACGGCTCACACTCTCCTGTATATTCCTCCCCCACAACAGACACCCTGTGAGGTGGGTGGGGCTGAGAGGATTGTCACAGCAGCTCCCCTTTCAAGGACAACTTCTGCCAGAGCTATGGCTGACCCAAGGCCATTCCAGCAGCTGCAAGTGGAGGAGTGGGGAATCAAACCCGGTTCTCCCAGATAAGAGAACTCTGGCTGACCCAAGGCCATTCCAGCAGCTGCAAGTGGAGGAGTGGGGAATCCAACCCGGTTCTCCCAGATAAGAGAGCTCTGGCTGACCCAAGGCCATTCCAGCAGCTGCAAGTGGAGGAGTGGGGAATCCAACCCGGTTCTCCCAGATAAGAGAGCTCTGGCTGACCCAAGGCCATTCCAGCAGCTGCAAGTGGAGGAGTGGGGAATCAAACCCGGTTCTCCCAGATAAGAGAGCTCTGGCTGACCCAAGGCCATTCCAGCAGCTGCAAGTGGAGGAGTGGGGAATCAAACCCGGTTCTCCCAGATAAGAGTCCGTGCACTTAACCACTACAACAAACTGATTCCCACGGTTCGAAACAGAATCCAGGGCTCGATGGACCATTTAGCTGAACCAGCAGGGCTTTTCTTATATTCTTCTTCTGGAACTGCTTCTTGTCTCCAGTGTCTGCAAAGATGTCTTTTTGTGCAGGACAGCAGGACATCAAGAACCTGCTGGGATGGAGAGAAGATTTCTCTGGAACTTCTGGAAAATAAGGTTGCCAACTTGGATTTGGAAATTCCTGGAGAGCTGGGGGTGGAGACAGAGGGACCGCGGCAGAGCATGATGCCCTAGAGTCCACCTTCCAAAGCTGCATTTTCCTCCAGGGGACCTGCTCTCTGTTCATCTGGAGATCAGTTGTCGTTCCAGGAGACCTCCAGGCCCCCACTGGAGGTTGGCAACCCTAGCCTGGCAAACCCTCGGGCTCTCAGCAGCTGTTTAAATCATCCGGAAGCTGTGAGGCAAAGAAGGGTGGTGCGATCGTGCCCTCGACTCTGCGCTGGGTTTCTCCAAAGCTCCGAGGGAAGGAGGGGAAGGCATCTTTTCACACAGTGATTTGCATGGTAATTAATAGAGATTTTACATTTCCTCTCCAGCACCGAAGAGCAAATGTGTCTATTTTCCCCCTGGGCCCCACGCTTCCCCACTGGAGAGTCTAGAAAGCTGGTATCAGAGGATGCGGAAGACCTTGAGCATACCAAGCCTCTGAATAGCTTGATTTCCTCCTGGAGCTTTCACTTGACAGATGGGATAAAATGATGATAAATATTCCCTGGGTGGAGAAATATAATGAGGTCTGTGCGGGGGGAGGAGATAAGTGGTTTGGGATGCTAAGGCAGGGAAGTTGGCAGCAGGAACCGGCGAGGGGGGGATGGGGAAGTCAGCAAATCAGAAATTCCAATTAGGTGCTCTATTTAGTGCAGGGGAATAAATAACAATGTTATCCGGAGAGGAGGCCTACAAGTCCACCCGCCTTCGAGCCTCCGAAAAGGATCGTGCCAAGATAGGCACTCCAGCCAGCATCTAGAGCAGAGTGGCCAAACTTGCTCAACGGAAGAGCCACATAGAATAAACGTCAGATGTCTGGGAGCCACAAGACATAAGTGCCAGATGTTTGAGAGCCACAAGACGGAAGGAAGGAAGGAAGGAAGGAAGGAAGGAAGGAAGGAAGGAAGGAAGGAAGGAAGGAAGGAAGGAAGGAAGGAAGGAAGGAAGGAAGGAAGGTGGGGAGGGGAGAGGAAGAGGTTGAAAGGAAGCAACTTTAAATTTAAAAGCATTCTTCAAGCCACTGGCTGGCTTGGCTTGGAGAAGTGGTTTAAAGAGAGAAATGCCTTCTCCAAGCCGGACCAATAGGGAGGTGGGGGCTTTGAGAGCCACATAATATGTGTGGCTTCCGAGCCGCAGTTTGGCCACCCGTGCCCTAGATGAAACTGGTGGGAGGTAAGTCTAATACAACAAGCCTCTTGCTATTGCCTTCCTCCTAGACTCTCCCCATTTCCCTCTGCTGCTTTAACAATGTTGAAATGTGCTATTTTTTTAGTCCTTACTTTATATTTTAAGAGTGGCTGGTGTGGTATACAGGATAGAAAACGGATGTTCTCCAATTCAAAAGATGTTTACTGGAAATGTAGTTGTTTAATAGAGTCTTAAAGCTGCAGTACTGCAGTCCTAAGCTCTGCTCACAACCTGAGTTCGATCCCCGGTGGAAGCTGGGTTTTCAGGTAACTGGCTCCAGGTTGACTCAGCCTTCCATCCTTCCGAGGTCGATAAAATGAGTCCCCGGCTTGCTGAGATGAAAGTGTAGATGACTGGGAAAGGCAACAGCAAACCACCCCGTAAAAAGTCTGTCGTGAAAACGTTGTGAAAGCAACGTCACCCCAGAGTTGAAAACGACTGGTGCTTGCAAAGTGATCCTTTCCTAACCAAAGTGATCTGAAGTTCTCTTGGCTTCCCTCCATGCAGAGATCCTTTCATTGAAATGCTGCTGAGTATATCTATTTGTCCCCTTCCCCCCCCCCCCACCCAGGAGCACAGGGTAGCAGACAAAGTTTCTCCTTTCTATACTCACAACAACCCTGTGAGGTAGGTTAGGCTACAACATAGCAATTGGCCCAACATCTCCCAGCAAGTTTTATGGCACAAGTAGGACTTTCAACTCAATATGGTTGCCATGTCTTACCTAACTACTGGTGGGGGAAGCTTCTCTCGTGCACGAAGTGACGTTATCACACCAGGCATATCACACGCTGGGCATTCTAGCATTCAGGTAAAACACTCTATGGCACCATAGAGTTTTTACCCAAATGCTAGAACGTACAGTGCGCAACGTGCCTAGTGTGATGATGTCACTTCCGGGTGATGTCATCACACTGGGCATGTTGGCTTTCGACAGAACTTTTCAGGAGCAGGGAACGCCCCCCAACAGCCAGCTCTGTGCCGGCAGATTGCAGGATTCTCTTCTAGATCAAAGAATGACTGTACTTCAGGGGTAGAACAAAACAGTAGCCAAGGGCACCCTTAAGACCAACTAAGTTTTATTCAGAATGTAAGCTTTCGTATGCTCTTAGGCAGACTTCATCAGACAAAATGGGAATGGCAAGCAGCAATTCTTAATATAAGTGGGCAGTGTGGAATCATGGGAATGTTTTTAGCAGATTAAAAGAATCACAAATAGGAATGTGTGTTTGTTAGAGTTAGGACAAAACAAGGCTGAAAAAATGCTGGAATGGCACTTCGCACCTACAACAGCAGTCTGCTTTTTATCACCCTACACTGTTTTTTCAACCCTGTTTTGTCCTAACACTAACAAACGCAGATCACTATTTGTGATTCTTTTAATCTGCTAAAAACATTCCCATGATTCCACACTGCCCACTTATATTAAGAATTGCTGCTTGCCATTCCCATCCCATTCCCTGATAAAGTCTGCTGAAGAAGAAGAAGAAGAAGAAGAAGAAGAAGAAGAAGAAGATATTGGATTTATATCCCGCCCTCCACTCTGAAGAGTCTCAGAGCGGCTCACAATCTCCTTTACCTTCCTCCCCCACAACAAACACCCTGTGAGGTGGGTGGGGCTGGAGAGGGCTCTCACAGCAGCTGCCCTTTCAAGGACAACCTCTGCCAGAGCTATGGCTGACCCAAGGCCATGCTAGCAGGTGCAAGTGGAGGAGTGGGGAATCAAACCCGGTTCTCCCAGATAAGAGTCCGCACACTTCACCACTACACCAAACTGGCTCTCCATAAGAGCATACGAAAGCTTACATTCTGAATAAAACTTAGTTGGTCTTAAAGGTGCACTTGTCTACTGCTTTGTTCTATTGCTTCAGATCAACACGGCTGCCTATTGGGATCTATGTACTTCAGGGGTGCTACTGTTGTAACGTTTGACCACGTGCGATATTAATGGGTCAACAAAATCCCAGTTTGAGGGAAAATGCCACATGCCAAGACATGTGAAGGCATTCAGCATTTTTTGTTGGCCATAATAACAGGGTTGGTGCGGAATACAAGAGAATCTCTTAAAGCTTTTGTAGTCATTGGAATTCTGTTGTTGTTAATTTAAAACATTATTAGCCACCTTTCAATCTTTGGGGACTTAAAGGGGCTTACTATAGAAACAGACCAAAAACATCAAAATAAAAGCAGAGGGCAGTATTTGTAAGGCCTGTTCTGTCCAAGAACACCGGGTCATCAGAGTGTTAAATAAAGGAAGGAAGAAAATATGTTAAAAAACCAAAATCGCAATTTTGGTACTCAAACCACATGTCAAGGGATACACCCTTGATCTTCCCAATACATGTGTTCAGAATTGTTTGTAAACAGAGCACTTGCGTGAGTATTTTCCAGAACTGATACACGAGCGGCAGCCCAGATTTATTGTGATTTGTGTATCGTGCACACAGAAGTTGGAAAACAGACGTGTCACCTTAATCGCACAATATGGCGTCTGCGTGTATCGGGACGATCAACGGTAGCGTGACCGCCCCTTACGCCGAAATGGTAACAACTGAAGCTGGCTTTTGTGCTGGTGGTGGGCTATGTTACAAAGTCAAGTTGCTCGGGGGGGGGGGGGGACCTGACCCTGCGACTTCTGCTCCGTTTTAATTTCTATTGAATATGATCCCATCATTCAAATAATGCTCTCTTGCTCTCTCTCTCTTTTTGTTCTGTTTGTGCAGGTAATGACGATCGAGTCTCATTTATGCAAGATTATCCTTTTATCACATTTCCAGACTCATTTATGAGGCTCATGTCCCCCCCCCCCCCCAGGGCATCATCAAGAGCATTAAGCGCAGCTATTTGCCTCCCGCCGCGAACTGGCAGGAAGCTCCTCCGTTGACTGATGAGGACGGCTGCCTTTGCCAAATAGGGTCGGCGTGATGGATATTTTACTTGTGAATATTATAGCTCGAAAATTAGCATGTTTATTGAGGAAAGAATGTGTGTGTTTACATTCTGCTACCCATGGCATTACCTTTTATGACCTGGGTTGTTTAGCAAAAGAGAGGCATAAATGAGTTCCATTTTGGATATTATTATTTTTTTAAAAAAAACAAAAACAAAATTAATGAACTACCAGATATGGAATTTGTCTTAAGTAATGCTATCAGGGCAGAGGCTAGTTCCATGTCATGATTTGGCAGGGGGTTCTTTCTTTCGATTCTGTGGGGGAGGAGTCGGTATTGGCCACATGATAATTCACCGCATTGCGCACGTCACCACTCGGCGTGCGGGTTGTATGGACGAAAATGGCCTTACAGTCAATCACAAACTCGTGGAAAGGCTATGCTTCTAGGAGGAGATGTTCCTTTTTGTCCATAGGTTCTATTGCGATCCATTTAGATTTGTGCTGTTATGCCGATAAAGGTGGTGCGATTGGATCCCGTGGAAAGAAGCGTGAGCTCAAATCCACCTCCCTGCTTCCACCTTCCTGTTACAGCGAACCAGAAACGAATGTTATAAATTCCCACATGGTAGTATTATTCCTGCTCTTATCTAGATGGCCGAGGCTAGCCTAGGGTTGCCAAGTCCAATTCAAGAAATATCTGGGGACTTTGGGGGTGGAGCCAGGAGACTTTGGGGGTGGAGCCAGGAGACATTAGGGGTGGAGCCAAGATCAAGGCTGTGACAAGCATCATTGAACTCCAAAAGGAGTTCTGGCCCTCACATTGAAAGGGACAGCATACCTTTTCAATCCCTTCCTTCCATAGGAAATAATGAAGGATAGGGGCACCTTCATTTGGGGCTCATAGAACTGGACCCCCTGGTCCAATCTTTTTGAAACTTGGGGGGTATTTTGGGGAGAGGCACTAGATGCTATACTGAAAATTTGGTGCCTCTACTCCAAAAAACAGCCCCACCAGAGCCCCAGATACCTGCAGATCAATTCTCCATGATTTTCTATGGGAATAAATCTCCCTAGGGAATAATAGAGTTCCCAACAGACATTTCCCTCCCCTCCCCCTGCTTTCTGACGACCCTGAAGCAGGGGGAGGGCCTCCAAACCGGGGGATCCCCTGCCCCCACCTGGGGATTGGCAACCCTAGGCTAGCCTGATCTCATCAGATCTTAAGATACTAAGCAGGTCAGCGCTGGTTACTACTTGGATGGAGACCACCAGGGAATTCCAGGATTGCTACGCAGGGACAGGCAACGGCCAGACACATCTTACCAGCTTATCATGACTCAGAGACAATATTATAAATTTCTACTGTAGTCCAATTCTCAGATCTCAAAAGCTAAGCAGGTTTGGCCCCAGATAGTACTTGATGAGAGACCACCGAGAAAGTCCAGTGTTGCTATGCCGAACCACTCCTGTTTGTCTCTTGCCTTGGAAACCCTACGCGATTGCCAGAACATTATGCGTGGGATAGAGAAGGTAGAGAAAGAAGTCCTTTTCTCCCTTTCTCGCAACACGAGAACTTGTGGGGACTAGACGAAATTGCTGAGCAGTCGGGTTAGAACGGATAAAAAGAAATACTTCTTCACCCAAAGAGTGATTAACAGGTGGAATTCACTGCCACAGGAGGTGGTGGTGGCTAGAAGCACAGACAGCTTCAAAAGGGGATGGATCAACATCTGGAGCAGAGGTCCATCAGTGGCTATTAGCCACAGCGTATTGTTGGAACTCTCTGTCTGGGGCAGTGATGCTCTGTATCCTTGGTACTTGGGGGGCACAGTGGGAGGGCTTCTAGTGTCCTGGCCCCACTGATGGACCTCCTGATGGTGCCTGGGTTTTTTGGACATTGTGTGACACAGAGTGTTGGACTGTATGGGTCATTGGCCTGATCCAACATGGCTTCTCTTATGTTTTTATCTTCAAGAGGGGATTGGATAAACATGGAGCAGAGGTCCATCAGTTGCTATTAGCCACAGGGTACTGTTGGAACTCTCTGTCTGGGGCAAATGATGCTCCGTATTCTTGGTGCTTGGTGGGGGGTAACAGTGGGAGGGCTTCTAGTGTCCTGTTCCCACTGATGGACCTCCTGATGGCCCCTAGTTTTTTTGGCCACTTTGTGACACAGAGTGTTGGACTGGATGGGCCATTGGCCTGATCCAACACGGCTTCTCTCATGTTCTTTTGTCTGGGGCAGTAACGCTCTGTATTCTTGGTGCTTGGGGGGGAACAACAGTGGGAAGACTTCTAGTGTCTTGGCCCCACTGGCGGACCTCCTGATAGTACCTAGTTTTTGGCCACTGTGCAACAGAGTGTTGGACTGGATGGGCCATTGGCCTGATCCAACATGGCTTCTTTTATGTTCTTAAAAGTCAGCTGCAGCTTGACAGTATTTTCCATCACCAGTGTAATTCACCCACTGTTAGAAAGGAAAGAAGGGATAAAGTGGGGAAAGATGAATTATACTCAAGGGTGAGGCCTGTTGAGAAGTTATGTTGGGGGAAATAAAGGCTGCCTCCAGTGAACTTGTATCAACCACAGCAGGAAGTGATGTCTGGCCAACCCATGTCAACCTAAGAAAGATTACTTTGAGGCTGCCCCTTTATCATCCTGGGAAAGCTCTTGATGGAACAGCTGTGGCCAGTTGTAGGCCAAGCAAACCCTCAGAAGCTTGGCTTGGGCCCAGCTAGTGGAGTCAACCACGGATGAGTTTGGCCTTGTTTGTCGCTCCCTCCTTCACTATGAGCAGCTGAGTCCAAGCCTAGACCACAGCAATACAACCCACCAAGGGTCTCTCAGCTCATCTTGCCTCTGGGCCACTTCCAACTTCTGCCATGGCAGCTTGGTGGCCATCTTGTCTTCTCACTCTGCAATGGCCGATTTATTCCATATCACCTTTGAGGTGATGTGAAAGTTTTCTCATCCACACATGCAAGCCACCAACAGGGGGTACAGTTCCCAAAGGGTGAAGCTTTGGGGTCCAGCCCGATGTCTCTGAAGGATGAAGATTCCAGAGCACGCCTTGGCCAATGGCCCTTGTGTTCCACCAGCCTTCCATGAGAAAGAAAACTGAGATGAGAGGCCCGCAGCTGTGATGCAGAATGGCCACTCTTGCAGAAAACTCGAAGCTCCCAATTCCCAGTGTGGCTTTTCAGTTGTGTTCACAGGCTGTAGAGTTTGCTCCACGTACCGTGTCGGAAGTGGCCTCTCTTTCTCTCCCTCCCCCAACCCCCCGCACCTTGCTTACCATGCTAATTCGATGCTGTGCTGTTCTCTGGGGTGACATGGAGACAAATTTGACTCTGGCGTTACAATAACGAGTCATAAAAATTATGATTGCCGATATCTTGGAGGCACTTCCTCGCGAAGGGGAAGATGAAGTGAATTAACAGCTTGAGAAATTGGCGGCAGCAGAAAGAGACCAATGTAAACAGGGAGATTATTTCCCCAGTGACAGGGCAGCGGTTGGCGAGAGATCTCACCAAAGGAAAGGGTCCCATTGTTCATTCACCGTCAGGTTCCTGCCTTCCTCCATCAATAAAACAAACACACTCCACCTCCCTTGGCAAGAATGCTGTGAAGCAACAATTCTGAAAAAAAGGGAGCAATAGCAGTGTAGGAGGGGCAGCAAGCTCCACCCACTTTCCCCCATCCCCCCATGGATGAGCAGTGGACATAGGGTTGCCAATCCCCAGGTGGGGGCAGGGGTCCCCCAGTTTGGAGGCCCTCTCCCCGCTTCAGGGTTATCAGAAAGCAGGAGGGGGAGGGAAATATCTCTTTGGGCACTCCATTATTTCCTATAGAGACCAATTCCTGTAGGATATAATGGAGAATTGATCTGGGGCTCAAGGCAGGGGGCTGAGATAAAGACACCAAATGTTCAGCATATCATCCAGTGCCTCTCCCCAAAATACCCTCCAAGTTTCAAAAAGATTGGACCAGAGGGTCCAATTCTATGAACCCCCAAAGAAGGTGCCCCTATCCTTCATTATTTACCAATGGAAAGTTTGGTGTAGTGGTGCCAATCTGATGTAGTGGTTAAGCGTGCGGACTCTTATCTGGGTCTGATTCCCCACTCCTCCACTTGCAGCTCCTGGAATGGCCTTGGGTCAGCCAGAGCTCTCTTATCTGGGAGAACCGGGTTTGATTCCCCACTCCTCCACCTGCAGCTGCTGGAATAGCCTTGGGTCAGCCACAGCTCTGGCAGAGGATGTCCTTGAAAGGGCAGCTGCTGTGAGAGCCCTCTCAGCCCCACCCACCTCACAGGGTGTCTGTTGTGGGGGAGGAAGATAAAGGAGATTGTGAGCCATGCTGAGATTCGGAGTGGAGGGTGGGATATAAATCCAATATTTTCATATCTTCTTCTTAAAAGGTGTGCAGTCCCTTTAAATGTGATGGCCAGAACTCCCTTTGGAGTTCAATCGTGCTTGTCACAACCTTGCTCGTGGCTCCACCCCCAATGTCTCCTGGCTCCACCCTCAAAGTCCCCAGATATTTCTTGAACTGGACTTGGCAACCCTAAGCAGACAAGATTGACCTCTGGATTTGGCAGGCAGCATGACACGTCGGGGTTGTCCAAATCTCATAGAAATGTTCAGAATCTAACTTTCTTCCCATAGTTGGTTAGTTGATAATATCTTTGTACCCTCTTTCCGGGTCCAGTCTCCACCAATGGACTTCGGGGAATTGTCTTGGTTGATTTGGATTTTGGTTTAGACACCCACAGCCCTGGTTTGACCTAGACATGGACAACAGGGATGTGGATAACTACCTCGACTCGGCCAATCTGAAGACCTGAATCCACGCCGTGGTAACATCGAGACTAGACTCCTGGGATGCATTCTACATAGGCCTCCCCTCAGAGCCAACGTGGAGACTCCAGTTAGTTCGGAACGCCATAACTGGCCTATAATGGGAGCTAGGCGGGGGTGCGTTTCACTCCCAATCTGGAACCACTCCATTGGCTGCCCATCAATTAGCGGGCTCAATTCAAGGTATTAGTGCGCACATGCAAAACCCTTCATGGCCTTGGGCCTTCGATTTTCTCTCCCTGTGCTCCACAATGACAGTTTCACTCAGCCTAGCTGGGACTATCCAAGTTTCATCATGCAAATGGGCAAAATCAGTAACAAACTGCTCTTGTGCATTCTGTAAAGCTTTCCCCTTCCCTTCCTTTCCCTCTGATTAAAGCTCCGTGACTAAAACTCTTGAGCAGTCAAAACCCCGTCTGTTAAGTAGCGTACCGTCATATGACAAAACACAAAACCAGGCCTCATTTTGGGCAGGAGCTCATAGGAGCAGAGTTCTGAAACCTCTAAATTTTATTGTGCTCTTTCTTTCTTAAACCCGCCCCCCTCCAATACTTGCTTCTGGGCTCCATTGATCAAACCTCCGTGGGAGAATTTTTCTGAACTCTTAAGATTTGACACACTTTCTATTATTCCCCCACACACACAAAAAAAATGGGGAAATAACCCGAACATCTAAAGCAGACAGATGGAAATCTTTGTCATGTCACTGTGGCCACCTAGGAGAAAGTAATTTTAAAAGTATGATGGGAATAAGGTTTTATTATGACAATGATAACTCAAGATGCATTTTAAGGTAGATGCTGAGCTGACGTAATTTAGTACACCTTCTGGTGATACTCTATGATAGAGTTTTCCTACAAAATTGCTAGAGCGTTCGGGAAAACCATAGAGTTTTCCCAGAAGCTCCTAGAGTGGCTGGCATGCAACGCTGCCAGCACAGTGATGTCACGAGTGATGTCATTGCGCCGGCAACATTGGGAGGGGATCCCCCCACCAACCCACTGTGGGCCGGCAGGTTAGGGGCCCCCAAAGCAGGAGAACCCCAGCCCAGCCTGGCAGCTTGGAGCCCTGTACCTGAAGGATGCCCACCTTGCGCTGCTACCCCAGAAAGCAGCCGCTATATCTCTGTGAATTCTTCCCCAGGAATCCTTCCCAAACTCATCCGGCGACTGCAGAACGTTACGCCATAAATGTAGCTGCAGCAAACAGCTTGAAAATAGGGGTACAATATAAGTACATAAAATATTCATTGAGAAATTACAGATAACTACAAATCTTGCATTTTGTTTTTGTTTTTTTAATATGGCGGGGCGAAAGTCAGCCATACTTCAGTTCTGATGTCCGTGCGCACAGCATGGGCTCCGCTCAGGTATTGCGTCAGCATAAGTCAGTGCCGACTGGAGGTGATGGTTTCACACACACACACACACACACACACACACACACACACATACTGCTTCAGGGCCTTCAGCATGGCAGATGAAGGAGTTCTTGGGTGAAGCTTTTCTTGGCATAAAGTGAGGGGAAGAAAAACTGATCTGCTTAGTTTCTGGTAAGGAAACAGGAGCAAAGCCGGGGAAAGGAAAGGTGCCGCATCAAATAGAAATCGCCTCAAGAGGTGACCCGTTTGCATCCAACTTCAAGAGGTGACCCATTTGGATAAAAAGGTTTGCGCTCTAGTTGCAGACAACGAGGGATGATTTGCATGTAACAAAAGCCATGAGGACTGCCAACTATTTATTTATTTAGATATTTATACCCTACTTTTCTCCTGAATGGGGACCCAAAGAGGCTTAGGGTGTTGGTGCCTCCTCCATGTTTTTTCACAAAACAACGACCTTGTAGGGTAGGCCAAGAGTTTGTGGCTGGTCCAAGGTGGACCCAAGCCTCCGTAGCAGAGTGGGGATTCAAAACTGAGTCCTCCAGATCCCCATCTAGGGTCCCCAGCCATTTTGAGCCTGTGGGCAGCTTTGGAATTCTGAGACAAGGCGGTGGGTACAATCACAAAATGGCTGCCACATAGGGTTGCCCGCCCCACCCCCCCACATGGAGGTCACCAGAAGTCAGCCGTGTCTTCCAGGTAGCATTGCCAATCCCCAGGTAGAAGCAGGGGATCCCCCAGTTTGGAGGCCCTCCCCCACTTCAGGGTCATCAGAAAGCGGGGGGGGGGAGGGAGGGAAATGTCTGCTAGGCACTCCATTATTCCCTATGGAGACCGATTTACATAGGGTATAATGGAGAATTGATCCATGGGTATCTGGGGCTCTGGGGGACTGTTTTTTGAGGTAGAGGCACCAAATTTGCAGTGTAGTATCTGATGACTCTCCTCAAAACACCCTCCAAGTTTCAAAAGGATTGGACCTATTCTATGAGCCCCCAAAGAAGGTGCCCCTATCCTTCATTATTTCGAATGGAGGGAAGGCCTTCAAATGTGATAGCCAGAAATTCCTTTGGAGTTCAGTTGTGCTTGTCACAACCTTGCTCCTGGCTCCACCCCAATGTCCCCTGGCTCCACCGTCCCCAAACTCTCCTGGCTCCACCCTCAAAGTCCCCAGATATTTCTTGAATTGGACTGGGCAACCCTACTTCCAGGAGCCCACACACAAATGCAAGGGGAAAGAAGGACACTCATTGCTGGATAGCCAAAGCATGGAAGCATGACCCAGAAGCTACTGGTCACTTGGTCTGTGGTCACACAAGAGGGGTGGAGGAGCCAGGGCAGATCTGCCCCCCCCCCCCGCCTTCCCTGTCTCTCAGCCTGGCTGTCTTGGCCATCACCAAGAAGGACCCTGAGTCTCTTTCCAAGGCGCTTGGCCAAGTGAGGGTGAGCACCTCGGAGTTCATCTGCCTTTGAACTTGCGTTTGCTCGACACATTTCTTGAATTTCTTGGCACCAAGCGGGCATGTTCTGTGCAGCAGTCCAGACTTAATCTTGAGGAATGCTTAATGGCCCTCTATTAGGGATCTTTCCGTGCCTTCAGACACGCCCGGAAATGGCAAAAAGGGAGATTCTGTCCCAGTGGCTGGATGCAACTAGTTTGTTCACAAGACGCAGGAGGCTGAGCAAAGGTTGCCCTTTCCTTGCTCTTCTATTTGGAGCACAGAGTAGGAGTTCAGGAGCCAGGGCTCACTTTGCAGCAGGAACTCCTTTGCCTATTAGGCCACACACCCCTGATGTAGCCAATCCTCCGAGAGCTTACAGGGCCTGCTGTAAGCTGCAGGTGGATTGGCTACATCAGGGGTGTGTGGCCCAGGGACAGAATTCTAGCAAGAGCTCCTTTGCACATTAGGCCACACACCCCTGATGTAGCCAATCCTCCAAAAGCTTACAGGGCTCTTCTTCCAGGGCCTCCTGTAAGCTCCAGGAGAATTGGCTACATCAGGGGTGTGTGGCCCAGGGACGGAATTCTAGCAAGAGCTCCTTTGCATATTAGGCCACACACCCCTGATGTAGCCAATCCTCCAAAAGCTTACAGGGCTCTTCTTCCAGGGCCTTCTGTAAGCTCCAGGAGGATTGGCTACATCAGGGGTGTGTGGCCTAATATGCAAAAGAGTTCCTGCTACAAAGTGAGCACCTTGAAGACCAACTGAGTTTTATTCAGAATCTAAGCTGTCGGATGCATGAATACTCCATGGAATGGGGTACAGTGAGCACAGCTACACCTAGCTAGTGGGCAGTGGTTAAGAATGCAAAGTGGTACAAAGTTAGAATCCAATGGCAAAATAGGTATGTTAAAAAAGAAAATTAGGTGGGAAAGACATATTCTCACTTGGTCACTTGGTCTGTGGTCACACAAGAGGGGTGGGAAAGACATATTCTCAGTTTAACCCAGACTTGCAAGCAATAGCGCAGGGGTGGCCAACTTTGCTTAACAGAAGAGCCACATAGAATAAACATCAGATGTTTGAGAGCCGCAAGTCAGGCAGGAAGGCAGGCATAGGGTTGCCACCCTCCAGGTGGGGCCTGGAGATCTCCTGCTTTTACAACTGACTTCCAGATGGCAGAGATCCACTCCCCTGGAAATGGCTGCTTGGAAGGGGGGACTCTAGGGCATTGTCCCATGCTGAGGCCCCTCCCTCCCCCAAAACCCTCCCTGTCCCAGATCCACCCCCAAAGTCTCCAAGTATTTTCCAACACAGAAAACCCTAGGAAAGCAGGAAAACAGATGGGAGGAGGGAGGGAGAGGTCAAAAGAAAGCAATTTTAACTTTAAATGTGTTCTCCAAGGCACCGGCTGGCTTGGCTTAAAGAAGTGATTTAAAGATGGAAATGCCTTCTCCATGCCAACCAATGGAGTGGTGGGGCTTCGGGAGCCACACAATATGTGTGAAAGAGCCACAGTTTGGCCACCCCCGCAATAGAGCAATTAGCAGGCTCCATTTATTGCCTTATGACACTCTCACCATCATTCTCCCATTCTGACATGTTACTGTTTTGTTGGTTTCCCACACAAATACTATCCAGATCAAACGTTCTTTCAATTTGTTAATTTCACTATTTTCCCATTGGATTCTAACTTTGTACCACTTTGCATTCTTAATCACTGCCCACCAGCTATAAGAGTAAAAAAAAAACCCTTCACCAGAGACGGGAGCTTTCTCCTTCAAAAGTTCATATTCCAAAAGCTCATATCCAACCCGCCCCCCCCCCCCAAAAAAATGCGTAGCATCCAGTGCCTCTCCACAAAATACCCTCCAAGTTTCAAAAGGATTTGGACCAGAGGGCCCAAGTCTATGAGCCCCCAAAGAAAGTGCCCCTATCCTTCATTATTTCCAAATGGAGGGAAGGCATTTAAAAGGCATGTAGGCCCTTTAAATGTGATGGCCAGAACTCCCTTTGTAGTTCAATCGTTCTGGTCACACACCTGCATGTGATTCCACTCCAATGTCTCCTGGCTCCACCCCCAAAGTCCCCAGATGTTTCTTGAGTCGGACTTGGCAACCCCAGCAAGTGGGGGGGCAGCTGCTGAAAGATGTCATCATTCTGAGCTTCGGATCAGATGTGTTCCAGAGGACTGAGAGCTTTTTGAGAGTCCCAGAACTGCTCTTCTTCCTTTTACCGACACCCAGGGGTGGAATTCTAGCAGGAGTTCCTTTGCATATTAGGCCACACACCCCTGATGTAGCCAATCATTCAAGAGCTTACAAAAAAGAGCCTTGTAAGCTCCTGGAGGATTGGCTACGTCAGGGGTGTGTGGCCTAATATGCAAAGGAGCTCCTGCTAGAATTTCACCCCTGCTGACACCACATCACCTGAAATTCTCAAGGCCTCCCTTTGCCAAAACAGGGGGCCAAAAAAAGCATCCATCATCAGGTTCTTGGGCTGGGCTGGATTGGGTTGTGTATCTTCATGTTACTTAAACGAAGGCAGGGAAGTCGGCCTGTGCGTTGTTGTTAGCCACTGGTGATAGATGCCTTTAGGGAACCACGCATTCAATAACCATGTGTCCCCCCTCCCCTCCCCTCCCTCCACCCCAAAAATAGACGGAGAGTTTTTGTTTTGTTTTTTTAAATGGGAGACAGCATAACTGTTTGCAATTTGGCTATTCATTGTGTCTTTGGCATTTTATGTACTGCGTTAGCTGAGCCAATTTCATGCATATGGATAAAATGCATTAAGTCGAGGCATTTAAATATAGTGAAACTAATTTTATGATGATTAGTTGAAGGAAATCATTGCACTCCGATCATCTATATAGGAGCCAATTTGCATGAAAATGCCCAAAGTTGCTATGCCAACATTTTCGGCGCTGTCGGTCGGGGTCGTCTTCGTGTCAGGACTTTGTATTAAAAATCGGTCTCCGGTGCCGGGTGTCTTTTAATTCATTGCGGGCTGTAGGCCATTTGCTCACAAAAACGCTTGCAGTAAAACAAATGAATAGCTAAGATACTCATTTGCATGATTCCCATTCGGAAAGCATTCCCCTGAAATTAAAGGGAGCCTGCGACTTCGGTGGGGAAGATAGATGGGCAGATGAAGCAGGCAATTAATTTTTTTTTTTTTGCATTCTCTTTTTAGAGCCCTCCGAAGACTCCAGAGCCGCACATGCCGCCTCCCAGACAAATTGGGTCCCGCAACACTTTCCAGAGCTCGCCCAGCCTGCCTCTCTCTCTCTCCCCCTCTTTATTGTCTCACTTACATTATGCAGTAATTAAAACTATTTACCATTCCTACTTATCTGCCATCTGCTGCTATTGAAGGTTCCCTTTCCCTACAAAGCCATCATCAAAAGCGACAAGGAAAAGAGCAGATTTGGAAACAATTGGGATGGGTGGGAGTTGAGGACCCAGCCCCCCTCCCCATTTCTGGTGGTCTTCAGAAAGGAGTCACAGGCTGGCTGCCGTGAAAATGAACCAGGCGGGGGATGCTCTGGACTCAAGCTGGGAAGAAGGAATGCTGAATCCCACAAAGAGGCATCTCGGGCTTCTGCTGGAGCTCCGGTGACCAACCTGCAGTTCTCCTGGAATTTTAGCTGATTTCCAGATGAGAGCAATAAGGGGAGGGGCCGTGGCTCAGTGGTAGAGCATCTGCTTGGCGAGCGGAAGGTCCCAGGTTCAATCCCTGGCATCTCCAGTTAAAAGGACCAGGTAGGAGGAGGTGTGAAAAATGAGGGGTGGTCAAACTGTTGCTCGGGAGCCACGTGCGGCTTTTTCACATATATTGTGTGGCTCTCAAAGGTCCCCCCACCCCACCCCATTGACCAGCTTGGAGAAAGCATTTGTCTTTTGAAATCACTTCGCCAAGCCAGCTGGGGACTAGGAGAATGCATTTAAAGTTGCTTTCTTCCCACCTCTCCTCCCCTCCTCCCTCCCCCATCACCCGGAAGTTATGTATTATGCCTGGCATGTCGTTTGGGACATTCTAGGAATTCGCTTGAAACTCTATGGTTTCGTATGGAGACACTATAGCAATCTGGGGGGGGGACTCTATGGGGAAAACTCTATGGTACCATAGAGTTCCCCCCCCCAATTGCTAGAGCATCCCTGCATGAAGCCACAGAGTTTCAAGCAAATTCCTAGAGCATCCTGCATGAACTGTCTGGTGTAATATGTCACTTCCAGGTGACATCATTGTGCCACACAGCAATAGTCTCTTTGGGGGTGGGGATTTCCCAGCAGCTTCCTCCCTGCTGGTGGGTTGCAGCCCGCCAAACCGGGGGATCCCCCGCCCCCCAGCAGGAAGTGGGGAGCCCTACACAGAGTCCAGCTTCCAAAGCGGCCATTTTGTCATTTGAGATAAACAGCCAATATCCCTTATTTGAGTATGTCAATACAAAAAAACTTTATGCTGATACACTATTCTAAAAGAGAAATACATTGGAATACCTATACTCAGTGAGAGTGGGTTTAGCATATGTAATGAGATTTAAAAAAACCCAATATCCCTGTTCAGTCCTGGGGAGGTGTTTCTATTATGAAACAAATAAGGGATATGGGCTGTTTATCTCATTACGTAAACTTAACCCATTTCCACTATATTTTAATGTATCCTTTTTTTTCTAATGGCAAACTAGAATGATGTTTATAATGTATAGAATGATGTTTATAACATATGTTACATGCTAAAACGTATATTAGGTGGACAAGAACATCGCTAGGAAATACATGTCCTTTTGTTTTACCTAGACTTGTAGCAAGAGCAATTAACAGGCAACTTTTATTGTCTTTTATTGGCTTCCCATGCAGATGCTCTCCAGACCAAATGGTCTTCCAATTTGTTTATTACACTGTTTTGCCATTGGATCCTAACTTTGTATCACTTTACACTCTTAACCCACCAGTTGTATGTATTTCTGCTCACTGTAGCCCATCCCGTCGTCTGAAGAAGTCTGCCTGGCTACAAAAGCTTCCATTCTGAATAAAACCTTCTTGGTCTTAAAGGTGATACTTGACTCCTACTTTGTTCCAAATGTTTTCACAGTTTGTACAGTTTATAACAGAAGGCCCCTATACTATTTACTACAAAAAAGTACTAAATTACAAAAAAAAAAAACCCCACCCAAGAATAATTCAGACAGTTGTTAAGTCCTGCGAGGGGCTCAGGTTGCCAAGTCCAATTCAAGAAATATCTGGAGTCTTTGGGGTGGAGCCAGGAGATATTGGGGGTGGCGCCAGGAGGAAGGTTGTGATAAGCATAATTGAACTCCAAATGGAGTTCTGGCCATCACATTGAAAGGGACCATGCTCCTTTTAAACGCCTTCCCTCCATTTGGAATAATGAAGGATAGGGGCAGCTTCTTTGGGGGCTCATAGAATTGGACCCCCTGGTCCAATCGTTTTGAAACCTGGAGGGTATTTTGAGGAGAGTCACCAGATGCTGTGCTGAAAATGAGGTGCCTCTACCTCAAAACACAACTCCCCTAGAGCCCCAGATACCCGTGAATGAATTCTCCATTATACCCTATGGGAATCGTTCTCCATAGGGAATAATAGAGTGCCCAGCAGACCCTTCCCTCCCTGCCCCCGCTTTCTGATGACCCTGAAGTGGGGGGAGGGCCTCCAATCCGAGGGATCCCCTGCCCTCACCTGTGGATTGGCTTGTACGTCCAATATGCCTCTTCTCTCAGTAACACTTTACACATATCAACATGGGTTCCAGGACTGCTGCGGGGTCGGTAATGAACATATATAATGAACATATGAAACTACCTTCTACTGAATCAGACCCTTGGTCCATCAAGTCAGTCTTGTCTGCTCAGACTGGCAGCAGCTCTCCAGGGTCTCAGATGAGGTTTTTTACACCTATTTGCCTGGACAATTTTTAGTCGGAGATGCCGGGGATTGAACCTGGGACCTTCTGCTTACCAAGCAGATGCTCTACCCCTGAGCCACAGCCCCATTCATGGCTCTCCAGGGTCTCAAGCAGAGGTTTTTCACGCCTCCTAGACTGAACCGTTTTTAGTTGGAGATGCTGGGGATTGAACCTGGGACCTTCTGCTTACCAAGCAGATGCTCGACCACTGAGCCACCGTCTTTCTGTTGTGTATGTAGACTAATGTTTCATTTCACTAGTGTTCCTGCCTGGCTCATTGGAGCTTTTAGGACTGAGCTTGGGGGCTTGGGAACAAGCAGATGCTCTACCATGGAGCCACCATCCCTCCCCTTAGACAAATGGACATATATGAACATCTGAAGCTACCTTCTACTGAATCAGACCCTCGGTCCATCAAAGTCAGTATCGTCTACTCAGACTGGCAGCGGCTCTCCAGGGTCTCAAGCTGAGGTTTTTCACGCCTATTTGCCTGGGCCCTTTTTAGTTGGAGATGCCGGGGATTGAACCTGGGACCTTCTGCTTACCAAGCAGATGCTCTACTACTGAGCCATCATCCCTCCCTAACATATATGCAGCTGCCTTCTACTGAATCAGACCTTTGGTCCATCAAAGTCAGTATTGACTACTCAGACTGGCAGCGGCTCTCCAGGGTCTCAAGCTGAGATTTTTCATGCCTATTTGCCTGGACCCTTTTTAGTTGGAGATGCCGGGGATTGAACCTGGGACCTTCTGCTTACCAAGCAGATGCTCTGCCACTGAGCCACCATCCCTCCCCTAGATTGCAACAAATGTGATGTCATCAATAAAATGTTGGGTTTCATTATAGCGATCCATAAGAGGAGCTTCTGGAACCTGGTTCTGGATTCTGGCCCATGTTTCAGCACCCTTTCTTTAATTGGGCACGTGGTACTTCTTTTTTTGATAGACTCCAGGTGGGGCCTGGAGATCTCTTGGAATCAGAACTGATCCCCAGGCTACAGTGATCTGTTCCTCTGGGTGCTCTGGAGGGTGGACCCTATGACATTGTCCCCTGCTGGGATCCTTCCCCTCCACAGACCCTACTTTCCCCCAAATCACAAGGAATTGCCCAACCTGTAGATGATAATGATATTGGATTTATACCCCGCCCTTCTCTCTGAATCAGAGACTCAGAGCGGCTTAAGATCTCCTTTATCTCCTTCCCCCACAACAGACACCCTGTGAGGTGGGTGGGGCTGAGAGGACTCTCACGGCAGCTGCCCTTTCAAGGACAACTCTGCCAGAGCTATGGCTGACCCAAGGCCATTCCAGCAGGTGCAAGTGGAGGAGTGGGGAATCAAACCCGGTTCTCCCAGGTGAGAGGCCACACACTTAACCACTACACCAAACCGGCAAGGCTCTGTAGCTGGCAAGGCTCTGTATGCAGCAGTTCAAGAGGGGGCAGTGGGCATCATTGGTGCCCATCGTGGCTTCTCAGGCTTGTTGTCCACAAGCGAGGACAGCACCAGAAGCCTCGCAGTGCCTCAGCCATCCACCTTACCACCAAGCTCGACACCCGGAGTTCTCCTGCAATTACAACAGATCTCCACACTGCAAAGAGTTTCCCAGGAGGAAATGGTGGCACCCTTGGAGGGTGGTGGACTCTGTGATGTAACATGGAGTGTACGAGAAGCAGAGTCCTAGAGTGACCTGCTGAGCTCCTTCTCCTCCTTGAACTCTGAACTCCCTGGGCACCAACCTCAAATCTCCAGGAATTTAGCACACCCGAGTTGGCAACTTTCTTTGCTGCTCAACAGCAGCCCAGGCAAAGGCAAGGATCGTGGCCTACACTCAGGGCTTTTTTTTTTTGTAGCAGGAGCTCCTTTGCATATTAGGCCACACACACCCTGATGTAGCCAATCCAGAATTTGAACCCATGTGTGGCAGGGTTATTCCATTCAAACTGTCTGTTATTGAACATAATGCCAGATAGGATGGAGAGGAAAACTCAATATTTATGCATAAATGTATTAACGGCGGCAAGGATACAATATGCGAAACTTTGGAAGAAGATAGAGTTACCAAAGAAAGAAGAAGTTATTGCAAAGATACATGAAACTGCAGAAATGGACATTTTAACAGATCTGTTGAAAGAAGAGAGCAAATACAACGCGAAAGAGACACGGCAGCCGTTTTATAAATGGGCAGAAAACAGTAAACGGAAAGAACTCTGAGTATACCTATTTTATTTCTAAGGAGGTTATTAGGAGCGCAATCCAGAGGGGGGGCGGCGGAAAGTCTTTTGGGAGCAGACGAGCCGCTACGTGGGCGCAGGAAGGGTTTGTGCCGACATACGACTGGCGCCACCACAGCAGAGGGGAGTTCCGTAGGCAGGGGGCTGCCCGAGCGCCGCTCCGTCCGAGGGCAGTGGCGCCTGAGGGCTAAGCCCGAGCGTGGGCGGAAGTGAGGTGGAGCGCGGTATTCAGGCGGAGGAGGGGGTGGAGTTGGGGGTGCGGTCAGGCTTAGGCGGCTTCCTGAGCACTTTGGCCCATGACACGCCCCCCCCCCCGAGAGGCGCAACTTGACGCCTGCAAAAATGGCAGTGTGCCCCATAGGCACTCGTTGAAACCAAAAACAAAGATTGCCTCCGCCGCTGCGGAAGCTCGGAAACCCCTTAGGGAGCAGCGTGATTGCCTCGCCAATCCCCTTGTGCCTCGGGCTGACAAGCCCCCTCCCCAGCACCCAATCACAGTCTCCCCCCTCCTAGAAATACTTCCACTCTGGCCTCGCACATTTCAGTTGTTAGGGAAAGAAGCGCGTGGCAGGAAGTTCTGTTGGTGAGCTCCCAGCCATATGGACTTAGAGTGAGGGACAGGCAGGCACATTGGTGACGGGTTTTGCACCTCGCAGTTGCTTTGACTTGCAAGGGGAAGAGAGAGGTCTCTCCCCAGGGGCTAACTGCTCTTGTTTCCAGGTCTCCACAGGTTCCAGGCTTTTGGAGGCTCTGCATGCGAGGACTGTTCCCCATGGCTGGGTAAGTTCCACTGTCCCCCACCTGCCTCCCCCTCCCCTCGCTCTCGACCGCTCGGTGTGTGAGCATCTCCGGCACTTGAACCAGGCAGTAGGCTCCGGCAGGGGGCATCTGCTGACCTCGCTCCCCTGTGCTGCCGCCTGCTCCCTTCCCTTGGTCTGCCCTCTGCCACATTCCCAACCCCTGGCGGGGCATGGGGCGTGTGTGTGTGGCAGCTGCCCCGTTGCGGGGAGGCGGGTCAGAGACTGTCCCTTTAAGAGAACGCCCGGCTGAAACGTAGCCTGCTCTTCCAGCCGCCGCCCCTGCAGGTGCTCTTGATCTTTATCTCCATTTTGCAGGTGAGACTCCAACACAGAGGTTTCCACATGTGCCACTCCACCGCCCCCCCACTCCCTCAGCTGCTTCTGCCCACCGCTCAGAGTGGAGCCCCGCCCACGGCGAGACTGCCCAGCGTGCGCCAGGGAGACTGTTGCACTCTGTTCCGTAAAAATAAAGTCTAAGCTGTGCCCTCTGTTGTCTCTCCTGCTTGGCATCCGCTGCACAATTCTGGGGCAACCCCCCCATCTCCTCTGTCAGTAGCCTCTCTGCGGGAATGCCTGGGAGGGTGGGCAGACCTGGTTCTTGGGGGCAGGGAATGGGCTATGAGCTGCCACACTGCCCCTTGTGGGGCTGGACAGGGGAGAGGGAGTGCTGCCCCTCAGCCTGCCTGGGCTGACGGCCCACCCGACCGCACAGGCCTGCTGTGCGCTGGGCACTTGTGGGGGATGGGTTGCTGAAGTGGATGCATGCCCAGTGACTCGCACTCCGAGTTCTGCGGCCCCCAGGGGAGGTGCTCTTTGCACAAAGCGGGAGGCGACAGCAGGGCAACACCGGGGGGGGGGCTCCGAGTGGTGGTGGTGGACTTGGTTTGGCCACTCCCAGACACACATTCCAGCCGCTGCCTAGGACAGGGAACTCCTGCACTTGGCACTTTCTGCTTGTCCGCGCATGCCCCTGGCTGCCAGACTGCCATTGGCAGAGTCTCTGACAGCGGGAGGGAGTGGGGAGATTGATGGCCACTCAGGTGTGGGCTTTCCGCCCCCTCGCCCAGTCACGTGCAACGGGCTGGCCAATTCCGTGGTCCCTCATGAGCCTGCGCTTCCCCCACCCCCACCTTGGCAGCGGGTCAATGGCGTGCGCCTGGGCGGAATCACCGTGGTGACAGGTTCTTTCTTGCTCGTCAGGCCCCTCTTCTCCCAGTGTGGCGTACCATCTCCCCTTTGGAAGCCAATGAGCGGCACCATAGATCCGCCCACGCCTGAGCGGCCGCCCGCCACATATGTCTGGATTGGGCTGCCCGTCAATAATACTTACATTTGGTTGAGATATTATTAATGAAATTAAGAATTAAGCTATGTGTTTAACAAACGTTGTGATGGAAGAACAAAATTTCTGATGTACATTTTTTCCCTTTCCCTAAGCCCCAGTCCCCCATCCCCATCCCCTTCCCCCTCCTAAACCTTTCCTTAATGAAACTTGTTAAACCAGAATTTGAACCCAGATCTCTTTGGCCCTAATTTGACTGGAAAGCAAAAAAATGAAGTTCAGGTTTTGCAGCTTTCTTCACTGGTTCCAAGAAAAGCAGAAGAAGGCTGAAATCTAATCTTGAATGGCCCTTGTTTGCACTTCTGTGTGTAATTATAATCTGCCAAATAGTAAAGAGGTTCTTGGTAAAGAACGTCTCAGTTGGGGTTGTGATGGCTGTGTGTTTTGAGCCATGTCTTCATACCCATGAGGACTAGAAACCTTTTTTTAAAAAAGTCCGTTATTTGGAAAAGAAATAGGCAGAGATCCTTGGTACGCTGAATCCCCAAAATGCAAAAGAAATGTGGTTACCATGATATTAATTTCTATCTTTCAAAGCTGAGAAGCTATCATCCAAAAATGCATCTCTCAGTAGTCCTGTTTGAAGTGCAAATGTGAAGGATGCATGCAGAAAGCTGCTCTCGGAGCTCATGTGATAGATCTCCAAGGGGAAGGAAGAGGTCTCTCAGGTATGTACACGGCTGGGGGGGGTTGCCTCAATCCTGCCAAAGCATCTGTTTGAATACACTCTTGCGAGTTTCTTTTTCTGCCTCCAAATGGAAACGTTCGCCAAGCTTTTGAGATAGATTAAGTAACCCCCCTCTTTTTTTTTTAGTAATTGACTTTACATCTGTGACCACGAGAAAGAAAAAAAAAATCCTTTTACACAAAGCTCCCATTTAAAGTAAGCAGCGAGAAGTATACGTAAAGAGAAATATTTTAGGTAGGAATTGAGAAGCAAATGATTTTCGGTCTCTGCGGGGAGAAATGAGCTATGGAAAGTGCGCCATTCTATATGCATGTAATATTACCCTATGGTTCAAAAAGCTTTTAAATCACAGGCACACAGTTATGGGCCATTGTACAAAACAAACAGTCCACTTGGACTGTTTTTAGTTCTTTGATCGAAAGTGACGCTTGTAGATTTTTATTGCTCCGTAAATTAAAGCTGCTTTTTTTGATTTGATTGAACTAAATTAAGGCTTCTGCCTCGTTGTAAAGTGACAATAGTAAGCGTATTTATTTTTTTTCTCTCTCTTCCTTTGGGCTGCGTCGCAGATCAGCAAATGGATTTGGTATCCTTTTTAACAATCCTGCCAGAGCCTCGTTGAGGATTTCAATACCTATTTTAATTAAAACAAAGGCCTACGTAACAGTAATGTGCCCCTTTAAAAGAAGAAAAACGCTCGTCGCTTTAAATCTGCTTTAATATGTCTTAAGGACCGCGTGATGGATGTCGGAAGAGCTGGATTCTGACAAGGTAGCTGGTGATTCCGGAGGCCTTCTGAATTTCCCATATTGTGTATCTTGCCATCGCTCCACAAATGTTCATTCTTGTTTGAAATAGCACTTCGCAAAAAGAAATGAGAGCTATCACCCAGGGACTCTTCGGTCCCCGAATTATGCTTTCAGATTAAGAACATAAGAAAAGCCCTGTTGGATCAGGCCAGTGGCCCATCCAGTCCAACACTGTGTGTCACATAAGAACATAAGAGAAGCCCTGTTGGATCAGGCCAGTGGCCCATCCAGTCCAACACTCTGTGTCACATAAGAACATAAGAGAAGCCATGTTGGATCAGGCCAGTGGCCCATCCAGTCCAACACTCTGTGTCACATAAGAACATAAGAGAAGCCCTGTTGGATCAGGCCAGTGGCCCATCCAGTCCAACACCGTGTGTCACATAAGAACATAAGAGAAGCCCTGTTGGATCAGGCCAGTGGCCCATCCAGTCCAACACTGTGTGTCACATAAGAACATAAGAGAAGCCATGTTGGATCAGGCCAGTGGCCCATCCAGTCCAACACTGTGTGTCACATAAGAACATAAGAGAAGCCCTGTTGGATCAGGCCAGTGGCCCATCCAGTCCAACACTCTGTGTCACATAAGAACATAAGAGAAGCCCTGTTGGATCAGGCCAGTGGCCCATCCAGTCCAACACTCTGTGTCACATAAGAACATAAGAGAAGCCATGTTGGATCAGGCCAGTGGCCCATCCAGTCCAGCACTCTGTGTCACACAGTGGCCAAAAAACCCAAGTGCCATCAGGAGGTCCACCAGTGGGGCCGGAAGCCCTTCCGCTGTGCCCCCCCCCAGCACAAGAATACAGAGCATCACTACCCCAGACAGAGAGTTCCAACAATAAGCTGTGGCTAATATCCACTGATGGAGCTCTGCTCCAGATGTTTATCCAATCCCCTCTTGAAGCTGGCTATGCTTGCAGCCACCACCGCCTCCTGTGGCAGTGAATTCCACGTGTTAATCATCCTTTGGGTGAAGAAGAACTTCCTTTTATCCATTCTAACCCGACTGCTCGGCAGTTTCATTGAATCCCCACAAGTTCTTGTATTGTGAGAAAGGGAGAAAAGGCCTTCTTTCTCTTACCTTCTCTATTAAGATCACTGGATCCCCAATGCAAGGAGAGATGCCTACAATTTTTAGTAATCTCACTCAAAGTATAGTTTCAGAGGCTGACCCTGTTGGTCTGCCATAGAACAGCTAGATTCGAATCCAGGAGAAACTTAGAAACCAACAAATTTCGGGAGGGTGCCCTGCTCTGGATAGCCCAGGCAAGCCTGATCTTGTCAGATCTCAGAAGCTAGGCAAGTACTTGGATGGGAGACCTCCTTGGAATACCAGACCCTGGAGGTCGAGGCGGGTTTTATTCAGCCACCTAACTGAATATCCTCCAGGCCCTCAGTAAGGGTCAGAGGTCACCATGACTTCCAGGTGCACACACACACACACACAGGCACACTCACATATAAATAAAAAAAAATTAAAATCTCCAGTGGCCAGTCATGTGTCTTAAAGGGTGAAAGTCTCACCAGTCCCTGCTCACTTTCTAAAAAGACTTGGTGGCACCAGGAAAGGTGTCAGCGGACACAATGGTGCCCCCAGGCATCAAGTCAGGGACATCTCAGTTAGTGGTTTCAGAGCTTTTTTTGTAGCAGGAACTCCTTTGCATATTAGGCCACACACCCCTGATGTAGCCAATCCTCCTGGAGCTTACAGGGCTCTGTGTGAGACAAGATGCTGGACTGGATGGGCCACTGGTCTGATCCAGCAGGGCTCTTCTGATGTTCTTCTCAGGGGAAGGCCTCGGCCTCCCTGCCCTGTCGTTGGCCCTCCAGAGGAACTGGTTGGCCACTGTGTGAGACAGGAGGCTGGACTAGATGGACCCTCTCTGGCCTGATCCACCTGGCCTCTTCTGATGCTCTTCTCAGGGAAGGCCTCGGCCTCTCTGCCCTGTTGTTGGCCCTCCAGAGGAACTGGTTGGCCACTGGGTGAGACAGGAGGCTGGACTGGATGGACCCTCACTGGCCTGATCCACCTGGCCTCTTCTGATGCTCTTCTCAGGGGAAGGCCTCAGCCTCTCTGCCCTGTTGTTGGCCCTCCAGAGGAACTGGTTGGCCACTGGGTGAGACAGGAGGCTGGACTGGATGGACCCTCACTGGTCTGATCCGGCTGGTCTCTTCTGATGTTCTTCTTAGGGGAAGGCCTCAGCCTCTCTGCCCTGTTGTTGGCACTCCAGAGGAACTCGTTGGCCACTGGGTGAGACAGGAGGCTGGACTAGATAGACCCTCACTGGTCTGATCCAGCAGGGCTCTTCTGATGTTCTTCTCAGGGGAATGCCTTGGCCTCTCTGCCCTGTCGTTGTTTTTTTAGAGGAACTGGTTGGCCACTGGGTGAGACAGAAGGCTGGACTGGATGGACCCTCACTGGTCTGATCCAGCAGGGCTCTTCTGATGTTATTCTCAGGGGAAGGCCTCAGCCTCTCTGCCCTGTTGCTAGCCCTCCAGAGAAACTGGTTGGCTGCTGTTTGAGACAGGAGGCTGGACTAGGTGGACTCTCACTGGTCTGCTTCAGCAGGGCTCTTCTGATGTTCTTATGACAGCCTGTAGCTTCCTTCCTAACTCTACCATAACTCTAGAGTACATGATGAGAACATATCAGCAACAGTCGGACAATTCCTCACTCAAAGAGGCCTCAGCCCTTGCGCATGGCTCTTTGGAACCCTGGTGCTACACCTCCTTACTTGGGGGCAACCTCTCCCGCTCCAAGGAAATCCAGTCAAAACTCATTTAAATGATTGTCAGAGACCATCTCCAGACGTGCAACTCCTTTACATCTCAGAGATGACAGAGAGCCCGGCGGGCTCGTTATTAAATTAGAGCTATCAAATTCACAGCAGGACGTCGGGATGTGGCCACCTTCCGCCATCCGGACAGCCTCTCTGAGGGCTCCTCCGTCAGGCGACGCCCCTTCCACTTGCTGGCAAGTTTCCCCCGCTCCTTTTGATTTATTTTGCACCTCTCTATTAAATAACTAATTATTTAACATCTTTTAAAGCAGGCAGGACACAAATGGCTGCTTTTAATAATATAGAAGCCCATTAGCTTCATTTACTGTTAATGCTAAAATAAACATGAGGCAATTTAGATATACTATTCCAATTTCACGGAAACTTTGATGTTTTTCTTCTTCCAGTCACATAATTAAAGGAAAAAACTACTAATGATATTAAGTTGGTACAGTGTTAATGAC
Organism: Heteronotia binoei; assembly: GCF_032191835.1. Taxonomy (NCBI): domain Eukaryota; kingdom Metazoa; phylum Chordata; class Lepidosauria; order Squamata; family Gekkonidae; genus Heteronotia; species Heteronotia binoei. The sequence continues at coordinate 3,424,440 of NC_083241.1, read as the reverse complement.
AGAAGGAAGCCACCGCCGAAATTGCAGCTATTAATATGGGAAAATAAAATATTTAACGTGGGAGATGGATGGGAGCAATTTTAATAAACTAAAATGAAGAAAATTAATTTTGAAAACTTTTTGTTGTTGTTTTGTCGCAGACTCTTGTTTGGTGATGAATCTTGTGTGTTTTCGTGCTCCGGGTTATTTATTGATGACCGAAGATACATCTGCAATGCTCTGCATTTATATTAAAAGGCCAGCCTATTTTCAACCATGCTAGTAGCCGGGTGAGTCAAAGCCTTTCCTCAGTGCTAATTCTGCTATATTTTTGACATAACGAAGCCCCCCTCCCCCTTGTCAATTGCGTGTGATTAAACAGCCTTAGGAAATATGCCCTCTTTTGCCGATGAGCAATTGCATCTTATCATATCAGGTAACCTATAAGGGTGCCTATCAGGAAACCTGTCAAACTGTCCAGAAAAGGAGCCAAGGTCCATGGACCAGGCCGGGAGGTAGGTTTGGTAAGGATATGCCTTACGCGGGGGTGTCAAAACATGCAGCCCGGGAGCCAAATCAGGCCCCCAGAGGCCTCCTATCAGGCCCCCGAGCAACTGGCTGTCATCTGCTTCCTTCTCCCTCTCTCTTGCTTCCTTCTGCATCACAGCTTGCTTTGCTAAGCTTGCAAGAGCCAGTTTGGTGTAGTGGTTAAGCGCGCAGACTCTTATCTGGGAGAACCAGGTTTGATTCCCCACTCCTCCACTTGCACCTGCTGAAATGGCCTTGGGTCGGCCATAGCTGTGGCACAGGTTGTCCTTGAAAGGGCAGCTGCTGTGAGAGTCCTCTCAGCCTCACCCACCACACAGGGTGTCTGTTGTGGGGGAGGGAGGTAAAGGAGATTGTCCGCTGCTCTGAGATTCGGAGTGGAGGGCGGGATATAAATCCAATATCTTTTTCTTCTTCTTCAATCGCACAGGAGCTACAGAGCAAAGACTCTATTTTCTCCATTGGCTGAGGCTCCTCTCTTAGGGAGGAAGGGGGGAGGGGGAGCTTGCTTTGGCAGGCTCTCTCAATCCCACAGCAAAGCTACTGAACCAAGCCTCTCTTCCTTCTATTGGCTGAGGCTCCTCCCCCTCCTGGAAGGAAGGAAAGAGCCAGAGCTTCCTTTGCCCAGTTCCCTGGATTCCATGGGAGAGATACAAAGAAAGCACTTTTAAGACAAACACGTGCTAATGTTTTAAGCATCTCATAGCTTCATGCCAGACTTTCAGACAAAATAGCATGTTATTTGAAGCACCAGTCCTTTCCTGTATTAGGACTAACGTTCCACAATTTTCTGGCTGGCATTGTCAGACCTTAAGCCAAAGAATCACACAGTCTGATAATACAGCAGTTTATTCCATATGCTACTTCAGGCAGGACACCATCTTTGCTAAGACTGACGTCTTAGCTCCGTGACTCTCTTTTAATCCCTCTCCCCAGCCGCAGCCGTTAATTTTCAAGCAAGCGTGGGGATGCAAAGCGTGGGGATTTTTGGCGGGTCCCCCAGCCACCAAAAGTCTTGGAAGTCCAGGTGCACAATCTTTGCTTCTTCAGCGTCTGACCTTGGAGGCCGGCAGAGGCGGCTTGAATAAGGAGTTCCACAGATAAGCAATGTGCCAAGAGGGGGAAAGGGGAAAAGTCAAGCGAGCACACAAGCGCAGCTATTATAACTACACAGAGTTCATGGTAAAAGGCATACAGGAATACACAGAGTATACAGTTATTAGACACAGACATATGACTCTTGACAGGTATATGCTTCATGAGATGTTGAACTGTATGCTAATCCGTGGTTGGAAGGTTTGGAAAACCAAAACCAGTCCCGATTTCTTTCTTCATACTGAAATTTACAACGTGACTCAAGGAAGATTTGCTTTGCTATTGCCATTTGCAGGACTTACAGCAAAATGGGAGTTTTTCTTCCCGCTAAGGTATGGATAATTATTGTTTATATGTTGAGATATAATTTATAACCTCTTATATAGCGCTACACGGTTTGCTTTTTTCCTACTTGCCTACCGGGAATTGACAAGAAGAAGAAGACTGCAGATTTATACCCCGCCTCTCTCTCTGAATCAGAGACTCAGAACGGATTACAATCTCCTTTATCTTCTCCCTACACAACAGACACCCTGTGAGGTGGGTGGGGTTGAGAGAGCTCTCCCAGAAGCTGCCCTTTCAAGGGCTATGGCTAGTCCAAGGCCATTCTAGCAGGTGCAAGTGGAGGAGTGGGGAATCAAACCCGGTTCTCCCAGATAACCACTACACCAAATTGGCAAGCCTAGCGGTGGGCTATAACTTCAATCAATAGTGTTCACTGCAACCGAAAGATAAAACCTCCGATTTCCTCCCCACCAAGCCCTTTTAAAAAGTGACCCACAGCAAAGAGGGAATTGAGCCTGACATTAAGAACTTGGCCGACAGGCCTCTGGCACTGTAAGGTCTCCTTGCGCGGATGCTCAAGCCAAAAGCCACGTGTCGCTTGCATGCATCATTAATATAGCTACACGGAAAAGCTGTCTCATCCACAGCATGTTTCAGATGCCCTGATTTTTTACTCGCTTGCTTATTATGACTCCTTTATCCACTCTAGGGTTGCCAAGTCCAATTCAAGAAATATCTGGGGACTTTGGGGGTGGAGTCAGGAGACTTTGGGGGTGGGGCCAGAAGACATTGGGTGGAGGCAGAAGCAAGGTTGTGAGATGCATGGCTGAACTCCAAAGGGAGTTCTGGCCACCACATTTAAAGGGACTGTGCACCTTTTAAATGCCTTCCCTCCATTGGAAATAATGAAGTATAGGGGCACCTTATTTGGGGGCTCATAGGATTGGACTCCCTGGTCCAATCCTTTCGAAACTTGGAGGGTGGTTTGGGGAGAGGCACCGGATGCTATGCTGAAAATTTGGTGCCTCTACCTCAAAAAACAGCCTCCCCAGAGCCCTGGATTCCCACAGATCAATTCTCCATTATACCCTATGGCTTCCATGGGGAATAATAGAGTGCCCAGCAGACATCTCCCTCCCCTCCCCGCTTTCTGATGACCCTGAAATGGGGGGAGGTCCTCCAAACCAGGGGATCCCCTGCCCCCACCTGGGGATTGGCAACTCTAACCCACTTAGATCCTTCAGGGGCCACCCCTGGTGGGGCCTTCCATTTGAGTTGTCTGTTGGACCACAGTTGAGCCCACATTTTTTCAGTGGCAGTTCCAGCCTTACAGGGGGGGAGATGGAAGGGGAGGAATTCAAGCAGCGACGTGACAACAATCTGGACGTCAGCCCAATCAAGTGGTCCCTGCAGCGTGGCTTGCCCTGTGCACCAACAACCTTCCCAGGCAGCAGTTCACCAGGAAGTGTCCTAATAAGTTAAAGGGCCAACCCAGCAATTGGTCAGCCACCAACTGGGCACCCAGCCTATGCCCAGAGACGGCCCTCTCCATACTCACTACAAAACCAGAATAAAAAGAAGATGAAGATGAAGAAGATATTGGATTTATATCCCGCCCTCCACTCCGAAGAGTCTCAGAGCGGCTCACAATCTCCTTTCCCTTCCTCCCCCACAACAGACACCCTGTGAGGTAGATGAAGATATTGGATTTATATCCCGCCCTCCACTCCGAAGAGTCTCAGAGCGGCTCACAATCTCCTTTCCCTCCCCCCCTCCCCACAACAGACACCCTGTGAGGTAGATGAAGATATTGGATTTATATCCCGCCCTCCACTCCGAAGAGTCTCAGAGCGGCTCACAATCTCCTTTACCTTCCTCCCCCACAACAGACACCCTGTGAGGTAGATGAAGATATTGGATTTATATCCCGCCCTCCACTCCAAAGAGTCTCAGAGCGGCTCACAGTCTCCTTTCCCTTCCTCCCCCACAACAGACACCCTGTGAGGTAGATGAAGATATTGGATTTATATCCCGCCCTCCACTCCAAAGAGTCTCAGAGCGGCTCACAATCTCCTTTCCCTTCCTCCCCCACAACTGACACTCTGTGAGGTGGGTGGGGCTGAGAGAGCTCTTACAGCAGCTGCCCTTTCAAGGACAACCTCTGCCAGAGCTATGGCTGACCCAAGGCCATGCTAGCAGGTGCAAGTGGAGGAGGGGGGGAATCAAACCCGGTTCTCCCAGATAAGAGTCCACACACTTCACCACTACACCAAACTGGCTACACCAAACTGGAGTGACCATTGCCTCAACTCCAGGAGCTGCTGGTGGCCCCTTCTCTGACACAGCTGAACTTGGGGTTGCCATCTTCCAGGTACGACCTGGAAATGTACAAGAATTACAGCTCTTCCAAGTGAGTCCCATTTGAACTTGGGGTGATATTACTGGATAACTGGGATCCAGAGGAAGTACCTAAAAATAAGAGAAATATTATTTCACTACTTTTATCGATTGCCAAATCCATGATAGCTGTAAGATGGAAAGAAAAGAACTTACCTGATATACAAACCTGGAAAGAGAAAATCTGGGAATATTTTATCCTCACAAAAATAGCCTATGGTAATCTGAAAGTCTCTCCGAGAACATATGAGAACAAGGTTATTGATCAATGGTTTCCAGTGGTTTCATATTTATCAGAAGAAAATATTCTGTCTAGAAATGCTAGGTATGAAAAACTGATTTATTTTTAAAGTTTGTTAGTGTGACTGTATTGAAAAAAGTAATCTGGCTAATAATGGAAAAAGTAATAGTATAATAGAATGTATACAAACATATAAGTAACTTTTAATTTTATGTATGCTTACTGACTAAGCAAGGTATTGTATCTAAAATGGATCTGTATTTTCACTTTTTTCAAGAAGAGAAAGTGAGGATTTCTCATGGACTGTGTTCCATTTTTGTATGGATGTGAATGAAGAAGAAGAAGAATTGCAGATTTCTACCTCACCCTTCTCTCTGAATCAGAGACTCAGAGCGGCTCACAATCTCCTATATCTTCTCCCCCCACAACAGACACCCTGTGAGGTGGGCGGGGCTGAGAGGGCTCTCACAGCAGCTGCCCTTTCAAGGACAACTCCTGCAAGGGCTATGGCTGACCCAAGGCCTTAACTGTAAGTGGAGGAGTGGGGAATCAAACCCGGTTCTCCCAGATAAGAGTCCGCGCACTTAACCACTACACCAAACAGGTCAAATAAATATTACTATATGTTATAGATTTTAAAAGTGTGTAAGATGTTTATATAATACTTGGGGACTCCTTGTTCTCCTATATTTCAGCAGTTGTGTTTCTTAGTTCCAACAGGGGATTAGAAACCCCACTTACAGGGTAGGATAGGCTGAGAGTTTGTGACTGGCCCAAGGTCACCCAGCAGAGTGAGGATTCGAACCTTGGTCTCCAGAACGCTCTAACCCAGGGGTGTCAAACCATTTGTTATGAGGGCCAAATCTGACATAAATGAGACCTTGTCGGGCCAAACCAGGTTGGGCTGGGCCATGTTTGTACCTATTTATGATTAGGGAGCAGAGATATAAACTTTATATAAACACAGCAATTATTTTAAAAAAAAAACCTTAAAACATTTGCACTCACTGGTCTTAAAGGTGCTTTCTTTGTATCTCTCCCATGGGATCCAGGGAACTGGGCAAAGGAAGTTCTGGCTCTTTCCTTCCTTCCCCAGGTGACCAGTAGGGGGAGGAGCCTTAGCCAATAGAAGGAAGAGAGACTTGGCTCAGTAGCTCTGCTGTGCGATTGAGCAAGCCTGGCAAAGCAAGCTGTGATGCAGAAGGAAGCGAGAGAGAGGGAGAAGGAAGCAGATGACAGCAGTTGCTCAGGGGCCTGACAGGAACCCTCTGCGGGCTTGATTCAGCCTGCAGACCACATGTTTGACACCCCTGCTCTAACCATTGCAGCACACACGACCCACCTGAAGATACGACACCTTTTTTGGAATCCTTCCTTCTTTCAGTTCCTTCTTGAAGTTGTCTGGATTGGAAAGTTTTGAAATCTGAAACTTTTGAAATGGAAGATTAGAAAGAAAACTGTGCAAAGGACACACATGGCGCTGCTAGGGGTTTTGGGTTTTTTTTTTAATCCGTTCCCTTCCTCCGGTGCCATCTATTCTATCCAGCCATCATGCAGCGGGCACCAAAGGGAGAATTGTCTCCATTTTTAGAAACAAACCGGATGGTTTGGCTTTTTGTGTGTATGTGTTTTTGGTGTTTTTTTAAAAACAAGACAAAACAAAACCCTGACTCATTTATTTACAGGAAGTGATTAATTAATAAAATTATTCTCCCCGCTTTTCTTCTCCCCACTATTAATTTGCGTCGCAAAGACAACCCCGGCGCGTTAATCGCAGCCCGCTGACAGAGCCTGGCAATCCATTTTCCACACACCAGCGCTGTCGATGAATCACAAGGCCTACCTGGTGCGAAGGCCTCCGCTGGTGCCACTGAGCCATTTAAGCAATAATCACGTCGGAGGGGAGGAAAGCCTTCGACGGCCCTTCCAGACAGGCCGCGAGATTGATAGGCAAGCCGGAGGAAACACATTAAACAATTTAACTGTCTGGAAATCCACAATGATGAACATCCGGAGGTCTCTTATTATCCGTTCAGTCTAGCTTGCCCTTAGTTAATTCTTAACATTTTTAATTTTGCTTAACTTTATATCGCATGCAGCATGAAGCGTCCCCCACACCTGGTTTTGAGCAGATTCGGACTTTGGTTTAGGTCAGGGGTGGCCCAGCTTCCTTAACATAAAAGCCACGTAGAACAAAAGATGATGATGATATGGGATTTATATCCGCCCTCCACTTTGAATCTCAGAGACTCAGAGTGGCTTATAATCTCCTTTATCTTCCTCCTCCACAACAGATACCCTGTGAGGTGGGTGGGGCTGAGAGGGCTCTCACAGCAGCTGCCCTTTCAAGGACAACTCCTGCCAGAGCTACGGCTGACCCAAGGCCATTCCAGCAGGTGCAAGTGGAAGAGTGAGGAATCAAACCCGGTTCTCCCAGATAAGAGTCCGCACACTTAACCACTACACCAAACTGGCTCTCTAGTCAGATGTCTGAGAGCCGCTAGACAGGGAGGGAGGTGGCGAGAAAGCAACTTTAACTTTAAATGCAATGTCCAAGCTGCCAGCTTTAAGAGCCACATGTGGCTCTCGAGCCACAGTTTGGCCACCCCTGGTTTAGGTTCAGTATCCTAAGATGCGTTCTGACAGCTCCGCTATCCCCACAAAAGCACATCTGTGTAGCCATATTGGCCATCCTAAGATAGCTCGCCTGATTTCATCAGAGCTCAGAAGCTAAGCAGCGTCAGGGCTGGTTAGGCCTTGGATGGGAGACCAGCAAGGAAGCCCAGGGTCGCTACGCAGAGGCAGGCAAGAGCAAACCACTAGAGTTGCCAAGTCCAATTCAAGAAATATCTGGTGACTTTGTGGGTGGAGCCAGGAGACTTTGGAGGGTGGAGCCAAGAGACATTGGGGCGGAGCCAGGAGCATGGTTGTGACAAGCATGATTGAACCCCCAAAGGGAGTTCTGGCCATCACGTTTAAAGGAACTGCACACCTTTTATGCCTTCCCTCCATTGGAAATAATGAAGCTTAGGGGCACTTTCTTTGGGGGCTCATAGAATTGGACCCCCTGGTCCAATCTTTTTGAAACTTGGAGGGTATTTTGGGGAGAGGCACCAGATGCTATACTGAAAACCTGGTGCCTCTACCTAAAAAATCCAGGGGCCCCCTAGAGCCCCAGATATCCACATACAAATTCTCCATTGCACTCTATGGGAATCGGTCTCCATAGGGAATAATGGCGTGTCCAGCAGACATCCCCCCCCCTGCTTTCTGATAACTCTGAAGCGGGGGGAGGGCCTCCAAACTGAGGGATCCCCTGCCCCCGATCTGGGGATTGGCAGCCCTACAAACCACCTCTGAATGTCTCTTGCCTTGGAAACCTTACAGGGATTGCTGTAAGTAGGCTACGGCTGACCGCACAATTTTTGCCACCAAGATTGGGCTTCCATCTCACATAAGACCAAAATTCAATCGACATTGAAGCTGATAATGAATATACTGTAGGCAGGAATAGGTGGCACCCGACGTTCTCCTGAAATCACAAATGATCTCTGGAAGGGAAACAGACAGGCCTGCAAGTTCTCTTCCTCTGCCACAGAGGTTACCTGGAGACCTAGAGAGGGGAAAGAGAGCACAAGACCCAAGGTAGCCACTGGAAGGAGAGACGCAATTAAAGAGGGTGGCACAGGCTTTGTTTCATAGCTCTTGTAGGAGCTGTGTTTACTACCCTTGGTGTCAAGGCAAAGAGAGATGCCTAAGGATTTATCTATTTATTTATATTTTGATTTATATCCCGCCCTTCCCACCGAAGTGGCTCAGGATGCAAACGGTGGTCAGTGTTTTCTATGGTACATGTATGTTTCCTTCTCCCACTGCTGCCAAAAAATAATTCCCTAACTTTTCCCTATACTGGTCTTATGGGGACTGTTATTCCCAGTTTTTTTTGTTGTTTTTTTAAGTCTCCTTCTAGCATGGTCGTATTGTAAACTGCATGCATACGCATTTCATTTTTCTGTGCAAAGAAAGTGTTAAGAGTAGTAATAAAAACGTGTGTGTAATATTTGTTCGTGTCTTGCAGCTCTCAACCCTCCAATGTTTATTTTATGTGGCTTTTACATTAAGCAAGTTTGGCCACCCCTGGACTGGATGGACCACTGGTCAGATCCAGCAGGGTTCTTCTGATTAAATTGAATAATAAATAAAAATGCAAGTCACTAGGAAGCCAGCATTTGAACGCAGCTGATGAATATAGCTTCTACAGAGCATTGTTTGGAAGCCTCCAATCGGAACTATACAGCACAATTGCTGCGGAAAATGCATGTTAAATGCCTGGTGCTTCTCGCAGCAGGCGCATGAATTGCAGAAGGAACACATGATTTGATAAAGCATCATTAAATGCTCCTGCTTCTGTAGTCCCCACCAGGGCCAGCCATCCCAGATGTGTTCCAGCAGACACACATATGTGGGTCCTGTTTCCACACCTGAGGCAGCAGCCCTGGAAGATACTGTCATGTCCTGGAGAGCCAGTTTGGTGTAGTGGTTAAATGTGTAGACTCTTATCTGGGAGAACTGGGATTGATTCTCCACACCTTCACTTGCAGCTGCTGGAATGGCCTTGGGTCAGCCAGAGCTCTTGCAGAGCTGTCCTTGAAAAGGGGGCTGGTTTAAGAGCCCCATCTACCTCACAGCCCCATCTACCGGTCGTGTGGGGGGGGGGAAGGTAAAGGAGATTGTGACCGCTCTGAGTCTCCAAGATTCAGAATTTAGGGGGGGGGGTGGGATTTAAATCCAATTTCTTCCTCATCTTCTTCACAGAAGATACATTGTGGAGTACATTTTGCTCTATGAATGTCAGTCACCACAGGATGCCCCCAGATATTTGGGATTAGATTGACAGATTGATGGAGAAGGAAATAGGGTATTAGGGTTTGTAGAATCTTTCGGGCTCAAGTGCCGTGTTCTACTGGAGAAAGTTTTCCTTCCAGACGTTTCGTTCTCAGCTGCGGAGAACATCCTCAGTGGCGTTGCAGCCGGAGCAGGCGCTCAGACCTTCTTGGCTGCTGTGCACTCAATGCCATAGAACACGGCACTTAAGCCCGAAAGATTCTACAAACCCTAATGATGTTACCAACCGTGAAAACCTGAAATCTTTGAAGTAGGGTATGTTTATTTCAAAAATTTATATGCTGCCTCTCTTCTCCAGAGACCTTCCTGAGGTGACTGAAACAAGACAACTGGAAGCAATGCACACACAGAGTCTCGTAAATGTAAACTTCTCCAACATAAAAACATAAGAAGAGCCCTGCTGGATCAGCCCAGTGGTCCATCTAGCCCAGCCTCCTGGGCTAGTTGCCCACACAGTGGCCAACTAGTTCCCCTGAAAGACCAGCAAAAGGGCAGAGAGGCTGAGACCTTCATAAGAACATCAGAAGAACCCTGCTGGGTCAGACCAGTGAAGGTCCATTTAGTCCAGCATCCTGTCTCACATGGTGGCCAGCCAATTCCTTTAGAGGCAAATAACAGGGCAGAGAGGCCGAGGCCTTCATAAGAACATCAGAAGAATCCTGCTGGGTCAGACCAGTGAGGATCCATCTAGTCCAGCCTCCTGCCTCACACAGTGGCCAACCAGTTCCTCTGGAGGGCCAACAACAGGGCAGAGAGGTCCCAGCCTTCCCCTAAGAAGAACCTCAGAAGAGCCCTGCTGGATCAGACCAGTGAGGGTCCATCTAGTCCAGCCTCCTGTCTCACACAGTGGACAACCAGGTCCTCTGGAGGGCCAACAACAGGGCAGAGAGGCCGTGGCCTTCCCCAGAGAAGAGCATTAGAAGAGCCTGCTGAATCAGACCAGTGAGGGTCCATCTAGTCCAGCCTCCTGTCTCACACAGGGGCCAGCTAGTTCCTCTGGAGGGCCAACAGCAGAGCAGAGAGGCCGTGGCCTTCCCCTGAGAAGAACATCAGAAGAGCCCTGCTGGATCAGACCAGGGAGGGTCCATCTAGTCCAGCTTCCTGTCTCACACAGTGGACAACCAGGTCCTCTGGAGGGCCAACAACAGGGCAGAGAGGCCGTGGCCTTCCCCTGAGAAGAGCATCAGAAGAGCCCTGCTGGATCAGACCAGGGAGGGTCCATCTAGTCCAGCCTCCTGTCTCACACAGGGGCCAGCCAGTTCCTCTGGAGGGCCAACAACAGGGCAGAGAGGCCGTGGCCTTCCCCTGAGAAGAGCATTAGAAGAGCCTGCTGAATCAGACCAGTGAGGGTCCATCTAGTCCAGCCTCCTGTCTCACACAGGGGCCAGCTAGTTCCTCTGGAGGGCCAACAACAGAGCAGAGAGGCCGTGGCCTTCCCCTGAGAAGAACATCAGAACAGCCCTGCTGGATCAGACCAGGGAGGGTCCATCTAGTCCAGCCTCCTGTCTCACACAGTGGACAACTAGGTCCTCTGGAGGGCCAACAACAGAGCAGAGAGGCCATGGCCTTCCCCTGAGAAGAACATCAGAAGAGCCCTGCTGGATCAGACCAGGGAGGTTCCATCTAGTCCAGCCTCCTGTCTCACACAGGGGCCAGCCAGTTCCTCTGGAGGGCCAACAACAGGGCAGAGAGGCCGTGGCCTTCCCCTGAGAAGAGCATTAGAAGAGCCTGCTGAATCAGACCAGTGAGGGTCCATCTAGTCCAGCCTCCTGTCTCACACAGGGGCCAGCTAGTTCCTCTGGAGGGCCAACAACAGGGCAGAGAGGCCAAGGCCTTCCCCTGAGAAGAGCATTAGAAGAGCCTGCTGAATCAGACCAGTGAGGGTCCATCTAGTCCAGCCTCCTGTCTCACACAGGGGCCAGCTAGTTCCTCTGGAGGGCCAACAACAGGGCAGAGAGCCCGAGGCCTTCCCCTGAGAAGAACATCAGAAGAGCCCTGCTGGATCAGACCAGGGAGGGTCCATCTAGTCCAGCCTCCTGTCTCACACAGTGGACAACCAGGTCCTCTGGAGGGCCAACAACAGGGCTTGGAGGCTGAGACGTTCCTCTGATAAGAACATAAAAGAACCCTGCTGGGTCAGACCAGTGAGGATCCATCTAGTCCAGCCTGCTGTCTCACAGTGGCCAACCAGTTCCTCTGGAGGGCCAACAACAGAGCAGAGAGGCCGAGGCCTTCCCCTGAGAAGAACATCAGCAGAGCCCTGCTGGATCAGACCAGTGAGGGTCCATCTAGTCCAGCCTCCTGCCTCACACAGCGACCACCCAGGTCCCCTGGAGGACCAATACCAGGGCACAGAGGCTGAGGCCTTCCCCTGAGAAGAACATGAGAAAAGCCCTGCTGGATCAGGGGTGTGGTCCATCTAGCCCAGCATCCTGCCTCACAACAAACAACGAGGGCATAGAGGCCAAGGACTTCCCCTGCGCTGCTGCTCCCTATATTGGGATTTTTAAGGCCGACTGCCTCTGGATATGCAGGCTCCATGGTCAGTAGCCCCTGATGGACCTTTCCTCCATGAATCTGTCTAACCCCACTGAAGTAGGGTTGCCAAGTCCCCAGCGGTGCCATATTGTCCCCGGCGTTGCCATATTGTACCATAGAGTTTTCCCTCCCAAATGGCTAGAGCATCCGAGAAAATGATAGAGTTTTCCTGGAGACGCCTAGAGCGGCCACGAGCGCTGGTGCCAGTGTGATGATGTCACTTCCGGGTGATGTCATTGCGCCGACAACGTCGGGGGATAGGGTTGCCAAGTCCAATTCAAGAAATATCTGGGGACTTTGGGGGTGGAGCCAGGAGACTTTGGGGGTGGAGCCAGGAGACTTTGGGGCGGAGCCAGGAACAAGAGTGTGACAAGCATAATTGAACTCCAAGAGAGTTCTGGCCATCACATTTAAAGGGACAGCACACCTTTTTAAATGTCTTCCTTCCATAGGAAATAATGAAGGATAAGGGCACCTTCTTTTGGGGCTCATAGAATTGGACCCCCTGGTCCAATCGTTTTGAAATTTGGGGGATACTTTGGGGAGAGGCACTAGATACTATATTGAAAATTTGGTGCCTCTACCTCAAAAAACAGCTCCCCCAGAGCCCCCGAAACCTCCAGATCAATTCCCCATTATACCCTATGAGAAGACGTTTCCCTCTCCACCCCCCTCCACCCCGCCCCCCCCTTTCTGGGAAATCTGATGCAGGAGACAGAACTCACTCACCTCCGGAGGTGCAAAGGCACATGGTCCTTTGGGGGCGTGGCTGGGCTCCCCTCCCTTCACCGGCCAGCTGACTGGGGGCGGGAAGCAGCCTGAGAAAACGGAAGAGCTCTGGCTGCTGCGATCGGGGGCTGGGTGCGAAGGGCTGCCGTTCTCCTCCTCCCCTCCCCCCCCCCGCTTTCCCTTTTATGGCCAGCGGGGGGAGGAGGCTCCAAATCGGGAGTCTCCAGGCCTACCGGGGGATTTGGGACCCCTATCGGGGGAGGTTCCCCCCGCCGGCCCAATATGGGCAGCCCTACACTGAAGCCATTTATGGGGCATTCTCCTATTTTTCAGGAGAAAAGATCTCAAACAGCAAATATTTGATTCTTGGCTTGTCCATGACCATTCCCTTGTTCGGATTTATGAAGAGCATTTTTTCCAAGGTCAGATTTGGCAGGTAAAGGGTCAGCCAGTTTGGTGTAGAGCCAGTTTGGTGTAGTGGTTAAGTGTGTGGACTCTTATCTGGGAGAACCAGGTTTGATTCCCCACTCCTCCACCTGCAGCTGCTGGAATGGACTTGGGTCAGCCAGAGCTCTCTTATCTGGGAGAACCAGGTTTGATTCCCCACTCCTCCACTTGCAGCTGCTGGAATGGCCTTGGGTCAGCCAGAGCTCTGGCAGAGGTTGTCCTTGAAAGGGCAGCTGCTGTAAGAGCTCTCTCAGCCCCACCCACCTCACAGGGTGTCTGTTGTGGGGGGAGAAGATATAGGAGATTGTAAGCCGCTCGGAGTCTCTGATTCAGAGAGAAGGGTGGGGTATAAATCTGCAGTCTTCTTTGTTCTTTGGTGTGTGAGGGGGGGGGGCCTAGAAATCTGCAAAGTTCTCTCCCCCCTTTCCCTTGAACAGCTGTGTTTCCTCTGCAAACAACTGTTCCCTTAAATATCGGAGGCTTCAAGTTAACAGTAATGAAGTCACATCTGTCCAAACAGGCAGGCTTTCTGGCATGCCCCCTCGCTCCAAAGTGAATCTTCCCTAATGTTCACCAGATACTCTCCGCACCTGCTATTCACTACCAGCCTAAGACTGCCACGTCTAAATCGAGAACAGATGTGTGGGCTTTTTAAAGAACAAGAGAGAGAGAAATAAAGAGCCTATTGGTTTAATAGCACTGGTAAACAAACAGTGCCGGAGACACCTTTTGGCACCGTTCCCTCACTGGGGTTTTCTTTGTTGTCAAAACGCATGCCAAGTCCTTGCTTGCTGGAAGACACCCCCAACACCCGGGTGCTGCAAAGCTTTTCAGTGCCCCCAAATGTACCTGAATATCCTTCTGAAGAAGAGCCAATCTCACTCTTTATACGTTGTGTGTTGCAGTGGTCAGAGTGTTAGACTAGATTCTGGGAGACTTGGGCTCAAATCTCCAATCTGCCATAGAAGCTCACTGGATGACCTTGGGCTAGTCACTTCCTCTCAGCCTCACCTACCTCAGAGGGTTGTTGCGAGGATAAAATGGAGGAGAGGAGGGAGCATGATTCTGTAATCTCCTCTGGGGAGAAAATGAAAGATCAAACTGTTTTAGATTCTTCTGCTTAGCTCATTTTGCGACTGAGAGGTTCTAAACACTCCCTGCCTTTCCACCCTGCAGTTGGGACATAAGAACATAAGAGAAGCCATGTTGGATGAGGCCAATGGCCCATCCAGTCCAACACTCTGTGTCACAGAAGAACATAAGAGAAGCCATGCTGGATCAGGCCAGTGGCCCCTTCAGTTCAACACTCTGAGTCACACATAAGAGAAGTCATGTTGGATCAGGCCAACGGCCCATCCAGTCCAACACTCTGTGTCACATAAGAACATAAGAGAAGCCATGTTGGATCAGGCCAATGGCCCATCCAGTCCAACACTCTGTGTCACATAAGAACATAAGAGAAGCCCTGTTGGATCAGGCCAGTGGCCCCTTCAGTTCAACACTCTGAGTCACACATAAGAGAAGCCATGTTGGATCAGGCCAACGGCCCATCCAGTCCAACACTCTGTGTCACATAAGAACATAAGAGAAGCCATGTTGGATCAGGCCAATGGCCCATCCAGTCCAACACTCTGTGTCACATAAGGACATAAGAGAAGCCATGTTGGATCAGGCCAATGGCCCATCCAGTCCAACACTCTGTGTCACATAAAGACATAAGAGAAGCCATGTTGGATCAGGCCAGTGGCCCATCCAGTCCAACACTCTGTGTCACATAAGAACATCAGAGAAGCCCTGTTCGATCAGGCCAATGGCCCATCCAGTCCAACACTCTGTGTCACATAAGAACATAAGAGAAGCCCTGCTGGATCAGGCCAATGGCCCATCCAGTCCAACACTTTGTGTCACATAAGAACATCAGAGAAGCCCTGCTGGATCAGGCCAGTGGCCCATCCAGTCCAACACTCTGTGTCACATAAGAACATAAGAGAAGCCCTGTTGGATCAGGCCAATGGCTCATCCAGTCCCACACTCTGTGTCACACAGTGGCCAAAAAACCCAGGTGCCATCAGGAGGTCTATCAGTGGGGCCAGGACACTAGAATAAAATAGATGTTCTTATTACAAACATAGCCAGCTTCAAGAGGGGATTGGATAAAAATATGGAGCAGAAGTCCATCAGTGGCTATTAGCCACAGCGTATTGTTGGAACTGTCTGGGGCAGTGATGCTCTGTATTCTTGGTGGTTGTGGGGGGGGGCAAAGTGGAAGGGCTTCTAGCCCCAATTGTGAACCTCCTGATGGCACTTGGTTGTTGTTTTTTGGCCCCTGTGTGACACAGAGTGTTGGACTGCAAGGACCATTGGCTTGATCCAACATGGCTTCTCTTATGTTACTATTCGAAGCCCTCCCACTGTTGCCTCCCACCCCACCCCCCCCAGCACCACAAGTATAGAGCATCACTGACTGCCCCAGACACAGAATTCCATCTATTGAAGATATTGGATTTATATCCTGTCCTATGCTCTGAATCTCAGAGTCTCAGAGCGGTCACAATCTCCTTTAACTCCCCCCCCCCCACAACAGACACCCTGTGAGGTGGGTGGGGCTGAGAGAGTTCTCTCAGAAGATACCCTTTCAAGGACAACTCCTATGAGAACTATGGCATACCCAAGGCTGTTCCAACAGCTGCAAGTGGAGGAGTGGGGAATCAAACCCAGTTCTCCCAGATAAGAGTCCACCTGCTTAACCACTACACCAGACTGGATCTATACCCCGTGGCTAATAGCCACTGATGGACCTCTGCTCCAGATGTTTATCCAATCCCCTCTTGAAGCTGTCTATGCTTGTAGCTGCCACCATCTCCTGTGGCAGTGAATTCCATGTGTTAATCACGCTTTGGGTGAAGAAGGACTTCCTTTTATCCGTTCTAACCTGACATGGCCCTTCAGCTCCAGACACAAGGGAGGGATTGGGAGGAGGAGGAGGAAGAGGAGGAAATTGGATATATACCCTGCCCTTCACTCAGAGTCTCAGAATGGTTTACAATCTCCTTCCCTTCCACTCCACACAACAGGTAGGTGGGGCTGAGAGAGCTCTGAGATAACTGCTCAAGGAGGAGTAGGAAATTGGAGTTATACCCCGCTTTTCGCTCAGAGTCTTAAAACAGCTTACACTCGCCTTCCCTTCCTCTTCCTGCAACAGACAGCCTGTGAGGCAAGTGGGTCTGAGAGAGCTCTGAGAGAACTGGGACTGGCTTCATGTGGAGGAGCAGGTGGGAAATCAAACCAGGTTCTCCAGATTAGAGTCTGTACATCTTTTCCACTACACCAAATTGGCTGCCTTAGAGAACAGCGCTGAGAGAACTTGTGGCTGACCCAAGGTCACCCAGTAGCTGCGGGTGGAGGAGGAGCGGGGAATCAAACCCAGCTCTCCAGATTAGAGTCCACTGCTCTTTATCTCTTCACCCACAGGTCTCCTTCCCTGTCAATATCAGACTGAGGTGCTGAGTTAAGTGCAGTGCCGGATTAAACCCTGTGGAGGCCCCGAGGCAGTCAAAATCTTGTGGGGCCCTTCAGAGTCAGAGTTCCCACCCTACCACCCACGGCCCCCACTGCAGCCTGCAGGCCCCTTCTCCAAAGCTGCAGGGGAGAGGCAGAGAGAGGCAAACTTGGCGACAACGGCGGCAGCAGCCGCACCGGGCAAGTTGGGCAAAGAGTGGCTCCGTTGCTGGCTGGGCTGCAAGCAGGGGGGAACCTGAGGTGGAAGGAAGCTGGCCCAGGGCCCCTAAAGGCATGGGGCCCCATAGGCCAGTGCCTACTTGGCCGAATTGTTCCCACGGCCCGATTTCACACACCTCTTTGAGAGTGTGTGCACTCTGCAACTTGAGAATGGCTATGAAGCTCCACTCTTCCTATCAGCAGCGGATTTCCAGCATCCCTTTTCCAGGGTTGGCCGTGTAGGTATGAAGACAGAACTGGATTGTTTTCTGCTATTGGCTCGTCAATGTATCGGTCCAGAGCCGGCCCTGCCGCTAGGCAAACTAGGTGATTGCCTAGAGCGCTGTCCTTCTGGGGCACCAAACTGGGCACCCCTCCATGTGACTCGTGATGCTATCAGTGCAGAGTGGGGGGGGGGGGGGAACCAGAAATTAGCCTTGTCTAGGGTGCCAGGCCTGTATGGGTCAACTTTAATTCGGGAATGGCTGGCTTCAGAGAAAAGATCTGCATGTTAGTTCACTTCATCTCTGCCTCCCCCTTCTTCCCCAGGGGTACCAAAGTGGCTGCCATCCATCTCCTTCCCTTCATTTGATGCCCCCAGCATCCCTGTGAGGTAGCCTAAGCTGATAGCATGTGACTGGCCCAAGACCACCCGTTGCAGACTGGGTTTTCGAACTCAGGTTTCCTAGACTGCAATCTGTCACTCTAACAACTCTTTCCACTAGTTGGAACCCAAGAAGCCTCAAGCTGAGCTTGTGCCTATTGTGAATTGTATGAAGTCTTAGCTTGATGTCAATTGAATGATATTACTCAACACGAATGGCTCTACAATAAAGCATCTCTCTGCGAAACGTGATCCGTTAGTTGACTTGCACGTAAAGGAGAAGATAAAAGCCTTTGGAGCCTATTTTTGGGGAATTGGAGTCATCATAAGATGCAAGACTGTGAATGTCTGTTTTAAACAAATCCTTCTGCATGAATTCTACTGTATAAGAACTGGAGTACTTCTAAGAGAACTGGATATAAATTTACTGTTGTGGAACGCATCCCCTTTGTACTGTGTATGAGACATCTATGAAAAACAAATAAGAGACTTTTCTATATTGGTTTATAAATTCTTTATTGTTTATATACACAGCTGCTGTTGTTTTCTTCTCTAAGTGGGGATTTGGGCATGGTTTGTTGGAGGGGGATCTATTTTCTCACCTTGGAATTGCTATTTGGGGATGATGTCTCGCAACAAATGCATGGGGACTTTGCGACTTAGGACTGGCTCTTCACAGGAACCCACTCACAGAAACCTTCCGATTCTTTCTTGTGTTTTAACAATTTATTGATAACGTATGGTTACAAAACTTAATTGTATCTTTTCTATGCTAACCCATATGATATTTCAACCCCCCCCTCCCGCCAATATTTGACTTCCCCGAAGTTATAAATTTAAATTCAATTCTAAAGGTACCGCTAATCAATCAAAGTTCAATAATTTTTCTTCTCTCATTAATACTAAAAAATTGTCCAA
The DNA here is from genome assembly GCF_032191835.1 of Heteronotia binoei. NCBI lineage: Eukaryota > Metazoa > Chordata > Lepidosauria > Squamata > Gekkonidae > Heteronotia > Heteronotia binoei. The sequence continues at coordinate 3,406,039 of NC_083241.1, read as the reverse complement.
TGTCTTTTTACATTCCACTCTTTCTCCATATATCCTTGAAATTTCTTCCACTCCTTTTTGAAAATGTCTAAATCATAGTCTCTTAAAGTTTTAGTTAATTTGTCCATCTCACTCCATGATAAAACTTTCACAATCCAGTCCCATTTCTCTGGTATTTTTCCCTGTTTCCACAGCTGCGCATACAATGTCCTAGCAGCTGAGAGCAAGTACCAAATTAAAGTCCTGTCTTCTTTTGGAAATTTTTCTAATTGTAATCCAAGCAAAAAAGTCTCTGCAGTTTTCTTAAAGTCATAACCCAAAATTCTGGAGATTTTTTGTTGTATCATCTTCCAGAATTCTTTCGCTTTTTCACAAGTCCACCACATGTGAAAGAAAGAACCTTCGTGTTTTTTACATTTCCAACATCTATCCGACATTTTCTTACTCATCCTAGCCAGCTTTTTCGGAGTCATATACCACCTGTACATCATCTTAAAACAGTTCTCTTTGATACTCTGACAAGCTGAGATCTTCATCGAGTTCTTCCAAAGGTGCTCCCACGTATCCATTTGTATTTCTCTATTCACATTGATTGCCCATTTGACCATTTGAGACTTTACCACTTCTTCTTCTGTAGACCATTTCAATAATAATTTATATACTTTCGATATCCTTCCTATTCTTTCTTAAACATTGCATATATTCTCCAATATATACATTGGATCCAGGTGGGCAGCCGTGTTGGTCTGAAGCAGTAGAACCAAGTTCAAGTCCAGTAACGCCTTTAAGGCCAACAAAGTTTTATTCTGGATGTAAGCTTTTGTGTGCACACACACACCCCCTTCAGATAATTCATCCATTTCATTTTATCTGAGGAAGAGTGCGTGCCCAAGGAAGCTCATACATTGAATAAAACTTCGTTGGTCTTTAAAGGTGCCATTGGACTCAAAGTTTATGCAATATAGGCTGATAGCCACAAGGGGGAGCATGAACACCTAAAAGCGCAAGCATATTGTGGGGGGGGGGGAGGGGGTGAAGTTTCCAATTTGCAAATAGTTGCTTCTTACTGAGAACCATCTCATCTGTTTTCAGGGATGGCGCCCCATCGTTCCTTTTGGTGACTGACAAACTTGCCTCAGCGAACTCTGGAGTGCAAACGCTTGTCTAGATTTGCTCAGAATCATCTGGGATTTCAGAGAGTGAGGGCTGCCAATCACCAGGTGGAGGCAGGGGATCCCCCCCCCCCCCGGTTTGGAGGCCCTCCCGCCACTTCAGGGTCATCAGATAGCGGGGAGGGAAATGTCTGCTGGGCACTCCGTTATTCCCTATGGAGACTGATTCCCATAGGGGATAATGGAGAATTGATCTGTGGGTATCTGGCACTCTACTGGGGGGGGGGGGGGGTTGCGGCTTTTTGAGGTGGAAGCACCAAAATTTCAGCATAGCATCTGGTGCCTCTCCTCAAAATGCCCTCCAAGTTTCAAAAGGATTGAACCAATTCTATGACCCCCCAAAGAAGGTGCCCCTATCCTTCCTCATTCCAAATGGAGAGAAGGCATTTAAAAGGAGTACAGTCCCTTTAACTGTGATTGCCAGAACTCCTTTTGGAGCTCAATCATGTTTGTCTCACCCTGACTCCTGGCTCCACCCCCAAAGTCCCCAGATATTTCTTTAATTGGCCTTGGCAACCCTAGAGTGTGTTATAAGGAAATGTGGATTTTCCTCCCCCCCCCCCCACTCCCGTTCTTTCTTTCTTTTAATTCCTATCCACCTTTCTCATCAAAACCCAAGGTGAATTAATAGCGTGAGTCAATGCATTGAAGTAGCACAAGCCATCCGATAAGCAATGCAAAAGGACAAGAATTAAAAAAAAAGGACAAGAATTAAAAAAAAAAGAAACCATTTTTAAAAGCATTGGTCGTCAAACGTTAATGCATAAAATTAAATTTAAAAAGTAGAAAACAATACTGTGCCACAGTGGCATGGTATAGCCCAGTCTTGTCAGGGTTTGGATGCGAAACAGGGCCAGTACTTGGATGAGAGACCCCCAAGAAGAAGAAGAAGAAGATATTGGATTTATATCCCGCCCTCCACTCCGAAGAGTCTCAGAGCGGCTCACAATCTCCTTTACCCTCCTCCCCCACAACAGACACCCTGTGAGGTAGATGAAGATATTGGATTTATATCCCGCCCTCCACTCCAAAGAGTCTCAGAGCGGCTCACAATCTCCTTTACCTTCCTCCCCCACAACAGGCACCCTGTGAGGTAGATGAAGATATTGGATTTATATCCCGCCCTCCACTCCGAAGAGTCTCAGAGCGGCTCACAATCTCCTTTACCTTCTTCCCCACAACGGACACCCTGTGAGGTAGATGAAGATATTGGATTTATATCCCGCCCTCCACTCCGAAGAGTCTCAGAGCGGCTCACAATCTCCTTTCCCTTCCTCCCCCACAACAGACACCCTGTGAGGTAGATGAAGATATTGGATTTATATCCCGCCCTCCACTCCGAAGAGTCTCAGAGCGGCTCACAATCTCCTTTCCCTTCCTCCCCCCACAACAGACACCCTGTGAGGTGGGTGGGGCTGGAGAGGGCTCTCACAGCAGCTGCCCTTTCAAGGACAACCTCTGCCAGAGCTATGGCTGACCCAAGGCCATGCCAGCAGGTGCAAGTGGAGGAGTGGGGAATCAAACCCGGTTCTCCCAGATAAGAGAGCTCTGGCTGACCCAAGGCCATTCCAGCAGGTGCAAGCGGAGGAGTGGGGAATCAAACCCGGTTCTCCCAGATAAGAGAGCTCTGGCTGACCCAAGGCTATTCCAGCAGCTGCAAGCGGAGGAGTGGGGAATCAAACCCGGTTCTCCCAGATAAGAGAGCTCTGGCTGACCCAAGGCCATTCCAGCAGGTGCAAGTGGAGGAGTGGGGAATCAAACCCGGTTCTCCCAGATAAAAGTCTGCACACTTCACCACTACACCAAACTGGCTCTCCAAGGAAGACTGCAGAGGAAAGCTCATAGCCAGTCAGCCACCTCTGCTGCTCACTTGCTCTGCTCATCTCTCCTAACCAGGGAAGCTCAGGCCAGCTGATCTAGTCAGATCTCAGAAGCTCAGCAAGGTCAGCCCAGGTTAGTCCTTGCATGGGAGACCCCCATGGAAGCCCAGGGCTGCTGCGCAGAGGCAGGCAACGGCCAACCACTTCTGAATGTCTCTTGCCTTGGACTGGGTGGCCCAGACTGATCTCATCAGAACTCGGAAGCGAAACAGGGCTGCTACTGGTTAGTACTTGGATGAGAGACCACCAGAGAAGCCCAGGGTTGCTACGCTGAAGCAGGCAGTGGAAACAGAGCCAGGAAACACAAAAGCAGGCAGCATGTGGGCAATGCACTCCTAGGAGTCCGGCAGGGATAAATAAACCAATTGCAAAAGCCGAAGAAGAGCCAATGACAGCTTCTAAAAACTGACTCCTGTTGAAGCCGTCGGCTGCCACTCGTCCTTCCTCCTCTCCTTGAACAGAGCCAGGGAGTGGGAGCCGCAGCTCAGGGGTAGAGCATCTTTCTCGCAGGCCCCGGTACCTCCAGCTAAAAGGACCAGGTAGTATTCTCACAATTGTTATTGCTTAATCCCACATTTTTTAAAAAAAAAAAAATTAAAAGGTAAAATAAAAAAGGTAAATAATAATAACAATACATATTTATTTATATCCCACCCTCCCCGCATAGGCAGGCTCAGGGCGGCTAACTACATATTCATATAAAAGTTATACAATAGTTTTAAAATCAACATTATCTTAAAAACCATTCTAATTTACATTCGACATAATTTGACAGTAACAGTGGTGTTCCTGGCGCTATTCTGTCTGTTTGCATGATGGCGAAGTTCACTGAGACAGAAATCACTTTGGCCGATCCCTAATCAGCAGTCTGCAAGGGCCAACCTGAAAAGGATGGTCTTGCAGGCCCTGCGGAATTGGTCAAGACTCCGCAGGGCCCGCACCTCTTCCGGGAGCTGGTTCCACAGGCATGGAGCTACGATGGAGAAGGCCCGTGCGCGGGTGTTCTGCAATTTCGCCTCCTTTGGCCCGGGGATAGTCAGCTTGTTCTTCCCTGCTGACCTCAGTGCTCTCTGGGGCTCATATGGGGAGAGACGGTCCCTCAGGTAGGCAGGTCCCTCAGGTCGACCAAAGGTAGTCCCCTGTGCAAGCACCAGTTGTTTTCGACTCTGGGGTGACGTTGCTTTCAAAACGTTTTCACAGCAGGCTTTTTTTTCGGGGTGGTTTGCCCTTGCCTTCCCCAGTCCTCTACGCTTTCCCCCCAGCAAGCTGGGGACTCCTTTCACCGACCTCGGAAGGATAGATGGCCGAGTCAACCTGGAGCCGGCTACCTGAACCAGCTTCTGCTGGGATTGAACTCAGGTTGTGCGCAGAGGGCTCCGACTGCAGTACTGCAGCGTTACCACTCTGCGCCATGGGGCTCTTTAATTTAAAATAAAAAGCTGTGAATTAAAAACGTAAATAGTTTCAAGTTTCTTCATTTCTCCCACAATTCTCTGGGTTTGTTTTGGTTTTTCTTTTTTTTTTAATTTCTGAGGGATGCTTAGTGGGCAGCTCGCCTAGAGCACCAGAAACCCTGGGGAAGGGAAGACCAGGGTTGTTACGCAAAGGCAGGCAACAGTAAGCCACCGCTGTGTGCCTCTTGCCTTGAAAACCCTATGGGCTCAAGGTCACCAGAAGCCGGCTGCGACATAACAACAGTATTCCACCAGGGTGCACCAATGGAGGTGAAAGGGTTCGCCGGCTCTCCAGTCTCCTCGTCCGCCTCCAAGATATGCAGAACTGGCCCTTCGAGCTGAGAGGTCAGCTACTCACATCAGAGAATCTGAGCCACTCCCGTGATGGAGCAGAGATTACCGGCCTGGCGATGAGGCGATGACGTCTGTGCCTTTCCCCAACGCCCCTCTGACTCTCTCTTCCTCCCAGACGGCACGTTTGATGTCCAGTCCCAGCTTGCTCCGGGCAGCGGGCTGTTCCTTCCTCGCTCTCCTCTGCCCCAGCTGGAGACTTCTGTTTGCATTCAGCGGCACCAGCCCCACCCCCGCCCCAAGCCTGAAACCTCTTCCTAGGGCTGCTTTGATCCAGATACCCCAGGAGGTCAAAATGGGAGAGTAAAGGAAACTCAAAGCACTGTCTTTGAGAAGAAGGAAGGCACCCGGCAAGACAAAGGGGTCCAGCCAGAGCAGAGGAAGTGACACTTTGAGACCCTTGTGTACACAAGCAGTGATCCTGAGCAAACTTCGATGGGTGTACACGCATGCCCCTGCACCTCTCCTTTGCGTACGTCATTGAGGGGTTAGTCAACTACGATTAACACAGATTGAAAGGGGCCCTTGAGGGATTTGACTCATGGCTTAGATGAATATCAGGGTGAGCATGGTCTTCCCCACGTCTTGCAAATCTTTGTGTGTGTGTGTGTGCGCTCATAGCCCTGTGGGCATCTAGCAGGCTGGTGGGGTGCGGCGTTGCCAACTTCCAGGAGGGCAGAGGAATCCAAAGCACGAGGCTTTCCATGAAAACCAGCCTCCGTGCAACAAAGAAACAATGCAATAGACAATAAATAAATACAAATGCATATATGGATTCATAACAGACCATACAATTGGTCCTCTAGAACAAGGAAGGAATGTGTTCACCAGGAATAAGTCCAATATTCAATAGCAAATCAATGCTAAGTTCATCCAAGAGAATCCCGGTGAAATAATTATGGAATAGATCAATGTCTCATAATATATGCAGGCAGCAGTCCAGAAAGAACAAGTGCTGAGTGCTGAGCAGACAGGTTAAAATGGATAAAAGAAAGTACTTCTTCACCCAAAGGGTGATTAACATGTGGAATTCACTGCCACAGGAGGTGGTGGCGGCCACAAGTATAGCCACCTTCAAGAGGAGTTTAGATAAATATATGGAGCACAGGTCCATCAGTAGCTATTAGCCACAGTGTGTGTGTATATATAAATTTTTTTGCCACTGTGTGACACAGTGTGTTGGACTGGATGGGCCGTTGGCCTGATCCAACAGGGCTTCTCTTATGTTCTTATGTGACACAGAGTGTTGGACTGGAGGACCCATTGGCCTGATCCAACAGGGCTTCTCTTATGTTCTTATGTGACACAGAGTGTTGGACTGGAGGGGCCACTGGCCTGATCCAACAGGGCTTCTCTTATGTTCTTATGTGACACAGAGTGTTGGACTGGATGGGCCATTGGCCTGATCCAACATGGCTTCTCTTATGTTCTTATGTGACTCAGAGTGTTGGACTGGAGGGGCCACTGGCCTGATCCAACAGGGCTTCTCTTATGTTCTTATGTGACACAGAGTGTTGGACTGGATGGGCCATTGGCCTGATCCAACATGGCTTCTCTTATGTTCTTATGTGACACAGAGTGTTGGACTGGAGGGGCCACTGGCCTGATCCAACAGGGCTTCTCTTATGTTCTTATGTGACACAGAGTGTTGGACTGGAGGGGCCATTGGCCTGATCCAACAGGGCTTCTCTTATGTTCTTATGTGACACAGTGTGTTCGACTGAATGGGCCGTTGGCCTGATCCAACATGGCTTCTCTTATGTTCTTATGTGACTCAGAGTGTTGGACTGGAGGGGCCACTGGCCTGATCCAACAGGGCTTCTCTTATGTTCTTATGTGACACAGAGTGTTGGACTGGATGGGCCATTGGCCTGATCCAACATGGCTTCTCTTATGTTCTTATGTGACACAGAGTGTTGGACTGGAGGGGCCACTGGCCTGATCCAACAGGGCTTCTCTTATGTTCTTATGTGACACAGAGTGTTGGACTGGAGGGGCCATTGGCCTGATCCAACAGGGCTTCTCTTATGTTCTTATGTGACACAGAGTGTTGGACTGGAGGGGCCACTGGCCTGATCCAACAGGGCTTCTCTTATGTTCTTATGTGACACAGAGTGTTGGACTGGATGGGCCACTGGCCTGATCCCACAGGGCTTCTCTTATGTTCTTATGTGACACAGAGTGTTGGACTGGATGGGCCATTGGCCTGATCCAACATGGCTTCTCTTATGTTCTTATGTGACACAGAGTGTTGGACTGGAGGGGCCATTGGCCTGATCCAACAGGGCTTCTCTTATGTTCTTATGTGACACAGAGTGTTGGACTGGAGGGGCCACTGGCCTGATCCAACAGGGCTTCTCTTATGTTCTTATGTGACACAGAGTGTTGGACTGGATGGGCCACTGGCCTGATCCCACAGGGCTTCTCTTATGTTCTTATGTGACACAGAGTGTTGGACTGGATGGGCCACTGGCCTGATCCCACAGGGCTTCTCTTATGTTCTTATGTGACACAGAGTGTTGGACTGGATGGGCCGTTGGCCTGATCCAACATGGCTTCTCTTATGTTCTTAAGTTCGTACTGGAGCCCTTGTTTCGCACAAGCTTCTTCGAGCTACTTGTCAGTTTCCAGGCTGAAGAACTTCCATGAAATTGCCAAGAAGCCCCAGCGAAAGTCTCCTCAATTGTTTCTTTGTTGTACAGAGGCTTGTTTTCATGGGAAGCCTCGTGCTTTGGATTCCTCTGCCCACCGGTCATTTTGTAGAAAAAGAGGTGGTGGAGCTCATCCAGAGATTGTGATGCCGCTGCAATACTATTCAACGGACAAGGAGGTGGAACTCTCAGAAAGGCGCAGGAGCTGTGCTCCTGTGAGCTCCCACTGAATCTGAGGCCTGCCTCTGCGCATCTTGCCGTGATTCTCTGTGTGGGTCGCACAACTTCCAGGGGAGGCCTGGAGGCCTCTTGGCATTACAGTGGATTTCCAGACTACAGGCACAAATGTTCCCTCTAAGCTGCAGAGGCTTGCGAGCAGAAATTCTACTTTGTGAGCCGCTGGTATTAAAGTTGTGAGCGACTGGCATGAAAGTGATGAGGGCTGCTGCCTCAATGAGTGTGCGCTGGGGTCATCCTTCCTGAGCTAAGACAAAAAGGTGTGAGCTGGAGGCTAAAAAGCTCACGCTAGCTCAGCTTAGAGGGAACACTGACGGAGACAGGTCCCCTTAGAGTTGTTGCCGGTTTGGTGTAGTGGTTAAGTGTGTGGACTCTTATCTGGGAGAACCGGGTTTGATTCCCCACTTCTCCACTTGCACCTGCTAGCATGGCCTTGGGTCAGCCATAGCTCTGGCAGAGGTTGTCCTTGAAAGGGCAGCTGCTGTGAGAGCCCTCTCCAGCCCCACCCACCTCACAGGGTGTCTGTTGTGGGGGAGGAAGGGAAAGGAGATTGTGAGCCGCTCTGAGACTCTTCGGAGTGGAGGGTGGGATATAAATCCAATATCTTCATCTACCTCACAGGGTGTCTGTTGTGGGGGAGGAAGGTAAAGGAGATTGTGAGCCGCTCTGAGACTCTTTGGAGTGGAGGGCGGGATATAAATTCAATATCTTCATCTACCTCACAGGGTGTCTGTTGTGGGGGGAGGAAGGGAAAGGAGATTGTGAGCCGCTCTGAGACTCTTCGGAGTGGAGGGCGGGATATAAATCCAATATCTTCTTCTTCTTCTTCTTGCAAGATTTGGGAATGGAGCTGGGTACCCAGGGTTTTGGAGGAGAAAATTATGGGAACTAAATTAAAAAATATATATGTATTTCATAGAATCAAAGAGTTGGGAGGGACCTCCAGGGTCATATAGTCCAACCCTGTGCGCAATGCAGGAAGCTCACAAATACTTCCCTCTAAATTCACAGGATCCTCATTGCTGTCAGTTGGCCATCCAGCCTCTGTTTAAAAGCCTCCGAGGAAGGAGAGCTCGTGGGCACTCAATGAAATTGCTGAGCAGTCGGGTTAGAACTGATAAAAGGAAGTCATTTTCCACCCAAAGGGTGATTAACACATGGAATTCACTGCCACAGGAGGTGGTGGTGGCTGCAAGCATAGACAGCTTCAAGAGGGGATTGGATAAGCATATGAAGCAGAGATCCATCAGTCGCTATTTAGCCCCAGCATATTGTTGGAACTCTCTGTCTGGGGCAGTGATGCTCTGTATTCTTGGTGCTTGGGGGGGTCACAGTGGGAGAGCTTCTGGCCCCACTGGTGGACCTCCTGATGGCACTTGTTTTTTTTTGCCACTGTGTGACACAGAGTGTTGGACTGGATGGGCCATTGGCCTGATCCAAGATGGCTTCCCTTATGTTCTTATGTGAGCCCTTTGCATTTATTACAAAGTGTGCTATAACTCTACTTTAAAAACAGAGGGGCACATTCTGCCCTTGAAGGAGCGAATACTTGGGTGTTGCCTGATTCCCACCCCACTGAAGAAGAATTGCAGATTTATACCCCGCCCTTCTCTCTGAATCAGAGACTCAGAATGGCTCACAATCGCCTTTATCTTCTCCCCCCACAACAGACATCCTGTGAGGTGGGTGGGGCTGAGAGAGCTCTCCCAGAAGCTGCCCTTTCAAGGACCTGCCAGAGCTCTGGCTGACCCAAGGCCATTCCAGCAGCTGCAGGTGGAGGAGGGGGGGAATCAAACTTGGTTCTCCCACTTAACCACTACACCAAACTGAGGTCCCTGTCTTCCCAAGGTTCCATCCCAAATGTAGCTCAAGGCTGTCTACCTAGAGATGTTGCATTCTTGGTCCTCTTTTATTGGTTCAAGGCTCTTCACTTAAAGATATTGATTCAAGCGTGCAGCCCTCCCCCCCTCCCGCAGACCGCAGTCCAAGAATAGCTCAACCGCTCTTTTCTGTTCTGCAGCCTCTACATTGGAAATGGGAAAATAGTTCTTGGTGCCTCCTCCATCTTGGCGAGGAAGCCCAATGAGAATACGGCGACCTGATTAGAAGTGATTCACACCCACTCGGGCATTCGGTATGGCTTACCAAAGGTGTTTTTTCTCCTCTCTATCTGGTTCTCTTGCATGTGACTCATGGGAATTCTCTGATTTGTGTTATTCATAATGCTATTGAACCATCTGCTCTGTGTCCCATCCGGCATGTATTGTTGCCCCGGGCCATCTGTGACTCATGCTCTCTTCCTCAGGTGGTGAGTAAGGCCCTCGGCTTAACTGAGTGGGTTGTGCCAGCCGGACTCATGAATGACCAGCCTGCGCATCAGACAATGGCCTCCGCATGCCTCAGAGGTCTCTGGTGACAGGTGACAAAGGGGAAAGAGAAAGCCAAGAACTGCTGATCCAAAACACGTCTGTAACTCAACCCTTCTTCTTCTGCAAGAAGATCCAATCAGTCAGTCCTGAGGGAAATCAACCCAGACTGTTCCCTGGAAGGTCAGATGCTGAAGCTGAAGCTCCAATACTTTGGCCCCCAAATGAGAAGGGAGCACTCGCTGGAGAAAACCCTGATGCTGGGAAAGACAGAAGGCAAAAGAAGAAGGGGATGGCAAAAGAGGAGATGGCTGGACAGCATTACTGATGTCACTAACACGAATTTGAGCAGACTTCGGAGGATGGCGGAAGACAGGAGGGCCTGGCATGACTTGGTGCATGGAGTTGCAAAGAGTCAGACTCGACTGCATGACTGAACAACAACTCAACTCCACCACCACCACCATTTACAATTACAACCTTTCCCAGGCGGAGAGCAAATGCAAAGAGAAACCAAGGAAGTCTTACTTGGACTTGAAAATGCATTGGTAATCTTGGGACTCTGCCCTGCCCCAGGGACTTTTTAATATGTTTTGGTTACTCATCTGCCTTTCCATTGGTTACATTCAAGCAGCTTTGCATATCTCCAAAATAACTTTGCATATCTATAGGTGACTATCTTGAGATACCTAAAACTGTGCAAGATGTGATAAGTGAAACTCATGGTAGGCTGGAAGCAAAAGTTGTCATTCGTACATCTTTTTCTCTCCCATTTCAGGAACATCCTGGAGTCAAAAGAGCCTGTGACTCAAGGGAGGACAGACTTTTTGTTGTTGTTGTTGTTTGGGGGGTACATAATTCTTTTCAAGCACCTTAGGAGTTAATGGTCGCACAAGGAGGTGTATTGACAGGGCTTTATTCGTAGCAGGAACTCCTTTGCATATTAGGCCACACACCCCTGATGCAGCCAATCCTCCAAGAGCTTCCAGGGCTCTTAGCACAGGGCCTGCTGTAAGCTCCAGAAATAGAGTTGCTGGGTCCAATTCAAGAACTATCTGGGGATCTGGAGGTGGAGCCAGGAGACATTGGGGGTGGAGCCAGGAGCAAGGGTGTGACAAGCACAGCTGAACTCCCAAGGGAGTTCTGGCCATCACATTTAAAGGGACCGCACACCTTTTAAAGGCCTTCCCTCCATTTCGAATAATGAAAGATTGGGGTACCTACTTTTGGGGCTCATACAATTGGATCCCCTGATTCAATCTTTTTGAAACTTGGAGGGTGTTTTGAGGAGAGGCGCCGGATGCTATGCTGAAAATTCGGTGCCTCTATCTCAAAGAACAGCAACCCCCCCCCCAGAGTCCCAGATAACCGCAGATCAATTCTCTATTATACCCTATGGGAATCGGTCTCCATAAGGAATAATGGAGTGCCCAGCAGGCATTTCTTTCCCTTTCTGATGATCCTGAACCAGGGGGAGGGCCACCAAACTGGGGGATCCCCTGCCCTCACCTGGAGAATGGCAACCCTACCCAGGAGGATTGGCTACATCAGGGGTGTGTGGCCTAATATGCACAGGAGTTCCTGCTGGATGGAGCCAGTCACAAACTGTGTCTTGGTGGGTGAAGCCAGTCTCAGAATGGCAGCTCAGGGTGGAATGAGTCACAAAATGGCACCTTAGTGGGTGGAGTCAGTCACAAACTGTGTTTTGTTGGGTGAAGCCAGTCTCAGAATGGCAGCTCAGGGTGGAATGAGTCACAAAATGGCAGCTTAGTGGGTGGAGTCAGTCACAAACTGTGTCTTGGTGGGTGAAGCCAGTCTCAGAATGTCAGCTCAGGGTGGAATGAGTCACAAAATGGCAGCTTAGTGGGTGGAGCCAGTCACAAACTGTGTCTTGGTGGGTGAAGCCAGTCTCAGAATGGCAGCTCAGGGTAGTATGAGTCACAAAATGGCAGCTTAGTGGGTGGAGTCAGTCACAAACCGTGTCTTGGTTTTCACAACCAGGCACCAATGGCAGAGCAGTAGGCGGAATCAGTTACAAAATGACAGCTCTGTGAGTAGAGCCAGTCCAAATGCAGCATTTCAGAACTGGTCGGACTCGGTAGCGCTTGACTGTGGGAAAAATCTTTCCTCTATTTGTTCTCCCAAAGCAACCCCTAACTCACAGGGTGTCTGTCTGTTGTGGGGAGAGGAAGAGAAAGCAAGTGTAAGCTGTTTTGAGATTCTTTGAGGTCGTGAAAAGGGGGGTATAAAAACCAACTCCAGCTCCTCTTCCTCCTTCTAACAACATAAGAGAAGCCATGTTGGATCTGGCCAGTCAGCCATCTTCTCCAGGGGAGCTGATCTCTGCCAGCTGGAGATCAGCTATAAAAGCAGGAGATCTCCAGGCCCCACCTGGAGGCTGGCAACCCTAGTTGGAAATACCTGGAGACTTTGAGGGTGGAGCCTGAGAAGGGTGGAGTTTGAGGAAGGGAGGGGCCTCAGCATGGGACAACGCCCGAGAGTCCACCCTTCAAAGCCGCCATTTTCTTCAAGGGAGCCGATCTCTGCCAGCTGGATTTCAGTTGTAAAAGCAGATCTCCAGGCCTCACCTGGAGGCTGGCAACCCTCTAATCCACGCCTGCTTTCCTACTCAGCAGTTGGCAGAAGCCTCCTCTCCCGTACGCCCTCAGGGCCAGCCCAAATGCTGTCACTTCCTCGTCTCCTTCAGACCACACCCAGGCCGGTCAACAGAGACGTTTGTGCAGGTGGAAAACGGCTACCTGGCAAGTGTCTCTTTGAATCAGAAGCAGACGGTCCAAAGCTCACAAAAACCTTCTCAATGGAGTCCCTGTTTGCCATCTTGCACACACGAAAATCCCTGTTATGTCCATCAAATGCCCGCGTAAATAGAGGCCACCTCAGCAGGTTGTGGTTTCTGGGGAAGCCAGCTTTAAAGACTCGGCAGCCAAAAGAAAAAGAAACCTGGAATTATATTGCAGTGTTTAGGTCTCCATCCTGATTTGAGGACAGCCGCAGCAGGCTGCGTGGCAATTCTGTCTAGCCAATAAGAAGAAGCACTAGAAGGGGAGGGGCTGTGACTCGGGGTAGAGCCTCTGCTTGGTATGGAGAAAGTCCCAGGTTCAATCCCCGGTGTCTCCACTTAAAAGAATTCTGTAGTCTAGGAGGTGATGCGAAAGACCTCTGTCTGAAACCTGGGAGAGGCCCTGCCGATTTGAGTAGACATGGGGCATTGAACTCATTTGTTCTGAGGGTCGGATCTGACATAAATGAGACTTTGTCAGGCTGGGCCCTGTGTGTCATAAAATGTAATGCCAAGTAGCAGAGATATAAATTTTATAAAGGACACAGACAAACACAATTAGTTTTTTTTAAAAAAAACTTAAAAGTAAAACAGGCTTAAAACACCAGCACTCTTCCAATATTTTGTCTATTTAACAGTCTCTAATAACCAACATCTCTTGCTCTGAATTGTTGCATCAGAATCTAGAGACTATGTCTGTGCTGTAGCAATCTTGAATATGGTGTTCGGGGGTCGTTCAGATGTGTAAGTTGCAAACCTACTTTTGATTTATTGACACTTATTGCAGAAATCTCATGGTCAGTGCTTTGAACTTAAGACCCAGAAGAAAATATGAAACGGCTGAGCATTATGAGCTTTTGTACATAAGTTGCTTCATGTACTGGTCAGCCAATGGAGAAAATAGAGGCTTTGCTCTGTAGCTTAATTGAGCAAGCCTGGCAAAACAACCTGTGCTGCAGAAGGAAGCAAGAGAGGGAGAAGGAAGCAGTGAGTTGCTCGCGGGCCTGATAGGAGTCTTTCGGGGGCCTGATCCATCCAGCTCATGTGCAGCACGTTTGACACCCCTGAAACAAACAATACTGACCTTAACAGGTCATTGATGTGATTCAGCTTACGGCAGCTTCTTGCATACTGGATGGTTAGCTGGGAGAAAAAAGGCTCAGAGCATGTGGAAGTTAAATCTTCTGAACAACAGGGGTGGAATTCTAGCAGGAGCTCCTTTGCAAATTAGGCCACACACCCCCAATGTAGCCAATCCTCCTTGTAAGTTCTTGGAGGACTGGCTACATCAGGGGTATGTGGCTTAATATGCAAAGGAGCTCCTGCTAGAATTCCACCCCTGACCTCACTGCTTGGTAGGACACTGTTATTGCTATTGTCTAGCCTGTGAAATTAAAGATTAAAGGCCTGAAAGATCTCTGGTTAAGCCTTCCAGATACTCCTCCCATGTCCAGCTAAAAATAAGAATCCAACTAAGAAGGAAGGAAGCCTTCAATGGATACTTGGAGGTATAGCATCCATCTCCGTCTAGACAATTTCAAAACCAAAAGGCATTGTGCAGAAATGATAAATACCCCAGTGCAAGGTCCAATTCAAGAAATATCTGGGGACTTTGGGGGTGGAGCTAGGAGACTTTGGGGGTGGAGCCAGGAGCAAAGGTGTGACAAACATAATTGAACTCCAAAGGGCGTTCTGGCCCTCACATTTAAAGGGATTGCACACCTTTTCAATGTCTTACCTCTACTAGAAATAACGAAGGATAGGGGGCACCTACTTTGGGGGCTCATAGAATCGGACCCCCTGGTCCAATCCTTTTGAAACTTGGTGTTTTGAGGCGAATCGTTGGATGCTATGCTACAATTTGGTGCCTCTGCCTCAAAACATAGCCTCCGCAGAGCCCCAGATATCCACAAATCAATTCTGCATTATACCCTATGGGAATTGGTTGCCATAGGGAATAATGGAGTACCCAGTAGGCATTTCCCTCCCCCCTACACATACTTTCTGATGAGCCTGAAGCGGGGGGTGGGCCTCCAAACGAGGGGATCCCCTACCCCCACCTGGGGATTGGCAACCTTGGGACAGAATTTCTTAATCTTGGAGGTGTTCTTTAGTAGACTATGGCAAGTGGGGGAGAAAAGAGCAGCCAGGTTAAAACGGATAGAAGGAAGTACTTCTTCACCCAAAGGGTGATTAACATGTGGAATTCACTGCCACAGGAGGTGGTGGCGGCCACAAGCATAGCCACCTTCAAGAGGGGTTTAGATAAAAATACGGAGCAGAGGTCCATCAGTGGCTATTAGCCACAGTGTGTGTGTATGTATAAACATTTTTACCACTGTCTGACACAGAGTGTTGGACTGGATGGGCCATTGGCCTGATCCAACATGGCTTCTCTTATGTTCTTTTGTGACACAGAGTGTTGGACTGGATGGGCCACTGACCTGATCCAACATGGCTTCTCTTATGTTCTTATGTGACACAGAGTGTTGGACTGGATGGACCATTGGCCTGATCCAACACGGCTTCTCTTATGTTCTTATGTGACACAGAGTGTTGGACTGGATGGACCATTGGCCTGATCCAACATGGCTTCTCTTATGTTCTTATGTGACACAGAGTGTTGGACTGGATGGACCATTGGCCTGATCCAACATGGCTTCTCTTATGTTCTTATGTGACACAGAGTGTTGGACTGGATGGGCCATTGGCCTGATCCAACATGGCTTCTCTTATGTTCTTATGTGACACAGAGTGTTGGACTGGATGGACCATTGACCTGATCCAACAGGGCTTCTCTTATGTTCTTATGTGACACAGAGTGTTGGACTGGATGGGCCATTGGCCTGATCCAACATGGCTTCTCTTATGTTCTTATGTGACACAGAGTGTTGGACTGGATGGACCATTGGCCTGATCCAACACGGCTTCTCTTATGTTCTTATGTGACACAGAGTGTTGGACTGGAGGGGCCACTGGCCTGATCCAACAGGGCTTCTCTTATGTTCTTATGTGACACAGAGTGTTGGACTGGATGGACCATTGGCCTGATCCAACAGGGCTTCTCTTATGTTCTTATGTGACACAGAGTGTTGGACTGGATGGACCATTGGCCTGATCCAACAGGGCTTCTCTTATGTTCTTATGTGACACAGAGTGATGGACTGAATGTGCCATTGGCCTGATCCAACAGGGCTTCTCTTATGTTCTTATGTGACACAGAGTGTTCGACTGGATGGGCCATTGGCCTGATCCAACATGGCTTCTCTTATGTTCTTAAGAAAGCCAGTTTTGTAAAGGGAGAGAAACCAGGTTCCATGTTCAAGGACGTGCTGCCCCTTGGGTTGCTCCAGCCTTCTGTTTCCTGAGCGAAAGATTACTGAACCAGCTGCAGCCGTGAAACAAGAGATGCAACTAGAAGGCGAGAGAGAGGATTGCTGCCCCTTCCCTGGATTAAAACCAATTTATGTGCCTGCATCTGCAGTTGTTCTAGAACATCCATCCCACCCAAATCAGGCGCAACGTCTCATATATCCAGCCAGCCAAGACATGTTTGGTATTTCGTCTGGTCTAGGCCAATACAGAACTTGTAGGAAGCTCACGATGTCTCAGCATCCTTCAACGTTTTAATGAAGTGTCGGTTCAAATTTTCATTAATCCCATGAAGTATTGAATATGTTGCTACAGGACTGCCAGCTTCCTCTTCCTGTTTCACATCTCTTGTCAGACAGGGGACTATTAGAAAGATTTAAGCTGTGACCACACACATTAAAGAATGCACTTTCAATCCACTTTCCAGCTGAAGAAGACTGTAGATTTATATCCCGTCCTTCTTTCTAAATCAGAGTCTCAGAGCAGCTCACAATCTTCTTTCCCTTCCTACCCCACAACAGACACTCTGAGGCAGGTGGGGCTGAGAGAGCTCTCCCAGAAGCTGCCCTTTCAAGGATAGCTCTGCGAGAGCTATGGCTGACCCAAGGCCCTTCCAGCAACTGCAAGAGGAGGAGGGGGGAATCAAACCCGGTTCTCCCAGATAAAAGAGCTCTGGCTGACCCAAGGCCATTCCAGTAGCTACAAGTGGAGGAGTGGGGAATCAAACCCGGTTCTCCCAGATAAGAGAGCTCTGGCTGACCCAAGGCCATTCCAGCAGCTGCAAGTGGAGGGGTGGGGAATCAAACCCGGTTCTCCCAGATAAGAGAGCTCTGGCTGACCCAAGGCCATTCCAGCAGCTGCAAGAGGAGGAGGGGGGAATCAAACCCGGTTCTCCCAGATAAGAGAGCTCTGGCTGACCCAAGGCCATTCCAGCAGCTGCAAGAGGAGGAGGGGGGAATCAAACCCGGTTCTCCCAGATAAGAGAGCTCTGGCTGACCCAAGGCCATTCCAGCAGCTGCAAGAGGAGGAGGGGGGAATCAAACCCGGTTCTCCCAGATAAGAGAGCTCTGGCTGACCCAAGGCCATTCCAGCAGCTGCAAGTGGAGGAGCGGGGAATCAAACCCGGTTCTCCCAGATAAGAGAGCTCTGGCTGACTCAAGGCCATTTCAGCAGCTGTAAGTGGAGCAGTGGGGAATCAAACCCGGTTCTCCCAGATAAGAGTCCACACACTTAACCACTGCACCAAACTGGATTTTACTGTGTGAACCAGCAAAATCCAGTTGGGGAAGTGCATTGAAAATGGATTGAAATGGCATTCTTTAGTGTGTGTGATTGCAGCCTCAGGTAATAAGTTAATAAAGACATAGACTTGAAAATCCATTCCCAATGGGACCTCAGGTCTCCAAAAATTCTCCACTAGGCAATTGCTCAACAGGCTCAAGGCCTGCAGTCTCATCAGAAAATGGGAGAAATTGGCTGCTTTGAAGGGTGGAGTCTATGGCATTGTACCCTGCTGAGGCCCCTCCCTTCCCCAAACCCCGCCCTCTCCCAGATCGACTCCCAAATTCTCCATGTATTTTCCAAGTTAGACTTGGAAACCCTGGCTGACCCCTAGGGGTGGAATTCTAGCACGGGCTCCTTTGCATATTAGGCCACGCACCCCTGATGTAGCCAATCCTCCAAGAGCTTACAAGGCTCTTCGTACAAGGCCTATGGTGAGCTGCAAAAGGATTGGCTACATTGGGGAGGGGGTGGCCTAATATGCAAAGGAGCTCCTGCTAGAATTCCACCCCTGCTGGCTTCTGTTGTCCCACTCAATTTTGTGGGTCCCTCGGCCCTTTCTAAGGCGTTGCCAGGAGACGCATCTTAGTCGGGAACGTTCTGGTAACCCTCAACAGGCCGGAGAGTGCTCTTGCATGTTGGCTGTCAGATAACATGGTAGCTCCAGAGAGTAGCCTTGAGAAACAAAGGCCCCTTGAAGGCAAGCTCCCCGAGGGGTCGACTTAACAGGGAATCCTGTGTCAAGGCTGAAGGAACTAAGGCTCCATGCCCAGGGCCAGCCGTGACCACAAATGCAGCAGGCAGCTGGTGCTGGGCAAGAAGGAGGCGTTTGAGTCAGCAATGCCCTGGGGAGCTTCCAAATCCATCTCTGGAAAAGGAAAGGGCTGGTTCTCTGAGACTTTCACACTGGGATCCAGTTTAAGCTGAAAGAAGATGACGACTGCAGATTTATACCCCGCCCTTCTCTCTGAATCAGAGACTCGGAGCGGCTTACAATCTCCTATATCTTCTCCCCCCGCAACAGACACCCTGTGAGGAGGGTGGGGATGAGAGAGCTCTGACAGAACCTGCCCTTTCAAGGACAACTCTGCAAGAGCTCTGGCTGACCCAAGGCCATTCCAGCAGCTGCAGGTGGAGGAGTGGGGAATTGAACCCGGTTCTCCCAGATAAGAGTCCACACACTTAACCACTACACCAAACTGGCTGGAGAGGGAAGATATCCGCATGCAGCTACGTTCTCCAGTCTGTTAAGGTGCCCTTGCTGCTGGAAGAGGGGTGACAATTCCCAGATGTGAAATTCCTGGCAATTTGAGGGCAGAGCTTAGATATGGCGAGATTTGGGGGATGGAGCTCAGCGGGACATAATGCCACCGATTCATATTTTCCCAGGGCTTTTTTTTGTAGCAGGAACTCCTTTGCATATTAGGCCACACACCCCTGAAGTAGCCAATCCTCCAAGAGCTTGCAGGGCTTTTTGTACAGGGCCTCCTGGAAGCTCCAAGAGGATTGGCTACTTTGGGGTGTGTGGCCTAATATGCAAAGGAGTTCCGGCTACAAAAAAGCCCTATTTATACCCCGCTTTTCTTCCCAACGGAGACCCTGAAGTGGGACGAGGGCCTCCAAACCAAGGGATCCCCTGCCCCCACCTGGGGATTGGCAACCCTAACACAAGACAACCTGGGGATTGGCAATCCATTGTCTGACACAATGCACACAAAAGCTTACATTCTGAATAAAACTTTGTTGGTCTTGTTGGACTCCAACTTTGTTCCAAGGTCACCTGTGAGCTTCATGGGGCAAGAGTCGGGATTCGAACCCGGGTTGCCAAGATCCTAAGCCATCACTCTAACCACTACACCTCACTGCCTCTACCCTCTAAAGCAGCCATTTTCTGCAGGGAAACTGATCTCTGTTGTCTGGAGACAGCTGTAATTCTGGGAGATCTGCAGGCCTGACCTGGAGAAGGCTGGGGAGGGGAGGGGGGACAATTTGGGGGATGGTGTCAGGAGATGCTGTGTCATGGCACTTTATAAAGGAAAGAATGGTTGCCATTTATTATTCATTTAGCACCGTCAAGCATTTAGATCTGTTCCTCTAGCAGGGAACTCAGCCGCACAAAAGAATGAACTGAGCTCCACACCTTTTCATTGGCAAGCACAGGGAAATCGATACAGGGCAAAGCAATTACACCCAGTCAATAGAATTCTGGTGCTGATTAACAGAATGATCTACCCTAATGATCTGTTAATGTACACAAATGCTTTTGTTCTTGGATTGGATTTTAAAAAATAAAATTAAAAACCCAACCATCCCAAACTCAAATGTCTTTTTTAGTGTCATGTGTGAAAGCATAAGGGGCCGAAAAAATGTTTGTCCAGGCCAGGGGTGGCCAAACTGTGGCTCTTCCACATATATCGTGTGGCTCTTGAAGCCCCCCCCCCCCCAATTGGCTGGCTTGGCATTTCTCTCTTTAAATCACTTCTCCAAGCCAAACCAGCTAGCAGCTTGGAGAATGCATTTAACGTTAAAGTTGCTTTCTTTCCATCTCTCCCTCCCCTCCCCATCTATTTGTTTTCCTTCCTTCCCTTCCTTTCCCAATCTTCTTTCCTTCCTTCCCCTTCCCTCTTTCTTTCTTTCTTTCTTTCTTTCTTTCTTTCTTTCTTTCTTTCTTTCTTTCTTTCTTTCTTTCTTTCTTTCTTTCTTCTTCCTTCCTTCCTTCCCCTTCAGAGCCAGTTTGGTGTAGTGGTTAAGTGTACGGACTCTTATCTGGGAGAACCGGGTTTGATTCCCCACTCCTCCACTTGCACCTGCTGGAATGGCCTTGGGTCAGCCATAGCTCTGGCAGAGGTTGTCCTTGAAAGGGCAGCTGCTGTGAGAGCCCTCTCCAGCCCCACCCACCTCACAGGGTGTCTGTTGTGGGGGAGGAAGGTAAAGGAGATTGTGAGCCGCTCTGAGACTCTTCGGAGTGGAGGGCGGGATATAAATCCAATATCTTCTTCTTCTTCCCAATCTTCCTTCTCTCCTTCTTTCCTTTCCTTCCTTCCTTCCCTCAAACATCTGGTATTCACATCTTGTGGCTTTCAAACCTGTGTGGCTCTTACACGAAGGAAGTCTGGCCACCCTTAGTCCAGACTTTCCTGTCCCCCTCGCCCCTTTCTCCAAGCTGTTGAATTTAATCAAGCCAAAAAGAATTCATTTCAAGGCAGGAAGATACCATTCAAAGAAATAAAATAGGCTCAGCGATTATTTGTTGGGTTGGCGGTTTTTTAACTAAAAAATAGGCGTGAGGCATGAAATGCACTTCTGTTATTGCCGGAACACTCCAAATCCAAATGTTTAATATTCCAGGTTTGAGGTTGAAGCCTAGAGTTAGCAGAAGGGACGGGCAGGAACCAGGAAAATGTGGTTTGTTTCAATTTGTGGTTCGCGGTGTTCCTGATTCGTGAGACACGAACCGTTGTGAACTTTTAGGTGCCAAATGAACTGGTTCGGTTTGTGAGGCTTGCGATGCGGTAGCAGGGCCGACTCTCGGACTAGGAGACTAGGACTAGGACTCTTGGGAAAGCGTGCTGGAACTTGAAAGTTCTTGCCAGCCTACCTGTCACAAACTTCAGTTTGTGAACCACAAACCTGCTAAAATTTGTCACAAACTTTAGTTCATGAGCTGGTTCGTGCCCGTCTCTAGCTAGACCTGGCACACACTGAACGTGTCTGTCATCCTTGTAAGAGCATTTCCCTCTGGTCCTTGGAGAGCCAAACTGCAGAAGTATCCACCAAAGATACCAAGCTGCTACGTAGCCCTGTATCAGTTGAGAAATAGCAGAGCTTTTTTTAGTAGAAAAGACCCAACAGGAACTAATTTGAATACTAGGCCACACCCCCTGACACCACCATTTCCCCCACATGGTGCCTTTTCGTAGAAAAAGCCCAGCAGGAACTCATTGGCATATTAGGCCACACCCCCTGACACTAAGCGAGCTGGAACTGTGTTCCTGTGCAGGGATGGCGCTAGGGGTCTGCCGCTAAAGGCAACCCCCCCCCGCAGCGCCCCCTCCAGCTCCCTCAGGAAGCTGCGCTTTGCACGCGCAGCACGATGACGTCATCAAGCAGGCCAGGGACGGGGAGAGCCCACGCTTCCACATCAGTATGGAAGCCCCCCCTCCCCAACGCTCAGGCTTCTTGCTTTGCAGGAAGCCTGATTGTGGTGGGGAGAACTGATGCTTTTCGTATTGCGCTCCTTGCAGGCCCCTGGCCTGGTTCATCAGGGGAGAGAAGGGGCACCCAGTGGCACCCCCAGGCAGCTGCCTTCCCCACCTACTCCCACACTCCAGTTCTGTTCCTGCGCATTCCTGCTCAAAAAAAGCACTGGGATCTAGCTTCCGCCTCCAGTGCAGGACACACATGAACACAAGGAGCTGCCTCCTACTGAATCAGGCCCTTGATTCGTCAAGGTCTACTCAGGCTGGCAGCAGCTCTCCAGGGGCTCGGGCTGAGGTCTTTCCCATCACCTCCTGCCTGGTCCTTTTAGCTGGAGATGCCGGGGATTGAACCTGGGACTGTCTGCCTGCCAAGCAGAGGCTCTGCCACTGAGCCACAGTCCCTCCCCTGATCTATTTATGGGTTGTGTGGGTTTGCCATGGGAAGGAGAAATGTTCTTCCAGTGGCCCTTATAAAATGTTGAATGTGAAAGCATGTCTAGACATCTCCCTTCTCACTCCCAGTAGTGTTTTAGACACACCGAGCAGAGGTCCATCAGTGGCTATTAGCCACAGGGCATTGATGGAACTCTGTCTGGGGCAAGTGATGCTCTGTATTCTTGGTGCTTGGGGGGGCACAGTGGGAGGGCTTCTAGTGTCCTGGCCTCACTGATGGACCTCCTGATGGCACCTGGGATTTTTTTGGCCACTGTGTGACACAGAGTGTTGGACTGGAGGGGTCATTGACCTGATCCAACATGGCTTCTCTTAAGTCTGGGGCAAGTGATGCTCTGTCTTCTTGGTGCTTGGGGAGCACAGTGGGAGGGCTTCTAGTGTCCTGGCCTCACTGATGGACCTCCTGATGGCACCTGGGATTTTTTGGGCCACTGTGTGACACGGAGTGTTGGACTGGGTGGGCCATTGGCCTGATCCAACATGGATTCTCTTATGTTCTAAGGATAACGCCCTTTCCCCTTCATCTTAGCAAAACAAGCAAAAAAACACCCAACATTTCTTTCATTTGCCTTTTTGCGTCACTGATGTCTTGAACCGTCCTGAGAGGGGCGGCAAATGGAAGTCAACCCATTGTCTGTGCTTGCCTTCCCAAACGAGGGCCTGTCTTCTCTCCCCCCGCTGCACTCAACCTAAAAAAAATAAAGCTGAGCGTATCATTTCCAAACAAACGCTTCCCATCTCCCAGACTTCCTCTGAAACAGAAAAATATAAACGTCTCCAAGTCTTGATTTGCTGTCGTTGGATCTCTTGCATAGCCCCAAACCTCGATTCACCTGGGACGGCAAGGAAGCAAGCGGAGAGCCTGAAAATAATCTCTAGGGGAAGGGTTGCCATTGTGGATATACTGTTTGGAGACTTCAGGTCCCTATGAGTTTTGCTTAGAGTTGGTGATATTGACTATCTGTAAATGCAGCGGCCATGGTGCAGAGTGGTGCAGAGTGGTAAAGCTGCAGTTCTGCTGTACCTGTTTCAAAGTCTTTATCAGCAAGGGATATTCCACTGCATTTCAAAAGATAATGGTAGTCCCCTGTGCAAGCACCAGTCGTTTCCGACTCGGGGTGACGTCGCACCTTGACGTTTTCATATAAGAACCTCCTTATAGTCCCTGGGCCAAAGGAGGCCCGTCTGAAAGTGACCAGAGACAAGGCCTTTTCGATTGCAGCCCACTGTTGGTGGAACCAGCTCCTGGAGGAGGTGAGGGCCCTGCGGGACCTTGAACAGTTCCGCAGGGCCTGTAAAACAGCCCTCTTCCGATTGGCATATAACTGATTGAGATCGGGATGCCTGAATATTTAAACTTATGAACATCAGAATTTTGAACACTGGAATACTTGAAGAATTGACTTAAGGAAGTGATAGCATAGCATAGTAGCTTATTGATGTGAGTTTTATGTATTTTTATGTATTTTTGTATTTGTATTTTATTGTATAATCATTAATGTATTTTAAACCAATTTACTGTTAGTATTCTGTATTGTAAGCCGCCCTGAGCCCGCTTTGGTGGGGTAGGGTGGGATATAAATCGAACAAATAAATAAATAAATAGCAGACTTTTTATGAGGTGGTCTGCCCTTGCCTTCCCCAGTCATCTACACTTTTCTCCCAGCAAGCTGGAGACTCATTTTACCGACCTCGGAAAGATGGGAGGCTGAGTCAACCTTGAGCCGGCTACCTGAACCAGCTTCCGCTGGGATCGGACTCAGGTCGTGAGCAGAGAGCTCGGACTGCAGGACTGCAGCTTTACCGCTCTGCGCCATGGCTCTGTTTTTCTAAGAACTCACCTGGAAGTTGGCAGCCTTAGGCCAGGCCTTACGGAGCCGCAACAGGTGAGACAGAAGCGCTCAGGCTGGGCTGTCACGTTGGCATCTCCCTTCCCACATTCCTCCCTCCTGCTGAGTGTAACACAATGCAATGCGATACGATATTCCACCAACATAAAAAGGACTGAGTTTTAAGAAGCTGTATTACGTTTTGAGTTTTGCTGCAGCCTCCTCTCTTTATCTCCCAGTGGAACTCCAAATCAAACCCCAAAAGAGAACGCCAGGCTGATTTTACGTCAAAGTTAACCTGTCAAATCAATCAACATTGCAAAAAATCGTCATGGGACGGTGCAATGTTGCAAAAATCGGCATGGGACAGTGGCTGTGGGCTTTGGCTTAACTATCTTTCCCCTCCAGCCACTGTGTTCCAGTTCTGCCTGCGTTAGCCAATAGACTGCTCTCCGTGTCAGATTCACTGTCCTTAAGAGAGGAAACCTCGCTGTGCAAAGGAGGTTTCCTGGGTTTAAAGGCCCAGGGAAGGCTGAAATCCAACACTGGGGCATACCATTTGAGTTTTCTAAAATGCCAAGCAGACAGGGGCCCTCTCCGGGGTGGAAAATTCTACTTTGGGAAGCTCTCGTACTCTTTTGCCTCAACTAAGAGCCTCATATGTACTCCACGGTGTTCTAGAGTCTGCAGTCTGCCCTCCTGCTTGAAGGAACGTATGGGCATTGGAGCCCCCGAGTCTACCAAAAGAGAAAATCTCCAGTCCACGCTTGATACGAATGACACCATTGCAAATAGGGGCAGATGAGTTACGAGGTGAACTCTCCGTCCACACCTCCTTCCTTGCAGTGTCTACACCTTTGGCTTATGACCAGCTGTGAAAAGAGATCTTTTCTCCCCATGGTGCTGTGCTTGGGGAGAGAAAGACACAGGTTTCGAGAGTGTGTTTAAACTGTATTTAAGTATTTAAACTGGCTCGATAACAAATCTCTGCTCTGAGACTTCGAGTTCTGTGAGAGGAAGAAGGGGTTGGAGGAGAACTCCAACAGGATATTCTCGCCACCTCCACCAAACTACAATTCCCAAGATTCTTTGGGGGGTAGCTAGGACCAAGTTGCGGCTGGAGATCTCCAGGGATTACAGCTGATCTCCAGGCGATAGAGATCACTTCGCCTGGAGAACGTGGCTGCTTTGGAAGGTGGGCGCTGTGGCAGGGAGTCACATGTGGCTCTTTCACATATCTTGGGTGGATCTCGAAGCCCCCACGGCCTTGTCAGCCGGCACGGAGAAGTCATTTTTCTCATGAAATCACTCCTCCAAGCCAAACCAGCCAGCGACTTGGAAAATGTATTTAAAATTAAAGTTGCTTTCTCTCTCCCTACATCTATTTTCCTTCTTTCTCTCAAACATCAGATGTTTCTGTGTTGCGCCTCTCAAACACCTGACACTTATTCTATGTGGCTCCTACGTTAAGCAAGTGTGGCCACCCCTGATCTATGGCATTATACCTCTTCCTTCCTTCCCCAAACCCTGCCCTCCTCAGTCTCTACCCCCCAAATCTCCAGGTATTTCCCAGGTGGGAGCTGGCAACCCCACACTAGGAGAGTTAAGCTAGAAGAAATAAGCATATACAATAAACTTTACCAGGGCTTTGTTTGCAGCAAAAGCCCAGCAGGAACTCATTTACATATTAAGCCACACCCCCTGACATCAGCATTGTTTTGCATAGGGCTTCTTAGTAGAAAAATCCTATCAGGAGCTCATTTGCATATTAGGCCACACCTCCTGACATCATCATTGTTTTGCATAGGGCTTTTTAGTAGAAAAATCCTGTCAGGAGCTCATTTGCATATTAGGCCACACCCCTGACATCAGCATTGTTTTGCATAGGGCTTTTTAGTAGAAAAATCCTATCAGGAGCTCATTTGCATATTAGGCCACACCCCCTGACATCATCATTGTTTTGCATAGGGCTTTTTGTTAGAAAATCCTATCAAGAGCTCATTTACATGTTAAGCCACACACCCTGACATCACCCTTGTTTTGCATAGGGCTTTTCAGCAGAAAGGGCAGCTTCTGTCAGAGCTGTCTCAGCCCCACCCACCTCACAGGGTGTCTGTTGTGGGGGAGGAAGGTAAAGGAGATTGTGAGCCACTCTGAGACTCTTCGCAGTGGAGGGCGGGATATAAATCCAATATCTTCTCCTTCTTCTTTCTCCACTTCTTATGTGAATTTGGGTGGCTTGCTGGCCTTTTGACTGGGGGCGAGCTGCCCAGGAGAGCCCCAGGCAAGCAAGGCCTGCTTGGGCTGGCTGGATCTCTAGTCAGCCCAAGCAGGCCTCGCTTGCCCGGGGCTCTCCTTTCTTGAGTCAGGTTGCTTTTGGCTGGTGAGGGGGGCCAGCATATGCTAATGAGTTATGCTAACGAGTTCCGCCAGCTATTTGTCTACAACACGACCCCTGCTGCAGGGTATAACGCTATAGAACTCATCCTCCAAAGTAAACATTTTATTCAGGGGAACTGATCTGTATCATTCGGAGATCAGCTGGAAGTTGGCATCCTCATCACCCCTTGCTGAAGACTTGCCTATGTGGTCCCAGATCTTTTTTTTTTTTAAAGGATCCATGTGTCTTTTGCAAATTGTAATAGATATAAAGATAGGGATACGAGAACAGTCTGTTCACAGAGCTAAAGGAACTCGTGGCTACAAACGGATGCCTTTCAGGGAGAATTTGAGACGTCAGAGAGGAAAGCCTCCAGAATACGAGAATTCACAATTTTATGACATAGAATATTTACCCAGGGCTCAATAATCTCTCCCCTTTTCTCTCCCCTGTAAAATAAAAATGCAAATATGTTCCTGGAGGAGGAAGACCCTTTTATCAGCATCCAGCAGACAAGGAACAAAGAGTCATTACAGACCGGAGTCAGGAAAACAGGGCCTCATTCATAAAAATAAAAAAAAATATTTACTCGTCAAAGGCTTTGGGGTGGGTTTGGTTTCTTTTGCGTACACTCAGATACAGAATGCCCAGTTCGAAAAAAGGAAAATGAAGATTTAAACAGATGTGTGCCGCTGAGGCGTTGGAGAAGACAAACACCAAAATCACCCGAGAGGGGCAGACGGTTGTGTGTAGCAAATTGGCTTAAGGGTCATATGAGAGACTGGGAGGCAACGAAGCCCACCCCCCACCATGACTGGGAGGGATCTGTTGATCCTTGAGGCTGATCCTGCACTGAGCCGGGAGTTAGACTAGATGGCCTCTATGATTCCAGCTCTGTGATTCTACGACTGCACCTCTTTTTATCTGTTTCCACGGGTCCCATGTGAGTTGCTCACCAGTCCAACAACAACATCTCCAGTTCGTAGGCTGTCTTTTAAAAAAACCCAAAACCGCAGGGCTTTTTTTGAGTAGGAACACACAGGAACACAGTTCCAGCTGGCTTGGTGTCAGGGGGTGTGGCCTAATATTCAAATGAGTTCATGCTTGGCTTTTCTATAAAAAGCCCTGTGTGAAACAATGGTGATGACAGGGGGTGTGGCCTGATATGCTAATGAGTTCCTGCTGGGCTTTTTCTACAAAAAAGCACTGAAAAAAACATTTATTTTTAAAAGAAAAACTAGTTGCTAAGATTTAAAGGGAAGAAAACACATAAAGACAAGACAACATTATAGCAACTGTGATGGCAAATCTACACATAAATTTCTATAAATGATTTCTAAATATCTAACAATAAGTCCGCGTGTGACTGCGGTCTATATGCCATGTGTTTGAATGCTGATAGAGTCCTAAGGTCCTACATTCACTCACTTTACCGAAGGTGGGCTTTTAATCTTTTTATTGATGCAATATGAGTCTTTAAGCTGTATTAAGAGCACGGGGAGTCCATTTCCATTAACTGTCGGTCAGCCTCCAAGAGATGAGCAGGCAGTTTTAAAATACATAAGAATCCTCAAAAATCAATGAACATTCTAGTACAAAACTGATAATCAGTCATAATTTCACAGGAAAACTGAATGGCTGGACACACCCAAAGCCTATATTTAAGGGACGCATCCTGTAAGTTTCAGTGCCAACTATTAGACACTTTACTCAATCCTTTGCTAAAGAGTTGCCACTGTCCAGTATATCCTAAACGTATATTTTTTTTGCTGAATACATTCAATTTACGGTAAGACCCATGGGGAGATTAGGTACAGATTTTGAGGTCATACCCAATTGCTTTGCCAAAACATGATGATCTAGCATCAAAACATGATGATCTAGTCCAGTATATAGTCTCAGGCAATGGCCAACCAGTTGCTCTGGAGGGCTAACAACAGAGCAGAGAGGCCGAGGCCTCCCCGTGAGAAGAACATCAGAAGAGCCCTGCTGGATCAGACCTATGAAAGTCCATCTAGTCCAGCATCCTGTCTCACACAGTGGCCAACCAGTTCCTCTGGAGAGCCAACAACAGGGCAGAGAGGCCAAGACCTTCCACTGAGAAAAACACCAGAAGAGCCCTGCTGGATCAGACCAGGGAGGGTCCATCCAGTCCAGCATCCTGTCTCATGCAGTGGCCAGCCAGTTCCTCTGGAGGGCCAACAACAGGGCACAGAGGCTGAGGCCTTCAGAAGAACATCAGAAGAGCCCTGCAGGATCTGACCAGTGAGGGTCCATTTAGTCCAGCATCCTGCCTCACACAATGATCAACCAGTTCCTCTGGAGGGCCAACAGCAGGGCATAGAGGCTGAGGCCTTCCCCTGAGAAGAACATCAGAAGAGCCCTGCTGGGTCAGACCAGTGAGGGTCCATCTAGTCCAGCCTCCTGTCTCACACAATGGTCAACCAGTTCCTCTGGAGGGCCAACAACAGGGCAGAGAGGCCAAGGCCTCCATAAGAATATAAAAGAGTCCTACTGGATCAGACAAGTGAAGGCCCATATAATCCAGAATACTGTCTCACACAGTGGTCAACCAGTTCCTCTGGAGGGCCAACAACAGGGCAGAGAGGCCAAGGCCTCCATAAGAATATAAAAGAGTCCTACTGGATCAGACAAGTGAAGGCCCATGTAATCCAGAATCCTGTCTCACACAGTGGTCAGCCAGTTCCTCTGGATGGCCAACAACAGGGCAGAGGCTGTGAGATCCTGCAGGGCTCTTCTGATGTTCTTCTGAAGGCCTCAGCCTCTGTGCCCTGTTGTTGGCCCTCCAGAGGAACTGGCTGGCCACTGCATGAGACAGGATGCTGGACTGGATGGACCCTCCCTGGTCTGATCCAGCAGGGCTCTTCTGGTGTGAAGCTGGGTGAGTGGGCGTCAACGTGGCAGATGCGGTTCAATGTGGCCAAGTGCAAAGTAATGCACATTGGGGCCAAGAATCCCAGCTACAAATACAAGTTGATGGGGTGTGAACTGGCAGAGACAGACCAAGAGAGAGATCTTGGGGTCATGGTAGATAATTCACTGAAAATGTCAAGACAGTGTGCGTTTGCAATAAAAAAGGCCAACGCCATGCTGGGAATTATTAGGAAGGGAATTGAAAACAAATCAGCCAGTATCATAATGCCTCTGTATAAATCGATGGTGCGGTCTCATTTGGAGTACTGTGTGCAGTTCTGGTCGCCGCACCTCAAAAAGGATATTATAGCATTGGAGAAAGTTCAGAAAAGGGCAACTAAAATGATTAAAGGGCTGGAACACCTTCCCTATGAAGAAAGGTTGAAACGCTTAGGGCTCTTTAGCTTGGAGAAACGTCGACTGAGGGGTGACATGATAGAAGTTTACAAGATAATGCATGGGATGGAGAAAGTAGAGAAAGAAGTACTTTTCTCCCTTTCTCACAATACAAGAACTCGTGGGCATTCGATGAAATTGCTGAGCAGACAGGTTAAAACGGATAAAAGGAAGTACTTTTTCACCCAAAGGGTAATTAACATGTGGAATTCACTGCCACAGGAGGTGGTGGCGTCCACAAGCATAGCCACCTTCAAGAAGGGGTTAGATAAAAATATGGAGCAGAGGTCCATCAGTGGCTATTAGCCACAGTGTGTGTGTGTGTGTATATATATATATATATATATATATATATATATATATATATATATTTGGCCGCTGTGTGACACAGAATGTTGGACTGGATGGGCCATTGGCCTGATCTAACATGGCTTCTCTTATGTCCTTATGTTCAGAGAGACTGAGGCCTTCATAAGGACATCAGAAGAGCCCTGCTGGATCAGACCAGGGAGGGTCCATCTAGTCCAGCCTCCTGTCTCACGCAGTAGCCAACCAGTCCCTATGGAGGGCCAACAACAGGAAGTGATGATCGAAATATCTCGAGAGTGGAAACCATTGAGAACGGGACTTCATTTCCAGAGAGTCAGGAAACAGCGCTGGGAGAAGAGGGACACATCCTAGACCTATTGCTCATCAGCTTCACTGGATGCCCTTGAATTCTAGTATTTGGGGAGAAGGAGAAAAGGTTCTCTTTGTCAACTCTTTCTGCCCTGCGCATAATTTTATAAACTTCTATCATGTCCCCTCTTACTTGTTTCTTTTCTGAACGGAGAAGTCCCAGGTGGCTCAGCCTCTTCTCAGAGGGCAGGCGCTCCAAACCCCAAATCATCTTGGTTCCCCTCCTCTGTACTTTTTTCCCACCCCACCTCCAATCCAGAAAAAGGAGGATCCATCATCCAAGTGACAACTGACCCAGCAGCTTGACGTCACCCTTGACATCCAGAGCTGGTAAAGTTTTAGAACAAATCATCCAACAGTCAATCCTTAAGCATTTTAGAAAAGGCGACTGGGATTACTTTTTTTTTTTTAACAAACAAATCTTTTATTAACACTTCCATATATCCAAAATCAATAAACAACAGCAAACTATACATAAACGATACGGACCTACCCAACAACAACCCGTCACCCAACACCACCATACCACCCAAGGAGCATTCCGGGCTTTATCCTGTGACACATCTTAATTGCTCATAATTCCATATTTTTTATCCATATATATAAATAGTTCCAAGACTTCCTGCAATCCTGTAGATCGCCGCCTCTTAATCTTACGGTAAGAGTGTCCATCTCTGCAGCCTCTAACAATTTCTGTATAAATTCATTTCTGTCTGGTAATTTCGAGACTTTCCAATATTTCGCATAGAGGATTCTCGCAACCGTTATTACATGTAACAATAATTTTTTTTCATGTCTGGGTAGACTTTCTTTACAAACGTTCAAGAGATACATTTCGGGAGTGTGTTTAATGTTAATTTGGGCCCAGTATCTTTTGGCAAATTCACATTGCCACCAGATGTGATAGAGGGACCCCTTTACTCTCCTACATTTCCAACACCTGTTGGAGTATTTAGGATAGATTTTACTCAGCCTTTCCAGTGTTAAATACCATCGGTGAATCATCTTGTAAATATTTTCTTTAAACACTGCTAATTTAGTAAATTTCAAATTTGATTACTGGGATTACTAAGAGCCAGTCTGGGTTTCTCAAGAACAAGTCATGTTAAGCTAACCTTATCTCCTTTTCTGAGAGAGTAACTACCGCTTGTACAACTGATCTCCGGTTAGCAGAGACTGGCTGGAGAAAATAGCTGCTTTGAAAGATGGACCCTATGCCATTGTACCCTGCTGAGGCTGAGGGCTGCCAATTCCCAGCTGGGTAAAGACAGCACAACCGAAGTTATAGTGATGGACTAACTAAGAATGTATTGAAACAAAATCATACAAATATGTTCAATAGAAGACTAAATAGCAATAACAATTCCCCAGAAGTTTCCCAGTTCCATCAAAGGAGTCCCAAGGAACAGGAGGTCGACTGGATTATTCCTGCTTCGAATCCTCTTCTAGCATAGGATGGCACCTTGAAGACCAGCCAAAGGCAAAAGCTCAGCAAAAATACCAAAGTGTTTCTGATACATCAGTAAATTGCAAAAAGCTGCAAAACCCATTTTTCAGTGCATCCAAAGGCTGCACATAGAATTCCCAATGGGCAAATGGGACAGAAAGCCTCCAGTAAGATTTCAAAATGGCACTAAACTCCAAAAGGCTCAAGGCTAGTGGCTTGGAGAATGCATTTAAAGTTGCTTTCTTTCCAACTCTCCATCCCCCCATCTTCCTTACTTCCTCCCTCCCTCCCACATCTGACATCCATGTCTTGTGTTGCAGCTCTCAAACACCTAACATTTATTTTTATGGCTTTTACATTAAGCAAGTTTGGCCACTCCTGGGCTGGGAAATCTGTATTTAAAGAAGGGCTCAGTAGAAGCTCTAAAGATGATAAAGATTTGCAAAAATGAATTTACTGTGAGACTGCGACCCAGTGTAGCTGATTTCAAAACCTTGTTAGCCTGCACAAGAAGCAGCTAGACTCCCTGTCCTTAAAAGCTTTTTGAACGACTTCCGTAACATCCATGCGTGATGGTCAGTTTGGTACGTTCACAAAAACTGATTTGGAATCATTGTTTCTAGTCATCCCATTTCCAGCCAGTTCATTAAGAAGACTTTTTAAAAACTGGCCAGACATCTATAAACACTTAATAGGACCTCGAGGTTTTTTTTAATTATTATTACGGGACTGAGTGATGCTCGTTACCCGTGAAAATATTATTTTTGCTTTAAGTGCTTTTCCAATACATAAACCATGCCGAACGGCAGACTTTCATCTCATCGCAAAGACCACAGACACTGACGCAGACGAATATTTGACAGAAAACCGGCAGGATTACATCTTCGCTTCCAAGACGGAGGGAGCCAGGCAGCCATGTTCTCCCTTTAACAAGGTATATTATTTAACTGACCCAACCTGAAAGTTACTGGGAAGATACCAGACACTGAGGAAGCCAGGAAAAGGACCCAGACGGAGTAAAATTAGGACGGTCCTGTCTTTTTTCCTTTCTGTTAATTTTTCCGTTATGAGCACATCCGAAATGGCTTTGCAATAAAAGCAAGACTGTCCGGGGACTTGGAGCCAGACTGGTCGGTTTCAGCTTTACAGGTTGCTTCGAAGCCGTAGTAACCCTCCCGTAACTACCGATGGCACAGATATTTTACAAGCTGGGCCTGGATTCGGCAACAACCGAGCAGCGAAGAAGGCTTTGGTCAGGCCAAAGGGAAGGAACAGGCAGAGTGACACCGAGTCCAGCATCCTCAGGACAGAGCTGGAGGTGCAATTTATGGCCAGGGGTGTCAAACACGCATCCTGGGGCCGAATCAGGCCCCCAAAGGGCTCTTATCGCGCCCCCCCCCCCCGAGCAACTGGCTCTTGTCTGCTTCCTTCTGCATCTCAGCTTGCTTGGCAAGGCTTGCTCAATCGCACAGGAGCTACAGAGCAAAGCCTCTATTTTCTCCACTGGCTGAGGCTCCTCCCCGTCCTGGTCCCCTGGGGAAGGAGGGAAAGAGTCAGAGCTTCCTTTGCCCACTTCCCTGGATCCCATGGGAGAAATACAGGGTGTGGGGGCAGCCTGGGGCAGCCAAAACCCCAGCATCCCCCCCCGCATCGGTCTGTGGAAAAATTGTCTCCCACAAAACCGGTCCCTGGTGCCAAAAAGGTTGGGGGCCACTGTTCTAGGGGCAGAGCCCTTGGCCACTGACTCCTTCTTGCACCCAAGCCCAGACAGACTGAATCAAGCATGAGCAGCTGAGGGGTCTTAAGGAAGAGCTCTGCTCAAACCTCTGCTTCTACACCAAACCGGAGAGCCGGTTTGGTGTAGTGGTTAAGTGTGCGGACTCTTATCTGGGAGAACCGGGTTTGATTCCCCACTCCTCCACTTGCACCTGCTGAAATGGCCTTGGGTCAGCCAGAAATCTCGTAGGAGTTGTCCTTGAAAGGGCAGCTGCTGAGAGAGCCCTCTCCAGCCCTACCCACCTCACAGGGTGTCTGTTGTGGGGGAGGAAGGTAAAGGAGATTGTGAGCCGCTCTGAGACTCTACGGAGTGGAGGGCGGGATATAAATCCAATATCATCTTCTTCTTCTTCTTCTTCTTCTTCTTCTTCTTCTTCTTCTTCTTCTTCTTCTTCTTCTTCTTCTTCTTCTTCTCCAGCTGGGAGAGAAGGGAGAGTCAGGTGAGTGTTCATGTTGGTCTGAAGCAGCAGAACAAAGTCTGAGTCCAGCTGAGGACCTTGAAGACAAATGAAGTTTTCTTCAAGGTATAAGGCTTTTGTGTGCAGGCACATTTCCAAAGCTTCTACCCCGAATTTGAAGAAGTGTGCCTGCACACAAAAGCTTATACCTTGGAGAAAATGTTGTTGGTCTTCAAGGTGCCACTGGAGTGAATCCTTGTTCTGAGAGCCAGTTTGGTGTAGCGGTTAAGTGTGCGGACTTTTATCTGGGAGAACTGGGTTTGGTTCCCCACGCCACTATTTGCAGCCGCTGGAATGGCCTTGGGTCAGCCATAGCTCTCGCAGGAGTTGTCCTTGAAAGGGAAGCTTCTGGGAGAGCTCTTTCAGCCCCACCCACCTCACAGGGTGTCTGTTGTGGGGGAGGAAGATAAAGGAGAGTGCAAGCCACTCTGAGATTCAGAGGATAGGGCGGGATATAAATCCAATATCTTCTTCTTCTTCGAGAAGTGGTTCAAGAACCACTGGGGCAAGGAAAGGGATCGCTGGCCCTTGAGTACCCAGCTTACCAGGGGTGGCCAACGGTAGCTCTCCAGAGGTTTTTTTGCCTACCACTCCCATCAGCCCCAGCCAGCATGGCCAATGGCTGGGGCTGATGGTAGGCAAAAAACATCTGGAGAGCTACCGTTGGCCACCCCTGGATCAAATCCAGCTTGACTAGGACGGCCTGGGTTCAAATTGCAGTGGCCTGGGACACATTAAGGGTTGCCAGCTCCAGATTAGGAAATTCCTGGAGATTTGCTGGTAAAGTCTGGGGAGGACTGAGTCTGAGGAGAGTCTGCTCCCGGACTCTGCCTCTTTTCTACTCCTGGAGAAGATGGCTGCTGGGCGGGAGGGGGCCCTCTGTCCCTACACGCCATGGAGTGACCTGTCCTCCCCAGGCCTGGATCTGGCTGTCTCCTGCAGGGGGCCGCGGTGTGCGGGTGTGGAGACCCAGCCGGCCCCCCTCCTGCCAGCCTGCCATCTCCAGGTAGAGTTGCCAGGTCTAATTCAAGAAATATCTGGGGACTTTGGGGGTGGAGCCAGGAGCAAGGGTGTGACAAGTGTCATTGACCTCCAAAGGGAGTTCTGGCCATCCCGTTTAAAGCGACCACACACCTTTTCAATGCCTTCCCTCCACTGAGAATCGTGAAGGGTAGGGGCACCTTCTTTTGGGGCTTCTTTTGGGACCCTTCTTTTGGGTCCAATCCTTTTGAAACGTGGAGGGTATTTTGGGAAGAAGCAATGGATGCAATGCTGAAAATTTGGTGCCTCTACCTCAAAAAACAGCCCCCCCACAGAGTCCAGATACCCTCAGATCAATTCTCCATTATAGCCTATGGGAGTCGGTCTCGATAGGGAATAACGGGAGTGCCCAGCATAAGAACATAAGAGAAGCCATGCTGGATCAGGCCAATGGCCCATCCAGTCCAACACTCTGTGTCACATAAGAACATAAGAGTAGCCCTGTTGGATCAGGCCAGTGGCCCTTCCAGTCCAACACTCTGTGTCACATAAGAACATAAGAGAAGCCCTGTTGGATCAGGCCAGTGGCCCCTCCAGTCCAACACTCTGTGTCACATAAGAACATAAGAGAAGCCCTGTTGGATCAGGCCAATGGTCCATTCAGTCCAACACTATGTGTCACATAAGAACATAAGAGAAGCCATGTTGGATCAGGCCAATGGCCCATCCAGTCCAACACTCTGTGTCACACAGTGGCCAAAAAAACCCAGGTGCCATCAGGAGGTCCATCAGTGGGGCAAGTTTCTGGACAAGTCCAGAAACTTGAAGCCCTCCCACTGTTGCCCCTCCCGAGCACCAAGAAGACAGAGCATCCCTGCCCCAGACAGAGTTCCAACAATACGCTGTGGCTAATAGCCACTGATGGACCTCTGCTCCAGATGTTTATCCATTCCCCTCTTGAAGCTGTCTATTCTAGCAGCCGCGGCCACCTCCTGTGGCAGTGAATTCCACGCGTTAATCAGCCTTTGGGTGAAGAAAGAACATTTCCCGCTCCCCCCGCGCTTTCTGATGACCCTAAAGCGGGGGGGGGGGGCGCCAAACCGGGGGATCCCCTGCCCCCACCTGGGGATTTGGCAACCAGAGTGCGTCGCCCTTCCGGGTTAGGGTTAGAAGCAGGGCAAGAAAGACCACCGTGCACTGACTTATAAAATTCCAGCACACTACTACCTACCATGTATCCAGCTTAGAAAACACTTAAGAGATCACCTGGGGATTGGTCACCCTATCTCCCGGCCTTTCCGAAGCGGGAGTTGGCAAAGCCCCTGGCCCCTCGGGCCTTTGCGTTTTGCGTTCCCGCCCGCCTGGCTGACTCCGCCCCACTCGCCTCCACCTCCCGCCGCTGCTGCTTTTGGGGCAGGCGGCCGCGCATTTGCATGCGACTCAGACGGGCCCCGGAGCGCGTTTTTACGCACCGCCCCAGAGGAGGAGCCGGCGGCGGGGGGCGCTGCGAGCGGCTGCAGCTGCCGGAGGCGGGCCGGGCGAAGTCGGCACAAAGTTTGGAGGCGCCGCCGAGGGGGGAAAGGAGGCCGGAAGGGGCCGCCGCCGCTTTGTCCGCGGGCGCGGGGCTTGGAGCGGCTGCAGTGGAAGGAGGCGGCGGAGGAGGCGCCTGGCCGCCCGGGCGGGATCATGTCGTCCATCCTGCCCTTCACGCCGCCGATCGTCAAGCGGCTGCTGGGCTGGAAGAAGGGCGAGCAGAACGGGCAGGAGGAGAAGTGGTGCGAGAAGGCCGTCAAGAGCCTGGTGAAGAAGCTCAAGAAGAGCGGGCAGCTCGACGAGCTGGAGAAGGCCATCACCACCCAGAGCGCCGCCACCAAGTGCATCACCATCCCCAGGTGGGCCCGGCGCGCCCCCCAGGGCAGGGCAGGGGAGGGGAGAATGGCTCGCAGGCGCCCCCCTCCAGGAGGACGGGGGGCTTTGGAAGGGGCTGCCGCAGGGCGCGCAGACGCCGGGACCGCCCCTCTCCAAGTTCTGTTTCCAACCCGCGCCCCTTTGCCTTGGCGCTTTGGAGACTTGCGTTTTGGGTGGCCTTGGAGCTGTTTTGGGGGGTGGGGGAGGACCTCGGCGTTTCTGTGCAGTCGCGCCTCTGGATGCTTGGCGTTTTGGAGACTTTTTTTGGGGGGGGAGGCCTGGGCGCTCCTGTTGAAGTGGCGCTTTTGGAGCCTTGGCGTTTTAGGGATTCGATGCTAGCAGGAGGTTGCCGCAGCCGGGGCTTGGAAAAAGTAGGGAAGAGCTCAGAATCCGGCAGCGCCTGAACGGCTACCCGCGCTTGGGGAGCTTTTGGGGAGTCCGGTGCTCGCTTCTTAAATCCAAAAGCGCCTCTTCGTGCCCCCGATTTTGTTACCCTGCCAGGTGCCGCCGGAGTCCGGACTCTGGCTTTTTTTTGTGCTGCTCCAGACTGAGGAACATGGCGACCCGTCTATTGCTTCAAAAGAGCTTCTCTCTGACCGCAACCATTGGAAGTTTGCAAAGGGCAAAGACGGAGTTGGAAAGAGCAGGCTTTTCTTTGCTGCCGCCAGAGAAAGTAGAGCTCTGCGGCCCTTGCAAGGGATCTTGTGCAGTCCTAAGAAGGGTTTCCTGGGAGTAAGCCACGCTGAGTAGACTTGAGGATTCAGAGTACACCTGTTTTTTTGGTGAGGGGGGGTGTCACTGTCTTGATGAAGGCTTCCTCCTGAAGGATAACTGGTCCTATCCTGCCCTGGCTTTCTGCTGTCCTGGGCATGACGTTTACTGGGACCTACATACCCCATGGCGCAGAGTGGTAAAGCTGCAGTACTGCAGTCCGAGCTCTCTGCTCATGACCTGAGTTCAATCCCGGCGGAAGCTGGGTTCAGGTAGCCGGCTCCAGGTTGACTCAGCCTTCCGTCCTTCGGAGGTCGGTAAAATGAGCACCCAGCTTGCTGGGGGGAAAGTGTAGAGTGCTGGGGAAGGCAATGGCAAACCACCCCGTAAAAAGTCTGCCGTGAAAACGTTGTGAAAGCAACGTCACTCCAGAGTTGGAAATGACTGGTGCTTGCCAGGGCTTTTTTTTTGTAGCAGGAACTCCTTTGCATATCAGGCCACTCCTCCAGCATGTAGCCAATCCTCCTGGAGCTTCCAGGGCTCTTCTTACAGGGCCTGCTGTAAGCTCCAGGAGGATTGGCTACATCAGGGTGTGTGTGGCCTAATATGCAAAGGAGCTCCTGCTACAAAACAGCTCTGGTGCCTGCACGGGGGACTACTTTTACCTTTTTACATACCAGAAATATAGAATAGGGAAGCAAGGGTTTGAAAAACCTCTGCCTCTGATACCTGCTGGGGTGTTTGGGGGACGAGAGAAGAATTCACACCTTGATTCAAAGCGGGTGTACTCGGAAGACAGTTCCACAGGGACTTTCCCTGACTAGAACAGACAAGCTGGAAGACCCAGGCAGCCGCCATGTTGTCTGAAGCAGCAGAAGAAAGTTGGAGGCCAGGCGCACTTTTAAGACCAACACAGTTTTTATTCAAAGCTTTCGGGTGCTTCAGGCACACTTCTCAGATAAAAATTGGACTTGTGCAGATTGGCTCTAGGTCTTGATCCGAGAGCTAAATGGAACCTCCACATTCAGGGGCAGTGTACATCTGCTGGGTGCTGATCTTTCTCTCTTTTCTTTGGCCTTGCTCAAAAGCTCCGGCTGAAACACAGGGTAGGCCAAGATGAGTGTCTGATTTGTTCTAGCGAGGCAGGTATCCGCATGGAGCTACTGAAGGCTTTAGACATTGATGGAGGTGCAGACACCCCAATTGGTGATCTGTAGAGCCCCATATCTCAGGGGTGGCCAAACTGTGGCTCTGGAGCCACATGTGGCTCTATCACATATATTGTGTGGCTCTCCAAGCCAAGCTAGCTGGCAGCTTCAAGAATGCATTTAAAGTTGGTTTCTTTCCGTATCTCTCTCCTTCCCCCATCTATTTTCCTGCCTGCCTTCCTTCCTTCCTTCTTTCCTGCCTGCCTGCCTGCTCTCAAACATCTGATGTTTATTCTATATGGCTGTTACAGTAAGCAAGTTTGGGCACCCCTGCTCTAATTGGTGGGCCTAAGAGACCACAGGGGAGATGTGGAGTCCCCCGTAACTGTATCCAGATGCATCTGATGAAAGGGAGTCGTTGACTCCTGGAAGCCATACCCCAAAATCTTGTTGGTATCTAAGGAGATACTAGACTCCAGTCTCTTTGACTGTGGTTCACTTCTACCTCGAATCAGACTTTGTTGGTCTTAAAAAGCCACTGGACTCATAACTTTGTCCTACCAGTTTGGAGAAGTGGTTAAGAGCGGCAGATTCTAATCCAGAGAACCAGGCTTGGTTGCCCACTTCTCCACCTGGAGCCATCTGGGTGGCTTTGGGTCAGTCACAAGTCCTCTCAGAGTTCTCTCAGCCCCAGGGTGTCCATTGTGGGGAGAGGAAGGGAAGGCGATTGCAAGCTTGTTCTGAGACTCCTTCTTGTAGCGAAAAAGCTGGGTATAAAAACTAACTCTTTCTTCTTATCTGATTGGAGAAAACAGTCTATTCGGGGCTTTGCAGTTTTCCCAAGGCACCAGAATGGTGGGGAGACTAGTCTCTTGAAGCAAATGGAACTCTATTTTTGGAAACCTCACCTTCCAAATGGTGATCACTCTCTGGCTAGGAGCACAGATGCTGAGCCGGACAAGGTGGCCGTCACGTCTAAGCAAAGGATTTTCATTCCGGTTTGGCATGCCATGCGATCGCACAATCGCACACACGCTCACATTCACCCTTTTGTGCATAATCTTGGAAGTGTGCAAGTCTTGGCAGCTGTCGGGGGGGGGCGGGAAGGGTCCCACTGTGGAGTTTTGCTTCTCGGAGACCTTTCCGAACCTTCAACCGGTCGTTTGGGAGACGGAACTCAGACGCCTTTGGCGCTTCTTTCTAAAGAAGGTTAAAGTTCCTGCCGGGGCTGTCCAGAAAGCTGTGAAATTGTGGTGCCTCTGTGTTTGTTTTTGCTGTTGCTGCTTGCTTTCCTAGCTCCATAAATGTGGGCCTCGGCTGTCAGTATGATTTAGCACAGGGTGGCTGGCCTGCACAAAGGGGCATCTGTTAGGCGGAGCTGCCAGAAAATGTGAGGTTCTTGAGAAAACACATCGCCGTTGAATGTTTTCCTTGTAAGACACGCACGCGGCTTCCGACGCACCCGTTGTTGGCTCTTGTCTTGGTGTCTTCTTCTGATAAACTTTGGGGGCCAAGCAGGAAATCGGATATCCTAGCATATATCTGGATGGAAAAAGGACGGGCTTTGATGATGGGTGGGGAGATCTTGGTTGACTGCTGTTATCAGTGGCTGGAGGTTCTTTTCTCTAACTTGGGTGTCAAACTCATTTAATATGAGGGCTGGATCTGACATAAATGAGACCTTGTTAGACTAGGCCATGGGGTGGCCAAACTGTGGCTCAGGAGCCGCGTGGCTCTTTCACACATATTGTGTGGCTCTTGAAGCACACACTGCCCTGCTGGCTGGGTTGGAGAAGTCATTTGTCTCTTGAAATCACTTCTCCAAGCCAGCTGGAAGTTTGGAGAATGCATTTAAAGTTAACGTTGCTTTCTTTCTACTTCCCCCCCCCACTTATCTGCTTCCCTCCCTCCCTCTCTTCCTTCCCGTCTTGCGACTCTCAAACATCTGATGTTCATGTCTTGCGGCTCTCAGACATCTGGCATTTATTCTATGTAGCTCTTATGTTAGGCAAGTTGGCCACCTCTGGACTAGGCCATTACATCTTATAATGTACTGCCAGGGAGCAGAGATATAAACCTTATAAAGGACACGTTCTGGTTTGGCATGCCCGTGTGATTGCACACGCTCACATTTACCCTGTGAGGTAGGTGGGGCTGAGAGTGCTTTTACAGCAGCTGCCCTTTCAAGGACAGCTTCGATGAAAGCTATGGCTGATCCAAACAAAGATTTTTAAAAGCTTAAAATATACTTAAAAGATTAGCACTCTTGTAATAGCTTGTTGATTAGTCTCTGATAACTGACACCTCTCGCTCTGAGTTATTGCATCAAAAAATGGAGACGGTGTCTATGCCGTAGCAATCTTGAGTATGCTGTTCGGTTGTGCGCGTGTAAGTTGTAAACCTGCTTTTGATTTATTGACATTCATTATAGAAATCTCATGGTCAACACTTTGAGCCTAAGACCCAGGGGAAAACATGAAATGGCCGGCATTGCGAGCTTTTGTACATAAGTCGCTTCATGTGTTGATCAGCCAATGGAGGAAAGAGAGGGTTTGCTTTGAAGCTTTTGTGCGATTGAGCAAGCTTGGCAAAGCCAGTTGTGATGCAGAAGGAAGCAAGAGAGTGAGAAGGAAGCAGATGACAGCCAGTTGCTTGGGGGCCTGATGGGAGCCCTCCAGGGGCCTGAATCTGTCCCTCAGGCCACACTTTTGACACCCCTGCTCTAACTGATCAGCTCGAGTATGTGTGCTGGTGAGATGGTAATAGGCTCCTTCCTTCAGGAATAGAAGATTTTTGGATTTATATCCCGCCCTATACTCTGAATCTCAGAGCGGTCACAATCTCCTCTACCTTCCCCGCCCCCCCCCCCAACAACAAACACCCTGTGAGGTAGGTGGGGCTGAGAGTGCTTTTACAGCAGCTGCACCTTTCAAGGACAGCTTCTATGAAAGCTATGGCTGACCCAAGGCCATC
Source organism: Heteronotia binoei (assembly GCF_032191835.1). NCBI lineage: Eukaryota > Metazoa > Chordata > Lepidosauria > Squamata > Gekkonidae > Heteronotia > Heteronotia binoei. Next base: position 3,364,225 of record NC_083241.1, on the reverse strand, counting down.
TCAGCAGGTGCAAGTGGAGGAGTGGGGAATCAAACCCGGTTCTCCCAGATAAGAGAGCTGTAGCTGACCCAAGGCCATTCCAGCAGCTGCAAGTGGAAGAGTGGGGAATCAAACCCGGTTCTCCCAGATAAGAGAGCTGTAGCTGACCCAAGGCCATTCCAGCAGCTGCAAGTGGAGGAGGGGGAATCAAACCCAGTTCTCCCAGATAAGAGAGCTGTAGCTGACCCAAGGCCATTCCAGCAGCTGCAAGTGGAAGAGTGGGGAATCAAACCCGGTTCTCCCAGATAAGAGAGCTCTGGCTGACCCAAGGCCATTCCAGCAGCTGCAAGTGGAGGAGTGGGGAATCAAACCCGGTTCTCCCAGATAAGAGAGCTCTGGCTGACCCAAGGCCATCTCAGCAGGTGCAAGTGAAGGAGTGGGGGAATCAAACCCGGTTCTCCCAGATAAAAGTCCGCACACTTAAGCACTACACCAAACTAGAAAGGAAATTGTGTGCAGAGATTTATGGCACACCCAGTACTCTGGGTTTCAAAGACTTACCCATAGAGAGCTATCACACAAATGTATATGAAGCCATTTATGCTGAATCAGACCCATGGCCCATCAAAGTAAGTCTTGTCTGCTCAGACTGGCAGTGGCTCTCCAGAGTCTTGGGTTAAAGGTCTTTCCCATCACCACCTGCCTGGTCTCTGTTAACTGGAGATGCCGGGGATTGAACCTGGGACCTTCTGCATGCTATAGGCCAAGGATGTCAAACTTGCGGCTTGGGGACTGAATCAGGCCCCCCGGAGGGCTCCTATCAGGCCCCTGAGCAACTGGCTGTCATCTGCTTCCTTCTCCCTCTCTCTTGCTTCCTTCCACATAACAGTTTGCTGTGCAAGGCTTGCTGAATTGCACAGGAGCTACAGAGCAGAACCTCTATTTTCTCCATTGGCTGAGGCTCCTCCCTTGGGGAGGAAGCAGGGGAGGCAGCGCTTGCTTTGCCAGGCTCTTTCAATCCCCCAGCAGAGCTCCTAAGCCAAACCTTTTGGAAGCTACCCTTTCCAGACAATGCATTTCAAAGTTTTCCTGGCCCTTTCTGACACACCCAGGAATCCTGTTCACCACTTTGGGGTCAGGCAGCAATTTCTCTCCAGGCCAATTTGGCCAGGGATCCTGGAGGGATCTTCTGGGCATGGAGCAAGGGTCACTGGATGTATGTGTGCGGGGAGGTATTTGTGAGTTTCCTGCATTGTGCAGGGGTTGGATTAGTTTGACATATGAACATATGAAGCTGCCTTCTACTGAATCAGACCCTCGGTCCATCAAAGTCAGTCTTGTCTACTCAGACTGGCAGCGGCTCTCCAGGGTCTCAAGCTGAGGTTTTCCACGTCTGCTTGCCTGGACCCTATTTAGTTGGAGATGCCAGGGATTGAACCTGGGACCTTCTGCTTACCAAGCAGATGCTCTGCCACTGAGTCACCATCCCTCCCTAGAACATCTGAAGCTGCCTTCTACTGAATCAGACCCTGGGTCCATCAAAGTCAGTCTTGTCTACTCAGGCTGGCAGCGGCTCTCCAGGGTCTCAGCTGAGGTTTTTCATGCCTTTTTGCCTGAACTCCTTTTAGTTGGAGACGCCGGGGATTGGATCTGGGACCTTGTGCTTACCAAGCAGATGCTTTACCACTGAGCCACTGTCCTCCCTCCCGGGAGGTCCCTTCCAATTCTACGCTTCTGTGAAACCAAATGTGTGTATTAGGTATGAAGCTGCCTTCTTGGGTATGAAGCTGCCCAGTTTTATCTCTTTTCTGTCTCTGCCTCTGAGATCCTTGGACCTGAAACTTCCTGTGTGCCAGGGCTGTGTTCTCTCTCATAGGCTTTCTCCTTACTCTCTCCGGCAATTTTGATGTGTGAAACTCCACGCAGTCACTGTATACTACTTTCCTCTCTGTGTGTACTTAATTGCTCCTGATGAGTGTTCCATTGTGTGGATGGAGCAGCCAGAGAGATTTCTTAGCCTTCCCAAAAGGAGACTTTCTGCAGATAGACCAGAGGGGGGGGGCGTGGTGGTGTGGCCAAACTTGCTTAATGAAACAATCATATCATATCAGCGTCAGATGTTTGAGAGCCACAAGACATGAACTTCAGATGTTCGAGGAGGCGAGGGAAGGGAAGGAAGGAAGGAAGGAAGGAAAGGAAGGAAGGAAGGAAGGAAGGAAGGAAGGAAGGAAGGAAGGAAGGAAGGAAGGAAGGAAGGAAGGAAGGAAGAATAGATTGTTGAGGAGAAGGGAAAAGAAAGCAACTTTAGCTATAAATGTATTCTCCAAGCTACCAGCTGGCAGGCTTGGAGAAGTGATTTAAAGAGAGAAATGCCTTCTCCATGCTGGCCAACAGGGCAGAGGGGGCTTCAAGAGCCACACAATATGTGTGAAAGAGCCACATGAGGCTCCGGAGCCGCAGTTTGGCCACCCCTGGGATAGAGTTTAGATGCTCTTCCAACACTCCCTCTGTGCAGTGGCTGTACCTGTGCCAGGTGGCTAGGAAAGGGGAAAGAGACTGGACTTATACCCCACCCTTCACTACTGGAAGGACTCTCATAAGAACATAAGAGAAGCCATGTTGGATCAGGCCAACGGCCCATCAAGTCCAACCCTCTGTGTCACACAGTGGCAAAAAATTTTATATACACACATACACTGTGGCTAATAGCCACTGATGGACCTGTGCTCCATATTTTATCTAAACCCTTCTTGAAGGTGGCTATACTTGTGGCCGCCGCCACCTCCTGTGGCAGTGAATTCCACATGTTAAATCACCTTTTGGGTGAAGAAGTACTTCCTTTTATCCGTTTTAACCTCTCGGCAATCTCCTTCCCTTCCCCAACCTTGACGTACCTCTCTGTGAGGTGGGTGGGGCTGAGAGGGCTCCCACAGCAGCTGCCCTTTCAACGACAACCTCTGCCAGAGCTATGGCTGGCCCAAGGCCATTCCAGCAGCTGCATGAGGAGGGGTGGGGAATCAAACCAGTTCTCCCAGATAAGAGTCCACACACTTAACCACTACACCAAACTGACTCTCCAAAAAGGCCACTCTTCATTGCAGCTAGGTTCGGGGGGGGGGGGGGTTTGCCCCGTGGGTCTAAAGCAACAGAACAACGCAGTTTGATTCCAGTGGCACCTAATTCTTTGGGGAGGGACGGTGGCTCAGTGGTAGAGCATCTGCTTGGGAAGCAGAAGGTCCCAGGTTCAATCCCTGGCATCTCCAAAAAGGGGTCCAGGCAAATAGGTGTGAAAAACCTCATCTTGAGACCCTGGAGAGCCGCTGCCAGTCTGAGAAGACAAGACTGACTTTGATGGACCAAGGGTCTGATTCAGTATAAGGCAGCTTCATATGTTCATATGTATAAGCTTTTCGTGTGCATGCACAAAAGCTTACATCTAGAATTAGCACAGAGACGTTTTGAATCTGACCAAGGGTTACCCCTAATGAAGACTGTTGGTCTCGGAGGCTCCAACTGCAACTGTCTAAATATAAATTTGAAGGAATTACTGGGCATTCCATTACTGAATTCGAGGCTTTACCTAGCGTACTGCAGCCTGAAGAAGGCGAATGAAATGGATAGTTACCTAGGCAATCCATTGCTGCTGCGGGTAACAGCAACCTTCTATTGTAAGTTTGCCATTGTTGTGAAAATCTGGCATCTAGTGTGTAGTGCTTTTTGTCAATAATATTGATAATAAATGGTTTGTTTCAAAATATAGAGTAGCAAGCCGAGACTTGTGTCGACAGTTGTTACTTTTAGACAGTTTTTTTCCCCCATTTGTAACGATATCACTTTTCAGCATAGCCATCGCTTTCTGTATATCTAGAATTCAGCCTTTGCAACTTTGCTGTCATTGCAGCTGTAATCTCTTGAGTCTCTTTCCTTCCCTCCCCCCCCCCCCCCCCACATGCATTGGAGCTGGAAGTGTCTTGCTATCCATTAGCACCTTAGAGTTCCCCTTCTTTTCTTACTCCTCCCCCAGGCAGTTTTATTTGCAAGAGAATGGAAAAATTCCTGGTTGCTTTCCCCACAGCCTCTTAACAATGGCAGTTCTGTTTTGTTTGGTCCCTTTCAGCCACGCTCACCCCTCCCCAACTCACGGGACTGCCTTGTAAGTTCAGCATGGGGTCGCAGTCTCCGGTGTCCTCTGGCTGGAACAGTTTGTTGTCCTGGGTTAGCATTTGGCCAGGAGGCTGAGTTGAGGTGATTGCACACACACAGAGACACAGTCTTGAGGCTAATTCCTTGCAGTGGGCGAAAGGGCTGTGAATTTACTGGTGGTGTTTCGGGATTAAGCTGGCACCATCATCTTTGGCCTGTAAACCTCTATCATGTAACGAATACATGATAGAGGTTTACAAGATTATGCATGGGATAGAGAAGACAGAGAAAGAAGTCCTTCTCTCCCTTTCTCACAATACGAGAACTCGTGGGCATTCGATGAAATTGCTGAGCAGTTGGGTTAGAACGGATAAAAGGAAGTCCTTCTTCCCCCAAAGGGTGATTAACACGTGGAATTCATTGCCACAGGAGGTGGTGGCCGCTGCAAGCATAGACAGCTTCAAGAGGGGAATGGATAAGCATATGGAGCAGAGGTCCATCAGTGGCTATTAGCCACAGCCTATTATTGGAACTCTCTGTCTGGAGAAGTGATACTCTGTATTCTTGTGCTTGGAGGGGGGCACAGTGGAAGGGCTTCTAGCCCCACTGGTGGACCTCTTGCTGGCACTTGGTTTTTTTGGCCACTGTGTGACACAGAGTGTTGGACTGGATGAGCCATTGGCCTGATCCAACATGGCTTCTCTTATGTTCTTATGTGACACAGAGTGCTGGACTGGAGGGGCCATTGGCCTGATCCAACATGGCTTCTCTTCTGTTCTTATGTGACACAGAGTGCTGGACTGGAGGGGCCATTGGCCTGATCCAACATGGCTTCTCTTATGTTCTTCTGTGACACGGTGTGCTGGACTGGAGGGGCCATTGGCCTGATCCAACAGGGCTTCTCTTATGTTCTTCTGTGGCACAGAGTGTTGGACTGGAGGGGCCTTTGGCCTGATCCAACAGGGCTTCTCTTATGTTCTTATGTGACACAGAGTGCTGGACTGGAGGGGCCATTGGCCTGATCCAACATGGCTTCTCTTATGTTCTTAACGCTTTAGCAATGTATTTTTTACCTGACAGGAAACACTGCAAAGTGAGAATCTGCTCCGTTATAGGGGAATCATGCTCCAAGATGGTTTTGGGCATTCGACTGGGGCAGTTGTTTTTGTTTTTAAAATTAACAAGGCCTTGTATTTTTACAACATAAGCATAACAAAATAAAATAGAGTACAGTTACAATAGTTATTAACAGTCAGCAATAAAAATATAGAATTTTAACAAACATATGTATACTGCAAATTTTCAATATTTAGTTGTTTCAGATGTTTGAAAGAGAGGAATGTAAGTAATCCAAGGAATATAAAATCTGGTAAGTTTACCATAAAAGAGCTCCTTGGTATTGAGTGGTAAAGCTGCAGTACTGCAGTCGAAGCTCTGCTCACAACCTGAGTTCAATCCCGACGGAAGCTGGGTTCAGGTAGCCAACTCAAGGTTAACTCAGCCTTCCATCCTTCCGAGGTCGGTAAAAGGAACCTCCAGCTTGCTTGGGGGGAAAATGTCAATGACTGGAGAAGGCAAGGGCAAACCGCCCCGTAAAAAAGATGCTGTGAAACCGTTGTGATGTGATGTCACCCCAGAGTCAGAAATGACTGGTGCTTGCACAGGGGACTACCTTTAACCTTTTAAAAAAAAGTTTACCATAAACAGTGGCTAAAATCTTATATTGAAGCTGAACTCTTATCATTTATTTTATATGCTTCATTTATGCCTTGTCCAGTTTGGAACCAAAGCAGCTTACATTGTTTTCTTCCTCTGTTTTATCGTTGTATCGACCCTGTAAGGTAGGTTTGACGGTGAGGAATGTGACTGGCCAAAAGTCCCCCAGCAAGTTTCCACGGCAGAGTGGGGATTCGAACCTGGGTCTCCCAGAGTCCAGTCTGACACTTCAGCTCTTAGAGCACGCTAGTTTCAGTCTGAAGGGAATCCTCATTTAACCAAGATGTTCTTCAGAGATTTGGGTGTAGTCGTCTGTGACTGTCACAGGTCTACTCAGCTAAAGATTCATGAGCCCTATTTGTCTGGAGTGTTCTTTTTGCCTCCTTTGCAGAATCAGGTTCTCAGACTTGTTCTGCTGGCTTTTGTGGTTAAATAATTAAAGTGGAATAGCTAATGAAGGAATAATTACCTGAGGGCTCTCCCTCTTCTCCCCCCCCCCCACCTTGTCCATTGAATAGCAGGTGCAGCTGCATAACAATCCCTGGACTAGGAGAGTGAGCAGTCAGCCAGTCCCCAGGGGCTTTGCCACGCCCCCAGCAGCCCTCATTAATTCCTGGAGAAGCCCACGCCACCATTTCTCCACTCCTTATGCGATTTTGGGTGGCGGGTGGCTTCCTGGCCTTTTGTTTGATTGATTGATTTGATTGATTTAGATTTATATTCCGCCCTCCCCGCCGAAGCAGGCTCAGGGCAGCTCACAAGAATAAAATCACAACGAACATTAATTATGCATTTTAAAATAATACAATATTCAATAATATAGCAGTTAAAAACAGTTTGGTTCTAAGATTATTCATTTCCGATGGCGTTCAGTGCTCTTAGGTATCCTTTATATTACAATGGCAGGAATTCAGTTGAAGGCTAGCATGAATACTACTTCCTTTCAAGGCTTGCGGAACTGGGGGGGGGGCATCCCAGGAGAGCCCCAGTTGAGTGAGGCCTGCTTGGGTTGGCTGGATCTCTAGCCAGCCCAAGGAGGCCTCGCTCACCCGAGGCTCTCCTTTCTTGCATCAGGTTGCTTTTGGCTGGGGGGGGGGGATATGCTAATGAGTTTTGCTAATAAGCTTCACCACCTATTTTTCTACAAAATGACCTCTACTTATAAGAGTCAAAGGAGTTGCAGGGAAGTAGGAGAGCAGCAAATGTACTGAACCCCGGAAGTTTGGAAAAAGGGGATTCATATTGAATGTGAAATGCTTAGGATATTTCCAGCAAGAGCATGCCCCCGGGGACTGAGTGTGGATACACAAACACATGCATTTGTGCTTAGAACACCATTTGGTTCTGACAAAAATTGGGGGCAGCATTCAGTCATTTGTTTCCAAACTCTAGGGGCCCTGGACATCTCTGCTGTGGAACCTCTTGCGCGTTAGAGAAGATTGTGGTGCAGTTTGTGGAGCACACACATGGTTCCGGCAAAGGCCTCCCTGTGCCTCACTTTCCTCCTGCGGACTGCGAGGAGACCGCAGACCAAGGGTCTGCAGCATTTTACGATTAAAGAGCCAAACATATGGAGCAGAGGTCCATCAGTGGCTATTAGCCACAGCGTACTGTTGGAACTCTCTGTCTGGGGCAGTGATGCTCTGTATTCTTAGTGCGTGAGAGCCAGTTTGGTGTAGTGGTTAAGTGTGTGGCCTCTTATCTGGGAGAACTGGGTCTGATTCCCCACTTCTCCACTTGCAGCTGCTGGAATGGCCTTGGGTCAGCCATAGCTCTCACAAGAAGAAGATATTGGATTTCTATCCCGCCCTCCACTCCGAAGAGTCTCAGAGCGGCTCACAATCTCCTTTACCTTCCTCCCCCACAACAGACACCCTGTGAGGTGGGTGGGGCTGGAGAGGGCTCTCACAGCAGCTGCCCTTTCAAGGACAACCTCTGCCAGAGCTATGGCAGACCCAAGGCCATGCTAGCAGGTGCAAGTGGAGGAGTGGGGAATCAAACCCGGTTCTCCCAGATAAGAGTTGTCCTTGAAAGGGCAGCTTCTGAGAGAGCTCTCTCAGCCCCACCCACCTCACAGGGTGTCTGTTGTGTAGGAGGAAGATAAATGAGATTATAAGGCACTCTGATTCAGAGCGAAGTACAGGGTATAAATCTACTGTTTTCTTTTTCTTTAAAGATCACTTTGCAAAACACTTCTTGAAGGTATTGGTCCAGAGGGCCCCATTGGGGGGAGGCGGGGGTTTGCACGAGGCAGAGGGAATCCTGGCTAATTTAGGCGCAGCCGGCCAGCCAACTGAATTGGGTTTTTTTCCCCCAAAACCAGAAGACATCCAAGTTCACTGGGTAGACTCAGCAGCCCCATATGCTGCAATATCTTTTCATGCTTTGCGTCAATTTGTGAAACTTGAAGATAGGCTGCCTGCTCTTACGTGAAACGTGAACGGCATCTATGGCCCAGATGGGATTGCCAATGATGCTGGCATGGGAAGTCCCTGGAGATCTGAGGGCAGCATTTTGGGGGGGGGGAGAAGCTCAACAGAGATGTGATGCCATAGAACAGGGGTGTCAAACATGACCCAGGGGCCAAATCAGGCCCCCAGAGGGCTCCTATCAGGCCCCCGAGCAACTGGCTGTCATTGCTTCCTTCTCCCTCTCTTGCTTCCTTCTGCATCACAGCTTGCTTTGCCAGGCTTGCTCAATCGCACAGGAGCTACAGAACAAAACCTCTGTCTTCTCCATTTGCTGAGGCTCCTCCCTTGGGGAGGAAGGGGAGGGGGAGGGAAAGCTTGCTTTACCAGGCTCTCTCAATCACACAGGAGAGCTACTCAGCCAAGACTCTCTTCCTTCTATTGGCTGAGGCTTCTCCCCCTCCTGGTCTCCTGGGGAAGGAAGGAAAGAGCCAGAGCTTCTTTTGCCCAGCTCCCTGGATCCCACTGGAGAGATACCAAGAAAGCACCTTTAAGTCCAGTGGGTGCTAATGTTTTAAGTATGTTTTATTTTATTTTTTTTAAAAAAATCTTTCATTGTGTTTGTATCCTTTATAAAGTTTCTATCTTCACTGCTTGGCATTACGTTTTATGCCACATATGGCCCGACAAGGTCTCAGTTATGTCAGATTCAGCCCCCATAACAAATGAGTTTGACACCCCTACCGTAGAATCTTGCTTTCCAAAGTTGTTGTTGCTTCTGCAGAATCTGGTCTCTAAATTCTGAAGAACTCTCATGATTCTGTGAGAATTCCAGGCTGCATCTGGAGGTTGGGAAGCCTGGCTTCAGGTATCTGCTCAGTTGGCGATCCATAAATACTGAAACAGAGACAGAGGGGTTTTGTTTTGTTGGGTTTTTTTGGTGCTGTTGAATGAGAGAAAGAGTAAACAGACCCTAAAAATAATGCAATAAAGGGGAAGTGAGTGAAACCGTGTATTGTGCTTGGATCAAAGCTCGGCCGGCTGCCTTTTATATTTATAAATGGACGGCTCTGTTTCCAGAAACGGTCCTTAGCCCTTTGAAACGGTAGCAGTAAGTCAGCTGACTTTGGATTTTAGTTGAAAACATCTCTCTCCCTCTCTCAAGTCAGGCATGTGTCTTTCACCTCTGGGCACGCCTTCGCATTCCGCAGATATTTAGTGGTAAACCTTAAGCTAGCCTCCGTAATATTTAGGTGTCCGTCTCTCCGGTGTTTGCACGCTCAACCGCAGGGAATATTTTTGATGGATCGCTTCTGCGGCCTGCCCATCCGTTGAGGCGGCTTCTAAACTCCCTGCAGCCGAATGCTCCCGCCGTTTATTTGTCAGACATCCTGCAAGGGAGTTATGGGTAACCCCATAAACACCCCCTGGTTTTGCTATCTCACAACTACCATGTGCAGTAGGTTGGCTTGAGAGACTGGCCTGGTTAAGAACATAAGAGAAGCCATTTGGATCAGGCCCATCCAGTCCAACACTCTGTGTCACAGAAGAACATAAGAGAAGCCCTGTTGGATCAGGCCAGTGGCCCCTCCAGTCCAACACTCTGTGTCACAGAAGAACATAAGAGAAGCCATTTGGATCAGGCCCATCCAGTCCAACACTCTGTGTCACAGAAGAACATAAGAGAAGCCCTGTTGGATCAGGCCAGTGGCCCCTCCAGTCCAACACTCTGTGTCACAGAAGAACATAAGAGAAGCCCTGTTGGATCAGGCCAGTGGCCCATCCAGTCCAACACTCTGTGTCACACAGCGGCCAAAAAAACCCAGGTGCCATCAGGAGGTCCACCAGTGAGACCAGGACACTAGAAGCCCTCCCACTGTTGCCCCCCCAAGAACCAAGAATACAGAGCATCACTGTCCCAGACATAAGAACACAAGAGAAGCCATGTTGGATCAGGCCAATGGCCCATCCAGTCCAATACTCTGTGTCACACAGCGGCCAAAAAAACCCAGGTGCCATCAGGAGGTCCACCAGTGAAACCAGGACACTAGAAGCCCTCCCACTGTTGCCCCCCCAAGAACCAAGAATACAGAGCATCACTGTCCCAGACATAAGAACACAAGAGAAGCCATGTTGAATCAGGCCAATGGCCCATCCAGTCCAATACTCTGTGTCACACAGTGGCCAAAAAAACCCAGGGGCCATCAGGAGGTCCACCAGTGAAACCAGGACACTAGAAGCCCTCCCACTGTTGCCCCCCCCAAGAACCAAGAATACAGAGCATCACTGTCCCAGACATAAGAACACAAGAGAAGCCATGTTGAATCAGGCCAATGGCCCATCCAGTCCAATACTCTGTGTCACACAGTGGCCAAAAAAACCCAGGTGCCATCAGGAGGTCCACCAGCGAGACCAGGACACTAGAAGCCCTCCCACTGTGCCGAGAAACCCCGTTCAGTTCCGTTCAGTGAGCTTCGTGCTGAGAGGGGATTAGAACTCAGGGCCCAGTCTTTTTGCTGGTTTTGATTAAATGGTGTCCCCAGAGAGCCCTGACTGCTTTGTAACCCCTTTGAAGAAAGAGCAGCACACTTTTGCTGTGAACAAATGCATAGCTGCGGGGGAACTTTGAGCATGCTCTCATTTCACGTGGCGAGGGAGTGAGCCCCAGTGGGATGGGTGAACCAAGTACATTCGCCAGCACATCTCCCAGAATCCTTTGCAGCGAGCGGAGGTTCTGCAGCCAAGGTGCAGGGGTTCCTCGGTAGACGTCACGAGGGGAAGGGTCCTCTGAGAAGGTTTGGGAAACCGCTGCTTCGAACTGCCGGGTGGGATCCTTGCCGATAAATACCGCTTCCTAAATAGCAAGCTGTGGTTATGTTGATGGAAGCAAATATTCCGCGAATGCAGAGGGAGTACAGCTGTTGTGCACGAGGACCCTGTCGGAAGCCAGGAAGGCCTAACTTCACTCTCCCCTCCCCGCACCTTCCCCTCACCCTTAATGAATTTTCTGGGCAAAAGGTGTATCCCTTTTCCAGTAAGTTTTGGCCTGCTGGCTTGAATTCCTGATTTTTTTTTTTTCACGTATACTTGGTCTTTTCTTCCTTACTGTGGGCTTGGCAGAGGAATGGGGAATCAAACCTATTGAGCGAGTGCTTTGGTAGATGTGATGTGAAATGTCTGTTTTGTGTTTTGGACCCTATTTTTTTAAAAGGGGGGGGGGGCAGGAATCCAAACCTAGCAGCAGTCGGGTTCTTTCTCACTTTTAAAGTTAGACGCGGGTTCATATTTGGCAAATGGTTTCTTCTTCCCTTCCCCTTTTATTTTGGCTTGCTGTAACTAACTCAGGGGTGCCCACGGGTGCTCTCTGGCACCTTTCCTGGTGCCCACTTTTTTTAGAAAGTGGGTGGGATCCCTTGCTAAACAGGGGTTTTGTATTGGTCACCGAAGATTTGTACGGATCTAGAATATCAGTCAATCAATACCTTTATTGGCATAAAGAGAGAATAAAACACACTGGAGTGGCAGGTGCCCCTGAACCCACATCCTTTTGATCTGCATAGCCAATCAGAAAGGGAGGGATGGTGGCTAAGTAGTGGAGGGATGGTGGCTCAGTAGTAGAGCATCTGCTTGGTAAGCAGAAGGTCCCAGGTTCAATCCCCGACATCTCCAACTAAAAAGGGTCCAGGCAAGTAGGTGTGAAAACCCTCAGCTTGAGACCCTGGAGAGCCATGAATGGGGCTGTGGCTCAGTGGTAGAGCATCTGCTTGGTAAGTAGAAGGTCCCAGGTTCAATCCCCGGTATCTCCAACTAAAAAGGGTCCAGGCAAGTAGGTGTGAAAAACCTCCGCTTGAGACCCTGGAGAGCCATGAATGGGGCTGTGGCTCAGTGGTAGAGCATCGGCTTGGTAAGCAGAAGGTCCCAGGTTCAATCCCTGACATCTCCAACTAAAAAGGGTCCAAGCAAGTAGGCGTGAAAAACCTCAGCTTGAGACCCTGGAGAGCCGCTGCTGGTCTGAGTAGACAATACTGATTTTGATGGACCCTGGCTCTGGTTCAATAGAAGGCAGCTTCAGATGTTCATATGTTCAAGCCTTGTTGAGCAAGAACCCACCTGGCTCCACCCGCTTTACAAAACCACTTGGTGGGCAGCAAGAAAGGTGAACCATTGTGTGGCACCCCTGATTGTAGGGGAGAGGTCAAAGGTGGTTAGGAGGGGCAGAGGAGGCTCCACAGAGATGTTCTGGGGGGCGGGGCTAGTGCTGCTCTGAATTCTGTATCTGATACCTGTCTGAGGTTTGCTTGGCTTTCCTACCCCCCCCCTCCCATTTTAAACATATTTTTATTGAAACGAAAATCAGAAAACCTACAAAGTAAGCAATAATAAAATGCAACACATGCTACAATGGCCTGTAGCCAGTTTGGTGTAGCAGTTAAGTGCTTGGACTCTTATCAGGGAGAACCAGGTTTGATTCCCCACTCTTTCACTTGCAGCTGCTAGAATGGCCTTGGGTCAGCCAGAGCTCTCTTATCTGGGAGAACCGGGTTTGATTCCCCACTCCTCCACTTGCAGCTGCTGGAATGGCCTTGGGTCAGCCATAGCTCTCTTATCTGGGAGAACCGGGTTTGATTCCCCACTCCTCCACTTGCAGCTGCTGGAATGGCCTTGGGTCAGCCAGAGCTCTCTTATCTGGGAGAACCGGGTTTGATTCCCCACTCTTCCACTTGCAGCTGCTAGAATGGCCTTGAGTCAGCTGTAGCTCTCGCAGAGCTGTCCTTGAAAGGGCAGCTTCTAGGAGAGCTCTCTCAGCCCTACCTACCTACCTCACAGGGTGTCTGTTGTGGGGGAAGAAGACATAGGAGATTGTAAGCCACTCTGATTCAGAGAGAAGGGTGGGGTATAATCTGCAGTCTTCTCCTCCTCCTATAAATATGCATATTCCAAAAAAGGACACCGTTCGCAGCTAAGCTTGTTTTAGAAGGTGAAATGTATATAACATACTATAAATATTGAAAAATACAACATTCTCTGATATATAGGATTATTTGGTATAACCTCATTGTCTGTGAGATATGTAATGATAGGGAATCAAATTGCTATTAGTGTAATGTATGCGATTCTGTAATGGAGGAGGTCACTTTGGTTGTAATCTTATACATCACAAAGTATTCCCATAGTCTGTTTTGCCGAGACATAATTGATAGCTTGTTTTTGGTTATCCATTGTGAAGCAATAGTTGTACGTGCTACCGAAAGTAATATATGAATAGCTTCATTTTTTGTATTGTTGCCTTGCCGATCAGACCAATTGCCTAATAATAAGATTTCTGGTAGCAACGGTAGTTCATTCAAGGTAATTAGTTTGATCTGTTGAATTATTTTCAGCCGAAAGTGTTTGATATGTTTACAAAGCCACCAGCAATGTCGAAAATAAGCATCTGGAGCAGAGGTCCATCAGTGGCTATTAGCCACAGCGTATTGTTGGAACTCTCTGTCTGGGGCAAGTGATGCTCTGTATTTTTGTGCTTGGGGGCACAGTGGGAGGGCTTCTAGTGTCCTGGCCCCACTGATGGCGCTCCTGATGGTGCGTGTTTTTTGTGGCTACTGTGTGACACAGAGTGTTGGACTGGATGGGCCATTGGCCTGATCCAACAGGGCTTCTCTTATGTTCTTACATGACACAGAGTGTTGGACTGGATGGGCCATTGGCCTGATCCAACAGGGCTTCTCTTCTGTTCTTATGTGACACAGAGTGTTGGACTGGATGGGCCACTGGCCTGATCCAACAGGGCTTCTCTTATGTGACACAGAGTGTTGGACTGGATGGGCCATTGGTCTGATCCCACATGGCTTCTCTTATGTCTGGGGCAAGTGATGCTCTGTATTCTTGGTGTTTGGGGAGGGCACAGTGAGAGGGCTTCTAGTGTCCTGGCCCCACTGGTGGACCTCCTGATGGCACCTGGGTTTTTTTGCCTACTGTGTGACACAGAGTGTTGGACTGGATGGGCCATTGGCCTGATCCAACATGGCTTCTCATATTCTTATGTCTGGGGTCCTGATGCTCTGTATTCTTGATGCTTTGGGGGGGGCAGTGGGAGGGCTTCTAGTGTCCTGGGCCCACTGATGGACCTTCTGATGGCACCTGGATTTCTTGGCCACTGTGTGACACAGAGTGTTGGATTGGATGGGTCACTGGCCTGATCCAACATGGCTTTTCTTATGTCTGGGGCCCTGATGCTCTGTATTCTTGGTGCTTGGGAGGGCAACAGTGTGAGGGCTTCTAGTGCCCTGGTCTCACTGGTGGACCTCCTGTTGGCACCTGGCTTTTTTGGCCACTGTGTGACACAGTGTTGGATGGCCATTGGCCTGATCCCACATGGCTTCTCTTATGTTCTTATCTTCAAGAGGGAATTGGATAAACATCTGGAGCAGAGAGGTCTATCAGTGGCTATTAGCCACAGCTTATTGTGGGAACTCTGGCTGGGGCAGTGATGCTCTGTATTCTTGTGCTTGGGGGGGCAACAGTGGGAGGGCTTCTAGTGTCCTGGCTCCACTGATGGACCTCCTGATGGCATTGGCTTTTTTTGCAACTGTGTGACAGAGTATTGGACTGGATGGGCCACTGGCCTGATCCAACATGACTTCTCTTATGTCTGGGGCAAGTGATGCTCTGTATTCTTGGTGCTTGGGAGGGACAACAGTGGGAGGGCTTTTAGTGTCCTGGCCCCACTGGTGGACCTCCTGATGACACCTGGGTTTTTTGTCCACTGCGTGACACAGAGTGTTGGACTGGGTGGGCCATTGGCCTGATCCAACATAGCTTCTCTTCTGTTCTTATGAAAATCACCTTTCATGCCACATTGTTTTCGGCAGTTGGGTTGCTTGGCTTTCCTGGGGTTCCTTTGGCAGCCACGGAACGTGGTGTGGTAGAGTGTTGGACTAAGGGACCTATGCTCAGATCTCTGCTCAGCCAAGGGAACCAGCCCGTTGACCTTGGGCGAGTCACTCTCAGCCTAAGCTACCTCTCAGGGTTGTTGCGAAGATAAAACAGAGGAGAACCATATCCACTTGGGGTCTATACTGGACAAAAGGCAGGGTATAAATGACGTTAAATCAAGAAAGAGCAGCCCCATGGCGCAGAGTGGTGAAGCTGCAGTACTGCAGTCTCAGCTCTCTGCTTATGACCTGAGTTCAATCCCGGCGGAAGCTGGGTTCAGGTAGCTGGCTCAAGGTTGGCTCAGCCTTCCATCTTTCCGAGGTTGGTCAAATGAGTCCCCAGCTTGCTGGGGGGGGGGGAGTGGAGATGACTGGGGAAGGCAGTAACCACCACGTAAAAAGGCTGCCGTGAAAACGACGTGATGTGATGTCACCCCAGAGTCAGAAACAACTGGTGCTCGCACATGGGACTACTTTTGGCACTGGTTGGTACTGACCTTTAAAGCCCTATATGATTGGGGGCCTGTCTGTCTATGAGACCGCCTTTCTCTTTGTTCAGGGACACAACATCTATTGTCCATCCCCGGACCAAGGGAGGCCAGACTGTGCTCTACACGGACCAGGGCCTTCTCAGTGGCAGCACCTGAAATGTGGAATGCCCTCCCAGAGGCCATAAGGACCCTGTGGGATCTCTCTCAATTACGCAGGGCCTGCAAAACCGAGTTATTTCGACAGGCCTTTGGCACTTAAACCGGGAGAGGACTGTCACCCTATACTACTGAGAAATTGAAATCACTATGGGCTCGCTGTTAGTAAAAGACAATCCCCCCTAGGTTGTTGCTGAACAACGCCACAAAATGTTTTAAAATGTTTTTATTGTATTTATTGTTTGAAGTCATTTGAACTGGTTGTTAGCCGACCTGAGTCTGCTTGCGGGGAAGGTTATAAAAACCTTTACCTTTTTAAATCAATAAAGGCTCTCACCCCATGCTTTCACCTCTCTTAGGTGCAGAGAGAAGGTGCGGTTTGAAGGGCTCACCCAACCCTTCTTGCCTGCGGGCGAGGCCTTTTGTCCTTTTGTGCGAACCGCCACCAAAGCGGCCTCGTTCCAAGTGCGGGGAAACGCCCTGGCCACACCGCCACGCCGCTCTGCCATTTTGCAAAGTGATTCACTTTTTAATATCGCCGAGAACTTCCCAGCATTAGGGACCTCGAGAGCTTTATAAAGGCTGAATCACCCGGCTTTTTGCTGAGTGTTCAGGCCTTTGAGTCACGGCTCAGCCTGCTGATCGGAACCCTTTGCAACCTGGGATTGAAACAGAGATAACCCCAACGCTGGACCTTCCTGTTGTAGCAGCACACCCTGTCAAAAAACCCTTCGGGGGCCCTTCGTTGCTTCTCAGATAGATCAGGGAGCCACGCTAGTCCCTCTGGAGCAGCAGAAAAGAGCGAGAATCCAGGAGCCCCTGAAAGACTAGCAAAATTCATGGTAGGGTAGGAGGTTTTGTGAATCACTGCTGAAGAAATGAGCGGTGGCTCACGAAAACTCCTACCTTACCAGACGTTTTGTTAGTCCTTAAGGTGCCACCGAACTCTTTATTCTTTTCTACTGCCTCTTTGATGTAATTCCAGCTCCGGGACGGATCTTGGCTGGCTGTCATCTTAGCTTGGCATTTAATGATGTCGGTTCTGTCCTGCCGCCATATTGAAGGCACCTCGAGTCTTTGGGAAAGAGCCGATACATCTGAATACAGTAATGTTTTAAGCATGGTTTATTTTAAGTTTTTTTAAAAAAATCTTTCGTCGTGTTTGTGTCCTTTAAAAAGTTTCTCTCTCCACTGCCTAATCTTAAATAGGTACACACACGGCCCGGCCCAACACGGCTGGATCCGACCCGACAAGGTCTCATTTATGTCAGATTCGGCCCTCATAACAAATGAATTCAACACCCCCGGATGCTTCTGGATGCACCAACCAAGAGCCCTGGGAAATCCAGTCGTCGCCTTGCGGGTTCTAAAGCTACTGTATGCGCTCTTGCACAATATGTGCATTGACAACATGGCTAAGTGTGCATATAGGTAGCCTATACGCTTGGTTTCTGGGCACTCCAGTACACATGGATGGTATGTATTTATGTCTGAGTAGGACTCTGCTACAGTGAATGTGAGATCAATTCTGATGTGGCGAATTCGAGTCTAGCTTCCTCTATCAACCCCCGCCTCCCCCTCCCCCAAAAAAGAATTAGTTTCAGGTTTTGCAGGAGATAAACAGGGCGGGGCAGTTTGCTTTTTCGAGGTGGGTTCAGGAAGGGAGGCTGTTTTGACTTTCTAAGCAACGGTTGTGATTTCTGCCCACAGGCCACCGGCTTGTCTGAGCAAGCTTTGCGTGTGTGCTGTGTAATCATTTCGATAGCCCTAGGGGGTTTTCTGCTCACAGAGAGGCCGGCCTTTATTTTATGCCGTGCACACTGTAATAACAAATACTTTATAATTATTTGAAGTGCACGTTACAGGTGCTTAACAAAGCAAACATTAACAACAAGAGTCACACACACGCACCCCTCCAGCCTGGATCGGTGGTGCGGCTGAATGCTGATTTGAGGGGTTGGATTTGATTTGAGGGGTTGGTTGTTTGCAGAATCGGGTTTTGGGTGGCCAGGTCCGACTCAGGAAATAGCTGAGGACTTTGGGGGTGGAGCCAAGAGCAAGGTGTGACAAGCAAAATTGAACTCTGAAGGGAGTTCTGGCCCTCACATTTAAAGGGACCGTTCTCCTTTTAAATGCCTTCCTTCAAGGCTTTTTTTGTAGCAGGAGCTCCTTTGCATATTAGGCCACACACCCCTGATGTAGCCATCCTCCAAGAGCCTACAGTAGGCCCTGTACTAAGAGCCCTGTAAGCTCTTGGAGATTGGCTACATCAGGGGTGTGTGGCCTAATATGTAGAAACTCCTACAAAAAACCCTCTGCCTTCCTTCCATTACAAATAATGGAAGGTGGGGGCACTTTCTTTTGAGGCTCATAGAAATGGATCCCCTTGTCCAATCTTTTTGAAACTTTCTTTTTGAGGAGAGGCACCGGATTCTAGGCAGAGAAATTAATGCCTCTACCTCAAAGAACAGCCCCCGAGCCCCAGATACCCACAGATCTATTTTCCATTATACGCTATTGGGACTGCTGGGTATAATGGAAGAAGATGATGATGATATTGGATTTATATCCCGCCCTCCACTCTGAATCTCAGAGTCTCAGAGCAGCCTACAATCTCCTTTACCTTCCTCCCCACAATAGACACCCTGTGAGGTGAGTGGAGCTGAGAGAGCTCTCAAAGCTGCTGCCCTTTCAAGGACAACTCCTGAAATAGCCATGGCTGACACAAAGCCATTCCAGCAGCTGCAAGTGGAGGAGTGGGGAATCAAACCCGGTTCTCCCAGATAAGAGAGCTATGGCTGACCCAAGGCCATTCCAGCAGGTGCAAGTGGAGGAGTGGGGAATCCAACCCGGTTCTCCCAGATAAGAGAGCTCTGGCTGACCCAAGGCCATTCCAGCAGCTGCAAGTGGAGGAGTAGGGAATCAAACCCGGTTCTCCCAGATAAGAGAGCTCTGGCTGACCCAAGGCCATTCCAGCAGCTGCAAGTGGAGGAGTGGGGAATCAAACCCGGTTCTCCCAGATAAGAGAGCTCTGAATGACCCAAGGCTATTCCAGCAGCTGCAAGTGGAGGAGTGGGGAATCAAACCCGGTTCTCCCAGATAAGAGAACTATGGCTGACCCAAGGCCATTCCAGCAGCTGCAAGTGGAGGAGTGGGGAATCAAACCTGGTTCTCCCAGATAAGAGTCCACACACTTAACCACTACACCAAACTGGAGTGCACAGTGGACATTCCCCCCCCCCCTGCTTTCTGATAACCCTGAAGTGAGGAGAGGGCCTCCAAACCCCTGTCCCTAACTGGGGATTGACAACCCTTTCTGTTTCAGCAAAGGAGGCTAATAATTACCGGTGTGCTCTGAATAAATTCTGGCTACAAACCGGAAGTTTGCTTGAGATGGGTGCTCGATTTCTGTATTTTTGGAGCAGAGGGGAGAAACCACCTTGACTAACATTGCGTTAGGTGGAAGTCAGCCTCTCTGCTTTCCAGACATGGCCTTACTCGCTCTGCTCCAGTGAAATGCTGCAGAACCGTCTCAGGGAGTGATCCCGACGCTGGTGACTCACGCAGAATTTGCATACGGGAGCTGCTCTTGTGCATTCCAGACGAACTTCTGGTAACATCGCCAAGCTTTTTTGAAAACGCACAAGGGCTGCAACCTCACACACTAAATAATGCACTTTCAATGCACTTTCCAAGGCCCCTGGAGGGTTCCTATCAGACCTCTGAGCAACTAGCTGTCATCTACTTCTTTCGCCCTCTCTTGCTTCCTTCTGCATCACAGCTTGCTTTGCCAGGCTTGCTCAATCGCACAGCAGAGCTACAGAGCAAAGGCTGTATTTTCTCCATTTGCTGAGGCTCCTCCCTTGGGGAGGAGGGGGGGGGAGGAATAGCTTGCTTTGCCAGGCTTTCTCAATTGCACAGCAGAGCTACTGAGCCAAGCCTCTCTTCCTTCTATTGGCTGAGGCTCCTCCCCTTCCTGATCCCCTGGGGAAGGAAGGAAAGAGCCAGAGCTTCCTTTGCCCAGTTCCCTGGATCCCATGGGAGAGATACAAAGAAAGCTCCTTTAAGACCAGTGAGTGCTAATGCTTTAAGCATGTTTTATTTTATTTATATTTTTGAAAAATCTTTCGTTGTGCTTGTCTGTGTCCTTTATAAAGTTTCTATCTCTGCTACTTGGTATTACATTTGCTGACACACATGACCCGATTCGGTGTCAGATTCGGCCCTCATAACAAATGAGTTTGACACCCCAGTCTAAAGGGTTTATTTCAGGCAGATGTTTCCTCCAGCTTACATTCTAATGGAAGGCCCAGTTTCACCACTGATCGCTGTATTGTTGTGGATCTCAAACTTTCTGAAGTAGAACCTACTTCTCGACTTGACTTTTCAGCAACTGTATGCTTGCTGTAACTTGGATGGTCTGGGCTTGTGGGATCCCATCAGATAGAAGAAGATGGTGATGGTGATGATATTGGATTTATATCTCACCCTGCACTCTGAATCTCAGAGCGGCTCACAATCTGCTTTACCTTCCTCCCCCCACAACAGACACCCTGTGAGGTGGGTGAGGCTGGAGAGGGCTCTCACAGCAGCTGCCCTTCCAAGGACAACCTCTGCCAGAGCTATGCCTGACCCAAGGCCATTCCAGCAGCTGCAAGTGGAGGAGTGGGGAATCAAACCCGGTTCTCCCAGATAAGAGAGCCATGGCTGACCCAAGGCCATTCCAGCAGGTGCAAGTGGAGGAGTGGGGAATCAAACCCGGTTCTCCCAGATAAGAGAGCTCTGGCTGACCCAAGGCCATTGCAGCAGCTGCAAGTGGAGGAGTGGGGAATCCAACCCGGTTCTCCCAGATAAGAGAGCCATGGCTGACCCAAGGCCATTCCAGCAGCTGCAAGTGGAGGAGTGGGGAATCAAAGCCGGTTCTCCCCGATAAGAGAGCTCTGGCTGACCCAAGGCCATTGCAGCAGCTGCAAGTGGAGGAGTGGGGAATCATACCCGGTTCTCCCCGATAAGAGAGCTCTGGCTGACCCAAGGCCATTCCAGCAGGTGCAAGTGGAGGAGTGGGGAATCAAACCCGGTTCTTTCAGATAAGAGAGCTCTGGCTGACCCAAGGCCATTCCAGCAGGTGCAAGTGGAGGAGTGGGGAATCAAACCAGGTTCTCCCAGATAAGAGTCTGCGAACTTCACCACTACACCAAACTGGCTCTCAGAAGGGTCGACCCTGGATTGTCCTTCGATGGGAGACCTCCTAGGAGGTCCAGAGTCACTATGCAGAGACAGGCAATGGTAAAACACCTCTGAACAGCTCTTGCCTTGAAAACCGTACAGCGTCCACCATAAGTTGGCCAGAACTTGACAGCGTGTTCTACCATCAACAAACTCATTGCCTTTAATTCATAGGTTATATGTCTTTGGTCTGAGTTCTCAAGATCTACTTTCCTCTGACCTAGATAGTCCAAGCTAGCCCAATCTAAGGTACTCCCTGAAGCTAAGTAAGGTCATCCTGATTACCTCTTGGGTGGGGGACCACCAACCCGGTCCAAGGTTGCTATGCAGAGGCAGGTAAGGGCAGACTATATCTGTTCATTTCTACCCTGGATGGCCCAGGCTAGCCCGATCATGTCAGCTTATGTCTCTTATCTCATCAGCTTTCATTCTTATGTTCTTATTAAACATCTGGAGCAGAGGTCCATCTGTGGCTATTAGCCACAGCGTATTGTGGGAACTC
The DNA here is from genome assembly GCF_032191835.1 of Heteronotia binoei. Lineage (NCBI taxonomy): Eukaryota > Metazoa > Chordata > Lepidosauria > Squamata > Gekkonidae > Heteronotia > Heteronotia binoei. Next base: position 3,342,672 of record NC_083241.1, on the reverse strand, counting down.
TCTGTCTGGGGTAGTGATGCTCTGTATTCTTGTGCTTGGGAGGGCTTCTGATGCCCTGGCCCCACTGGTGGACCTCCTGATAGCACCTGTTTTTTTGGTCAGTGTGTGACACAGAATGTTGGACTGGATGGGCAACTGGCCTGATCCAATATGGCTTCTCTTATGTCTGGGGCAAGTGATGCTCTGTATTCTTGGTGCATGGGGGGCACAGTGGAGGGCTTCTAGTGTCCTGGCCCCACTGGTGGACCTCATGATAGCACCTGTTTTTTCGGCCACTGTGTGACACAGAGTGTTGGACTGGATGGGTAACTGGCCTGATCCAACATGGCTTCTCTTATGTCTGGGGCAAGTGATACTCTGTATTCTTGGTGCTTGTGGGGGGGCACAGTGGAGGGCTTCTAGTGTCCTGGCCCCACTGGTGGACCTCCTGATGGTACCTGTTTTTTTGGCCACTGTGTGACACAGAGTGTTGGACTGGAGGGGCCATTGGCCTGATCCAACAGGGCTTCTCTTATGTTCTTATGTGACACAGAGTGTTGGACTGGATGGGCCATTGGCCTGATCCAGCAGGGCTTCTCTTATGTTCTTATGTGACACAGAGTGTTGGACTGGAGGGGACACTGGCCTGATCCAACAGGGCTTCTCTTATGTTCTTATGTGACACAGAGTGTTGGACTGGAGGGGCCACTGGCCTGATCCACCAGGGCTTCTCTTATGTTCTTATGTGACACAGAGTGTTGGACTGGAAGGGCCACTGGCCTGATCCAACAGGGCTTCTCTTATGTTCTTATGTGACACAGAGTGTTGGACTGGATGGGCCATTGGCCTGATCCAGCAGGGCTTCTCTTATGTTCTTATGTGACACAGAGTGTTGGACTGGAGGGGACACTGGCCTGATCCAACAGGGCTTCTCTTATGTTCTTATGTGACACAGAGTGTTGGACTGGAGGGGCCACTGGCCTGATCCACCAGGGCTTCTCTTATGTTCTTATGTGACACAGAGTGTTGGACTGGAAGGGCCACTGGCCTGATCCAACAGGGCTTCTCTTAGGTTCTTATGTGACACAGAGTGTTGGACTGGAGGGGCCATTGGCCTGATCCAACAGGGCTTCTCTTAGGTTCTTATGTGACACAGAGTGTTGGACTGGAGGGGCCACTGGCCTGATCCAACAGGGCTTCTCTTATGTTCTTATGTGACACAGAGTGTTGGACTGGATGGGCCACTGGCCTGATCCAACAGGGCTTCTCTTATGTTCTTCTGTGACACAGAGTGTTGGACTGGAAGGGCCACTGGCCTGATCCAACAGGGCTTCTCTTATGTTCTTATGTGACACAGAGTGTTGGACTGGAGGGGCCACTGGCCTGATCCAACAGGGCTTCTCTTATGTTCTTATGTGACACAGAGTGTTGGACTGGAGGGGCCACTGGCCTGATCCAACAGGGCTTCTCTTATGTTCTTCTGTGACACAGAGTGTTGGACTGGAGGGGCCACTGGCCTGATCCAACAGGGCTTTTCTTCTGTTCTTCTGTGACACAGAGTGTTGGACTGGAGCGGCCACTGGCCTGATCCAACAGGGCTTCTCTTATGTTCTTATGTGACACAGAGTGTTGGACTGGAGGGGCCACTGGCCTGATCCAACAGGGCTTCTCTTATGTTCTTATGTGACACAGAGTGTTGGACTGGATGGGCCACTGGCCTGATCCAACAGGGCTTCTCTTATGTTCTTCTGTGACACAGAATGTTGGACTGGAGGGGCCACTGGCCTGATCCAACAGGGCTTCTCTTATGTTCTTATGTGACACAGAGTGTTGGACTGGAGGGGCCACTGGCCTGATCCAACAGGGCTTCTCTTATGTTCTTATGTGACACAGAGTGTTGGACTGGAGCGGCCACTGGCCTGATCCAACAGGGCTTTTCTTCTGTTCTTCTGTGACACAGAGTGTTGGACTGGAGCGGCCACTGGCCTGATCCAACAGGGCTTCTCTTATGTTCTTATGTGACACAGAGTGTTGGACTGGAGGGGCCACTGGCCTGATCCAACAGGGCTTCTCTTATGTTCTTCTGTGACACAGAGTGTTGGACTGGATGGGCCATTGGCCTGATCCAACAGGGCTTCTCTTATGTTCTTCTGTGACACAGAGTGTTGGACTGGAGGGGCCACTGGCCAGATCCAACAGGGCTTCTCTTATGTTCTTATGTGACACAGAGTGTTGGACTGGAGGGGCCACTGGCCTGATCCAACAGGGCTTTTCTTCTGTTCTTCTGTGACACAGAGTGTTGGACTGGAGCGGCCACTGGCCTGATCCAACAGGGCTTTTCTTCTGTTCTTCTGTGACACAGAGTGTTGGACTGGAGGGGCCACTGGCCTGATCCAACAGGGCTTCTCTTATGTTCTTCTGTGACACAGAGTGTTGGACTGGAGCGGCCACTGGCCTGATCCAACAGGGCTTTTCTTCTGTTCTTCTGTGACACAGAGTGTTGGACTGGAGCGGCCACTGGCCTGATCCAACAGGGCTTCTCTTATGTTCTTATGTGACACAGAGTGTTGGACTGGAGGGGCCACTGGCCTGATCCAACAGGGCTTCTCTTATGTTCTTATGTGACACAGAGTGTTGGACTGGATGGGCCACTGGCCTGATCCAACAGGGCTTCTCTTATGTTCTTCTGTGACACAGAGTGTTGGACTGGAGGGGCCACTGGCCTGATCCAACAGGGCTTCTCTTATGTTCTTCTGTGACACAGAGTGTTGGACTGGAGGGGCCACTGGCCTGATCCAACAGGGCTTCTCTTATGTTCTTATGTGACACAGAGTGTTGGACTGGAGGGGCCACTGGCCTGATCCAACAGGGCTTTTCTTCTGTTCTTCTGTGACACAGAGTGTTGGACTGGAGCGGCCACTGGCCTGATCCAACAGGGCTTCTCTTATGTTCTTATGTGACACAGAGTGTTGGACTGGATGGGCCATTGGCCTGATCCAACACGGCTTCTCTTATGTTCTTATGTGACACAGAGTGTTGGACTGGATGGGCCATTGGCCTGATCCAACAGGGCTTCTCTTATGTTCTTATGTGACACAGAGTGTTGGACTGGATGGGCCACTGGCCTGATCCAACAGGGCTTCTCTTATGTTCTTATGTGACACAGAGTGTTGGACTGGATGGACCATTGGCCTGATCCAACAGGGCTTCTCTTATGTTCTTATGTGACACAGAGTGTTGGATTGGATGGGCCATTGGCCTGATCCAACAGGGCTTCTCTTATGTTCTTATGTGACACAGAGTGTTGGACTGGAGGGGCCATTGGCCTGATCCAACAGGGCTTCTCTTATGTTCTTATGTGACACAGAGTGTTGGACTGGAGGGGCCATTGGCCTGATCCAACAGGGCTTCTCTTATGTTCTTATGTGACACAGAGTGTTGGACTGGAGGGGCCATTGGCCTGATCCTACATGGCTTCTCTTATGTTCTTATATGACACAGAGGGTTGGACTGGAGGGGCCATTGGCCTGATCTAACAGGGCTTCTCTTATGTTCTTATGTGACACAGAGTGTTGGACTGGAGGGGCCATTGGCCTGATCCTACATGGCTTCTCTTATGTTCTTATGTGACACAGAGTGTTGGACTGGAGGGGCCATTGGCCTGACCCAACATGGCTTCTCTTATGTTCTTCTGTGACACAGAGTGTTGGACTGGATGGGCCACTGGCCTGATCCAGCAGGGCTTCTCTTATGTTCTTATAGCTCTCAGAAGCTAAGCGAGGTTGGCCCCAGTTGGTACTTGGATGGGAAACCACCAAGGCAGACTTGGGCTGCTACGCAGAGGCAGGCAATGGCCAGCCACCTCTGAATCTCTGAGGTCGGCCTGTTTAGCACTTGGATTGGAGACTACCAACCAAGTCCAAGGTTGCTTAGGAGAGGCAGGCAATGGCAAACCACGTCTCCTCATCTCTACCCTGACCTGAATGGGCCAGCCTAGCCCAGTCTTGCCAGCTCTCGGATCAGAATGCCTGTGCAGCAACGGGTGCGGAATCGATTGCTTGAGCCTGGAAGAGTAGAAGCCTGGGGGCGGAGCACCTGCTAGTGAGGAATCTCTCTGAGACTCTGAGTGAAGGGCGGGATATAAATGCAATCTCCTTCTCCTATATGATCTTCAAGGAATAGAACATCCATGGACAGAAGCAATGTACCTTTGTATGAGAGACAGTGGGAACAGCCAGTTGTAGAAGAAGAAGACCGTAGACTTATACCTCACCCTTCTCTCTGAATCAGAGTCTCAGAGCGGCTTACAATCGCCTTCCCCTTCCTTCCCCACAACAGACACCCTGCAAGGTGGGTGGCGCTGAGAGAGCTCTCCCAGAAGTTGCCCTTTCAAGGACAACTCTGCCAGAGTTATGGCTGACCCAAGGCCATTCCAGCAGCTGCAAGTGGAGGAGTGGCGAATCAAACCCAGCTCTCCCAGATAGGAGTCCGCACACTTAACCGCTACGCCAAACTGGCTCTCAGTAGTGGCCTCCTGTTTGTAGAGCCCAAAAGCATCTTACTGGCTACACTATTGGTGTATATCAGGGACCTCCCAACAGGTAGAGGGAGTAGCGGGGGAGTATCTATTGTTTTTGTCATGGCTCAGAAGTGGTTCTCTTTAAAGAAAATATTTGCCATCCTCTGTTTAATCTAGTAAAGTGCTCTTGTGCAGGGAAGGCAAAAAGAGAAGGCCGGGAGGGAGGGGAGTGGTTTGTAATATGAGAAAGTCTAGAAATAGAAACAGGCTCAATGCAAATAACAGGATTCTCTGGATCCAGCCTGCTGCTTTTGATTAAATCCACATTTGTTGGTGTAACCGAACACCGCCGCTGACCCAGGACTCCAGAACCCGACAGCGCAGCTGCCCTGGATCCGGCAAAAAGGAAAGGAGCTGCTAAGCCTCACCAATGGCCACTCTGGGGATTGTGTCCTGGTGCTGATACATGAAAGGCTGTGTAGTGACCAGCTGGCTCAGGCAGCACTCCAAGGGACGAACTGTTGCCTTTGGTAGAGGAGGAGGAAGAGAAGAATGGATTTATATCCCACCCTATACTCTGAATCTCAGAGTGGTCACAATCTCCTTTATATCCTGCCTTATACTCTGAATCTCAGAGTCTCAGAGCGGTCACAATCTCCTTTAGAGAGCCAGTTTGGTGTCCTGGTTAAGTGTGCGGACTCTTATCTGGGAGAACCGGGTTTGGTTCCCCACTCCTTCACTTGCAGCTGCTGGAATGGCCTTGGGTCAGCCAGAGCTCTCTTATCTGGGAGAACCGGGTTTGATTCCCCACTCCTCCACTTGCACCTGCTGGGATGGCCTTGGGTCAGCCATAGCTCTCGTAGGAGTTGTCCTTGAAAGGGCAGCTGCTGTGAGAGCCCTCTCTGTCAAGCATGGTAGAATTCCACTGGTAATTGATTGTTTTAGGGTCCTCCATAAAGCTGGCCTGTGAAATATCATGGAGGACCAAGGTCTATTAACTCTGTTATTCTTTCTCCCTTCCCCTTCTTGCTTTATTGCTTGCGAAGTAGAAGTAGAGAGAAAGGAAACTAACTTGAGAAAGAGTAATCAGCACCTTCCCATACATTCCTGTTAGGGAGTGTAGCACATCTGGGGAAAGCAAGGACGGAGTCCTGATAACGCTATGAGAATGTAGACATTTATGATAGTTCATAATCAGCGGCCAGGCTACTGTTGGGGCTCCCTAAATGGGAGCACATACAGCCTGGGCTGCGCGAGCTGCACTGGCTGCCAGTTATATACCGGGTTCGTTACAAAGTGCTGGTCATTACCTTTAAAGCCCTATATGGTCGAGGACCTGTCTACCTCAGGGACCGTCTCTCCCTATATGAACCCCAGAGAGCACTGAGGTCAGCTGGAAAAAACTTGCTGACTATCCCCGGACCAAGAGAGGTGAAGTTGCAATGCACCCGCAATCGGGCCTTCTCCTCTGTGGCCCCGAGCTTATGGAACCAACTTCCAGAGGAAATGCGGGCCCTGCGGGATCTTGAACAATTCCGCAGGGCCTGCAAGACTTTCCTCTTCCGACTGGCTTTCGATGATGTAGAAAATTAAGTACTAATGATACCGCCATCATAATAAAGAACAAATAGCAATAGCATTAGCACTTTTATAACTGTAATTAATTTTAAATCTATTAGAATTTTAATGTTGAATGTAACCTTGTTTTTATACAATGGAATGTTACTGTTACTGTTAGCCGCCCTGAGCCTGCCCCGGCGGGGAGGGCGGGATATAAATAAAATTATCTAATCTAATCTAATCTAATCTTCATGTGTGAGAGCGCATCCCTCGCTCCCACCTTTTGGAATCCTTTTGAAGTGTGCCTTAAAAGTATTGTATCAATGTATCTTTAGCATCACTCTCAAGAATCTGTTACACAGAAAGTATTGGTCTATCAAACTTAGTTTTGTATCAAACCTGACTCCTCATTGAAACCACATGCTTTGACACCTCTCAGCCTCACCCACCTTACAGGGTGTCTGTTGTGGGGGAGGAAGATAAAGGAGATTGTGAGCCGCTCTGAGACTCTGATTTAGAGAGAAGGGCGGGGTATAAATCTGCCATTCTTCTTCTTCTTCTTCTTCTTCTTCTTCTTTATCTTCCTCCCCTACAACAGACACCATGTGAGGTGGGTGGGGCTGAGACGGCTCTCACCTCAGCTATCCTTTCAAGGACAACTCCTGCAAGAGCTCTGGCTGACCCAAGGCCATTCCAGCAGCTGCAGGTGGAGGAGTGGGGAATCAAACCCTGTTCTCCCAGAAAAGAGAGCTCTGGCTGACCCAAGGCTATTCCAGCAGCTGCAAGTGGAGGAGTGGGGAATCAAACCCTGTTCTCCCAGAGAAGAGAGCTCTGGCTGACCCAAGGCTATTCCAGCAGCTGCAAGTGGAGGAGTGGGGAATCAAACCCTGTTCTCCCAGATAAGAGAGCTCTGGCTGACCCAAGGCCATCCCAGCAGCTGCAAGTGGAGGAGTGGGGAATCAAACCCGGTTCTCCCAAATAAGAGTCTGCACACTTAACCTTGACACCAAACTGTCTCTTGGCTATGGCTTTATGGTATAGCCACAGACCAGCGACACTCTCAACTGGGTGGAGAGCCAGTGTGCTGTAGCGGATGGAGTGGCTGGCTAGGGCCTTGGGCGATCCCAATTCAAATCCTCATTTCTGCCCTAGAAGCTCGCTGGGTGACCTTGGGTCTGTCACAAACTCTCAAGAGCAGTTTCCCGAAAGAGCTCCCTCAGTCCCACCTCCTGCACAGGGCATCTGTTGTGGGGAGAAACTAGTAAAGAGCCCAGTAGCACTCAGAATCATAGAATCATACAGTTGGAAGCGACCTCCAAGGTCATCCAGTCCAACTCCTTTTTAGACTAACTAATTTCATTGTAGCATAAGCTTTTGGGAATCACAGCTCTCTCGGTGGCGGCGGCTACAAGCATAGATAGCTTCAAGAGGGGAATGGATAAGCATATGGAGCAGAGGTCTATCAGGGGCTATTAGCCACAGCTTATAGTGGCACATAGGGTAAAGCTGAAGCACTGCAGTCGGAGCCCTCTGCTCACGACTTGAATTCGATCCCAGCGGAAGCTGGTTCAGTTAGCCGGCTCAAGGTTGACTCAGCCTTCCATCCTTCTGAGGTCGGTAAAATGAGTACCCAGCTTGCTGGGGGGGAAGTGTAGATGACTGGGGAAGGCAATGGCAAACCACCCCGTAAAAAGTCTGCCGTGAAAACGTTGTGAAAGCAACGTTGCCCCAGAGTCGAAAACGCCTGGTGCTTGCACAGGGGACTATCTTTACCTTTTATCATTGGGACTCTGTCTGGGGCAGTGATGCTCTGTATTCTGGTGCATGGGAGAGGCACAGTAGAAGGGCTTCTAGCCCCACTGATGGACCTCTGATGGCACTTGGTTTTTTCTTTTTATTGGCCGCTGTGTGATACAGGCTGGGCCATTGGCCTGATCCAACATGGCTTCTCTTAGGTTCTTATGTTCTTTGTCAGATGTTGTGAGGAGAGGAAGGGGAAGGAGACTGTAGGCTGCTCTGAGAGTCCAAGTGAAGGGCAGGGTAGAAATCCAATCTCCTTCTCCTCTCAGCCTGGCCTACCTTGCAGGCTTGTTGTTGTGAGAACAGAGAGGGGTGGGGAGAACGCTGTTCTAAGCTGTTGAGTCCCAACCATGGGGAGAAAAGTAGGCTATAAATAGATAAATGAAAGTGTATTGATTCTCCTCTCATCTCTAAAGCCCGTAACGGTGGCCTTCCTCACAGGAACGTTTTGGGGAGCCAAGCGACACCTTCCGAGGCCCACCCCTCTTGCGCTCTCACCCCCAAATGACAACTAAGAGCTCTGCAAACAGGGGCAGCTGTCAGGTAACTGAAGCTCCCCCAGCCCGCCATCTGCTTGTGAATCCGTCCTAGCAAGAGCCACCAGCTGGGAAGGTTTTGTTCTCGGTGTCACGAGATGATTAATGCATTCTCTGTTTCACCGAGGGCAGGAAAGGAATATCCTCATCCAGTCATAATCCTCACGGCCTCTGGGATGGTTTGGGGTTTATGAGGCAAGGCCATATGAAGGCGGAGAACAGTGACCTCAGAAGGGACAGGAAACCCACTCTTAACCCAGGGATGACCCCCGTGCTCAGTGGTCCCTCACTCTCCCTTTCCGGTGTGCATTCCCTTCACTTATTTAGTCAATACCGCTCCCCAGTGGAACAGGCTTCCTCGTTGGGAGGTGGTGGGCTCTTCTCCTTTGATGGTTTTGAAGCAGAGGCTAGATGGCCATCTGACAGCAAGGCTGATTCTGTGAATCGGGCCAGTCACGAGAAGGAGGGCAGCAAAGTTCCCTCTAAGCTGCAGTCCTCTGAGCAAAAATTCTGCTTTGTGAGCTCCTGGCATTTAAAGTTGTGAGCTCCTGAATCAATTGGTGTGCTCTGGGGTCCTCCTTCCTGAGCTAAGACAAAAATGTGTAAGCCGGGGACAAAAAACGGTGAGCTAATTCACTCTAACTCAACTTAGAGGGAAAACAGGTGGCCATACGTCCGCTGCAACTTGACAGCCACAAGAAAAGGAAAAGGAAAGAAAAGGTTAGCAATGGCCAACCACCCCGTAAAAAGTCTGCCGTGAAAACTGCCGTGGAAAGTCTGTCTCCACCGTTTCAAATTTGCCTGCTCACAAAGTTGCAGTCTTGGGAGCAAAAATTCTCCTTTGTGAGCTCCTGACATTAAAGTTGTGAGCTCCTGCATCAATTAGTGTCCTTTGGGGTCTTCCTTCCTGAGCTAAGACGAAAATGTGAGAGCCGGAGGCTAAAAATCTGTCCCGTGAGTGTGAATGCACAGATGACCACTCGAAGACCTGCAGTTACAGATAAGCAACCTGTCTTTCCAAACCATTAAATGCATTGCTATGCCAAAAATTAGATGTCACATAACACGGAGGGAGACCTCTTTGGGGCCTGTCTTGGTTGAAAAGCCCAGTATAAATACAGGCAGTGGTCAGCTGGTTTCAGTCTCAGTGTGCTCTGCCCAAAGAGGCCGTGGCCCCCTGTATCATTCCGAGTTCCAGCTGTTTGTATTTAACCTTCCTGCTTGTTGAAGAGGAAGCTCTCTCTTCCCGCTGTTTCCTCTGCATTTGTCCCTCAGCTCTTTTCCTGAAACTTCTGCAGTGTGTGAGATGGTTTTATTGGGGAAGGGGTGAGCAGGGCCAGCTGCGGGCGGGAAAGTTCTGTCTCTCCCAGAACTCCTTGGGCAGGACTTCCGGTTCTCTGCTGCTTGCTATAAGCGGCCAGTTTTCTCCAGCCGACATCAGCCGGCAAATTGAGTCCAAAAAAGAGCCATTTTGGGATTCTTTGCTAGGAGTCATATGAACCTCTGAAGCTGCCTTCTACTGAATCAGACCCCCCCGGGTCCATCCAAGTCAGTCTTGTCTGCTCAGACTGGCAGCCGCTCTCCAGGGTCTCCAGCTGAGTCTCTCCCCCTCCCCCCATGTCATTTATGATTTGAAGTCAGTCGTGTATTCATGTTTTTTGTGTTTTAGAAAACTGCACGCGTTCGTTATGAGGGCTGGATCTGACCCGAATGAGACCTTGCTGGGCCCGGTCGACGCGTGTCATAAAATGTAATGCCAGGAGGCGGAGATATAAACTTTATAAAGGACACAGACAAACAAAAAGATTTTTTAAAAAAACTGAAAATAAAACGTGCTTAAAACATTAGCACTTGTGGGTCTTAAAGGTGCTTTCTTTGTATCTCTCCCAGGCAATCTAGGCTCTCTCAATTGCCCAGCAGAGCTACTGAGCCACGCCTCTCTTCCTTCTATTGACTGAGGCTCCTCCCCCTCCTGGTCCCCTGGGGAAGGAAGGGAAGAACCAGAGCTTCCTTTGAAGCAAACTATCCCTCCCCCCTCCCTTCCCAAGGGAGGAGCCTCAGCCAATGGAGAAAATAGAGGCTTTGCCCTGTAGCTCTTGGGCGATTGAGCAAGCCTGGCAAAGCAAGCTGTGTTGCAGAAGGAAACAAGAAAAAGGGAGAAGGACAGCCAGTTGCTTGGGGGCCTGATAGGAGCTTTCGGGCCCTGGAACACGTTTGAAACCCCTGATTGTAGAAAGAGCTGAAGCCCTTGTAGAAGATGAATGGACCACCAAAAGCAAACCTTTCCTGTGCATAAACATGCAGAATTCTTCAGCTTCAACAGGCAGGAGTGTGTTCTGGCTTTGAGCGTTTCTATCCCTCCCCCCATCAGCACTTTTTAGTGTGCTTCACCCGTGGAGTAGGGTGACGTGCATTGGTGCTATAATCATGTTTATTGTGGGGAAAGGATCTCTCTCAGAAAGGGAGTTCGGCATCAGGGATTCAGCAGGTGCGAGCGTTTGAATTCGAACACAATGCCGCACCGAAGCTAAAGCAGACACGAGCCCAGAGCATACTCCTGATCTACTAACTATAGCCAGGAAGGAGTCGAGTTAAGTTTTTAATGGGCCTCCATGAGAATAATATAGAGCCCTGACATAGTATATTTCATGGCTCCTGCTATCGCTGACATGTGAAAGCCAGGGTTCAACTGTGTGTGTGTGTGAGGGTTTGCATCGTGGTTAACGTTAGTCCTGGTTTCTCATCAGCCCTGGTTAGTCCTTAGATGTGACACCCCCGAGGAAGTCCAGGGTTGCTACGCAGAGGCGGGCAATGGCAAAACCACCTCTGCGCATCTTTTGTCCTGCCTTAGACATCTCAGACTTGCCTGATCTTGTCACATTTTGGAAGCTAAGCGGGGTCAACCCTGGTTAATTCTTGGTTGGGAGACCACCGAGGAAGTCTGGGGTTGCTATGCAGAGGCAGGCAATGGCAAGCTGCCCCGGTTTGTCTCTTGGTGTAGAGCCAGTTTGGTGTAGTGGTTAAGTGTGCGGACTCTTATCTGGGAGAACCGGGTTTGATTCCCCACTCCTCCACTTGCACCTGCTAGCATGGCCTTGGGTTAGCCATAGCTCTCTTATCTGGGAGAACCGGGTTGGATGCCCCACTCCTCCACTTGCAGCTACTAGCATGGCCTTGGGTCAGCCATAGCTCTCTTATCTGGGAGAACCGGGTTTTATTCCCCACTCCTCCACTTGCAGCTGCTAGCATGGCCTTGGGTCAGCCATAGCTCTCTTATCTGGGAGAACCGGGTTTGATTCCCCACTCCTCCACTTGCACCTGCTAGCATGGCCTTGGGTTAGCCATAGCTCTCTTATCTGGGAGAACCGGGTTTGATTCCCCACTCCTCCACTTGCAGCTCCTAGCATGGCCTTGGGTCAGCTATAGCTCTGGCAGAGGTTGTCCTTGAAAGGGCAGCTGCTGTGAGAGCCCTCTCCAGCCCCACCCACCTCACAGGGTGTCTGTTGTGGGGGAGGAAGGTAAAGAAGATTGTGAGCCGCTCTGAGACTCTTTGGAGTGGAGGGCGGGATATAAATCCAATATCATCATCATCATCTTCATCTTGCTTTGAAAACCCTGCAGGGTTTCCATAATAACTCTGCTGCCCCCTGACGACTCTTTCCACCATGAAGGGTGGCACAAACTGAAATCGGAGGGGAGAGGGGGAGAATTGAAGCAGAGCTACCCAGGCCTTGCAGCATCTGTCCTGGATGGGGGGGGGGGGCAGTTCATACCTTTGCCAGGCCTTGGAGTTCCTTATAGCAAGAACGGGTCCAGAGGTGGGTGACGAAGATGGCGAGGGGTCTGGAGACCAAGGCCTATGAAGAAAGGTTGAAGGAGCTGGGCATGTTTAGCCTGGAGAGGAGGCGGCTGAGAGGTGAGAGGGGAGGCCAATTTATGGTGACCTCAGCAAGGGGCTTTTAAGGCATTGCCTTCCTCTGCAGAGCCTTCCTTGGTGGTCCCCCATCCAGGATAGGATCACCATCTTCAAGGACTTGAAGGGCTGTCCAATAGAGGAGGGTGTGGAATTGTTTCCAGTGGCCCCAGAAGGTAAGACCAGAACCAGTGGGTTGAAATTAAATCAAAAGAGTTTCAGGCTCGACATTAGGAAGAGCTTTCTGACCATTAGAGCAGTTCCTCAGTGGAACAGGTTTCCTCGGGAGGTGGTGGGCTCTCCTTCCTTGGAAGTTTTTAAATAGAGGCTAGATGGCCATCTGACAGCGATGAAGATCCTGTGAATTTAGGGGGAGGTGTTTGTGAGTTTGGGGGGGGGGGGGGTTGGACTAGATGACCTTGGCAGTCCCTTCCAACTCTATGATTCTAAGAGTGGCTTCTTTGGCGGAAAGGCACTTTTGTGAGGAAGGGCTTGGCCTGTTTTTATTGCAGGCTCTCTTTCAGATGCCGTCTTATCGACATTCTTGCTGAGGATGTGAAGATCTCTCCTCAAGGCCTTGCGGGAAGCAGGGAACTCTTGTTTGTACAGAGCCCGGAATGTGGAGGCGGGTTTCAGCCCGGGCGTGTGGGTGTTTGTTTAGTTTGCAGTCCCTGACTGTGGACTGAATGGCAGGCTCTTTGATGGATAAGAAAACAGTTTTCAGGATTTTCCAGGTAATAGCAAATGCAGTAGTTTTCTTAAGCCTGTTTTGCTCTTGACAGTAGGTGCGAATTTACTATCTTGGAGCGCTGAAAATGTATAAGCTGTATTTGTCGAGTCCTTTTACAGCGTATCAACACATAACTGTGGAACAATTACAATAGCGTTGATTCATTGTAAAAGGACTCGACAAATATAGGTTATACATTTTCAGTGCTTCGAGATAGCAAATTTGCATATTATTGTATTTTTTTCGATGCATAGACTGTTTCTGTGTTACTTACACCGAAGCCTGTTTGTATTGTTTGCTTGACGGCAGCGTGATATGTAACAACCTAATGTGCATATATGACAGAGGGCTATAGTGTGTGTGTGTGTGTGTGTAAAGTGCCATCACCTCACAGCCAATTTATGGTGACCTCAGCAAGGGGCTTCCAAGGCCAGTGAGAAGCAGAGGTGGTTGGCCATTGCCTTCCTCCGTAGAGTCTTCCTTGGTGGTCTCCCATCCAGGACTTATGGTGACCCCAGCAAGGGGCTTCCACGGCAAGTGAGAAGCAGAGGTGGTTGGCCAGTGCCTTCCTCTGCAGAGTCTTCCTTGGTGGTCTCCCATCCAAGACTTATGGTGACCCCAGCAAGGGGCTTCCACGGCAAGTGAGAAGCAGAGGTGGTTGGCCATAGCCTTCCTCTGCAGAGCCTTCCTTGGTGGTCTCCCATCCAAGACTTATGGTGACCCCAGCAAGGGGCTTCCAAGGCCAGTGAGAAGCAGAGGTGGTTGGCCAGTGCCTTCCTCTGCAGAGCCTTCCTTGATGGTCTCCCATTCAACACTTATGGTGACCCCAGCAAGGGGTTTCAGGGCAGGTGAGAAGCAGAGGTGGTTGGCCAGTGCCTTCCTCTGCAGAGCCTTCCTTGATGGTCTCCCATTCAACACTTATGGTGACCCCAGCAAGGGGTTTCAGGGCAGGTGAGAAGCAGAGGTGGTTGGCCGTTGCCTTCCTCTGCAGAGTCTTCCTTGGTGGTCTCCCATCCAAGACTTATGGTGACCCCAGCAAGGGGCTTTCTAGGCCAATGAGAAGCAAAGGTGGTTGGCCATTGCCTTCCTTTGCAGAGTGTTCCTTGGTGGTTTCCCATCCATGCAGAGGAAGGCAATGGCCAATCTCCTCTGCTTCTCTTTTTGTAGCATGGTGTCCGTTGTGGTTCAGTTCTGAGAGAAGAGCAGGGGTGTTTTATTATCTTTATAACTGGCCCTCTTAATGGTGTCAAACGATGGTGATCAGAAAGACCCTGGCTGTAAGTGTCTTAGAACTTGAAGCTAGACATGCTAAGACAAATCCTGGGTGAATGCCCTGCAAGCAGCCGTTTCCAGTGGGAAGTCAGCCTTAGCATGACAGAAGGCCTTCAACCCTCTGAGAAGTTTACTAGGAAGAGATGGAACCTTGCATCTTCCAGGTGCATTGCAGCAACTAGATGTCTTTCAAAAATAGGGAGGGAGGAAGGAAGGAGTTAGAATAAGACAGGGGTGGCCAAATTGTGGCTTGGGAGCCACATGTGGCTCTTTCACACATATTGTGTGGCTCTGGAAGTCCCCACCACCCCAGCTTGCAGAAGGCATGTGTCTATTTAAATCACTTCCCCAACCCAAGCCAGCTGGCAGCTTCGATAATGCATTTAAAGTTAAACTTGCTTTCTTTCCACTCTCCCTCCCTCCCCTAATCTTCCTTCCTTCCTTCCTTCCTTCCCTCAAACATGTGACGTTTATTCTTCGTGGCTCTTTTGTTAAGCAAGTGTGGCCAACTAAGACTTGGGATGCCTGCAGTAAGCATTACAAACTGAATAAACAGAGTTTAATGTGTAAACGAGAGCCCGTGGCACAGAGTGGTAAAGCTGCAGCAGTGCAGTCTGTTCACGACCTGAGTTCGATTCCAGCGGAAGCTGGTGCAGGTAGCTGGCTGAGGTGGACTTAGCCTTCCACCCTTCCGAGGTTGGTAAAATGAGTCCCCAGCTTGCAGGGGGGAAAGTGTAGATGACTGGGGAAGGCAATGGCAAACCACCCCGTAAAAAGTCTGCCGTGAAAATGTTGTGAAAGCAATGTCACCCAGAGTCGAAAGCGACTGGTGCTTGCACAGGGGACCTTTCCTTTACCTTTTTAAAAAATGTGTAAATAGGGGCATTTCCTCAAGAAGAGTTCATCTGTCCCCTTCTGTTGTCATCTTCTGCCAGCGAGTGAAAACGATTTTGTTTCCTTTGGCATCCCTTTAGCGACTCCTCCTTTCTGACCAATGTTTTAATTGCTGGGGGTTTTTTTTATGTCTGTGTACACAATTTAACTTTGTTTTTAAACTTGTTTTAATTGCGTGTGTTTTTGAGGGAGTGATTTCAGTAGTATGAATTTTTTTTTGCCGTGAGTGTTTTAAATTGTTTGTTGCTGTGTTGGCCCTTGTTGTGGCAGAAAAGCAGGATATAGATATATTTTTTTTGAAATTTACATGAATAAAATCTCAGCAAATTGGAGTTTGTGGCTAGCAATGAGTTGCAGTTTGCCAAGGCATCTGTACGCAGATTGGTGTAGCACAGGCGTGTCAAACATGTGACCTGGGGCCTCCTATCAGGCCCACAAGCAACTGGCTGCCGTCTGCTTCCTTCTCCCTCTCTCTTGCTTCCTTCTGCATCACAGCTTGCTTTGCCAGGCTTGCTTAATCGCATAAGAGCTACAGAGCAAAGCCTCTATTTTCTCCATTGGCTGAGTCTCCTCCCTTGGGGAGGAAGGTGGGGGAAGGAGAGCTTGCTTTGCCAGGCTCTCTCAATCGCCCAGCAGAGCTACTCAACCAAGCCTCTCTTCCTTCTGTTGGCTGAGGCTCTCCCCCCTCCTGGTCCCCTGGGGAAAGAAGGAAAGAGCCAGAGCTTCCTTTGCCCAATTCCCTAACCGTGCATTTGGCCGATTACATAAAAGAGTGTGGAGCAACAAGCATCTGAAAAAAGGCACAAAGATCAATGTTTACAAAGAGGTTGTGATGACAACCCTCATCTACGGCTCCGAATCGTGGGTATTATACCGTCATCACCTGCGACTCCTTGAGCGCTTTCATCAGCTCTGCCTTCGCACCATCCTCAACATCCACTGGAGTGACTTTGTGACCAACACTGAAGTCCTCAAGTGGGCGGAGGTTACAAGCATCGAGGCACTGCTGTTGAAGACGCAGCTGCTCTGGGCAGGGCATATTTCCAGGATGGAAAACCACCGCCTTCCTAAGATTGCCCTGTATGGCGAACTTTCCACCGGCCATCAAAATAGAGGGGCACCAAAGAAGAGGTTCAAGGATTCCTTGAAGAAATCCCTTGGTACCTGTTGCATTAACCATCACCAGTGGTCTGACCTAGCCTCAGATCGCAAAGCATGGAGGCACACCATCCACCAGGCTGTCTCTTCCTTTGAGAACGCACGCATAGCTGGTCTCGAGGACAAAAGGAGATTGAGGAAGAATCGCACTGCTACAGCACCAACCCCAAATCAGACTTTTCCCTGCAGCCACTGTGGCCGGACCTGCCTGTCCCGCATTGGTCTTGTCAGCCACCAGCGAGCCTGCAGCAGACGTGGACCACTGCACCTTTCTTAAATCTTCATTTGCGAAGTCAAGCCGAGAGAGATCCCATGGGAGAGATACAAAGAAAGCACCTTTAAGACCAACGAGTGCTAATGTTTTCAGTGTGTTTTCTTTTAAGCTTTTAAAAAATCGTTGCGTTTATCTGTGTCCTTTATAAAGTTTACATGTCTGCTACCTGGCATCAAATTTTTCGACGCACGGCCCTGCTCGACAAGGTTTCATTTATGTCAGATCCGGCCCTCATAACAAATGAGTTTGACATCCGTGGTTGGAACCTGATCAAAGCAGGAAGCTGTCCGAGAAGGAGCAAATAAACCACGTTGGTGCCCAGTGCCAACGGACCCCTGCTTAATCAGAGCTTGTGCATGCCAAGTATTTTTGCGCTCCGTGCATACTGAGCTCAGACTGAACTTCAGCTGACCCCGCGGAGCCTCCACATTGCAGCTTGAGTTCGCAGCCCCAGCTGAAGTTGTGATGCTCTTGCTGGAGTAGTTTGGAGAGGGGGGAAAGGAGTGGAGATGAGACGCATACGGTCTCTTGACAAGCTGCTGAAATGGATGGCAGGAGCGTGCTCTCCTCCCCCTGCGGTTGCACACAGTGTAGTTATCCCCCCTCCCCCAAGAGAGAAGACAGGAGTAAAATGTAGGGTGGCTAGGTGCAAGCTAGGAAATATCTGGGGACTTTGGGGGTGGAGCCAGAAGACTTTGGGGGTGGAGCAAGGATGCGGCAAGCACAATTGAACTCCAAAGGGAGTTCCGGCCATCACAGTTAAAGGGGCTGCATGCCTTTTTAAATGCCTTCCCTCCATTGGAAATAATGGAGGACAGGGACACCTTCTTTGGGGGCTCATAGAATTGGACCCTCTGGTCCAATCTTTTTGAAACTTGGGGGCGGGGGGGGGGTATTTTGAGGAGAGGCTCCAGAAATGCCGGAAATTTGGTTACTCTAACACAAAAATATATAACTAGCCTTATCAAAATCTATTTCTAGCAAACGAAACATCAGCAGAAGAGCCAAACGCCTAAGGACATATATTTTTTTAAAAAGTCCAGAGAGGCAGTTTCCTTTTTCTTAAGTCAGTTTCATAGAATGTGCAGGTTCAGTCTCCTGTGAAGCAAATAGAACGAAGGACCGCCTAAAGAACGCCAAGGGAAACGGGCGAACGTCGGCTGGTCAATATAGATTCTTAGACGTGCAGAAAATTTCTATTTTTACTGCATAAGGGCTAAACGAGGTATCCGGAAATTCAGAACCCGTTTTTGCCTTCCAGGCTTTCTCTAAGCTCAAGTCATGACAAGGCACTTCTCACCAAGATCCAGAACTCCGGTTTTTAACGGTTCCAGATAGGTTACTAACGTAAGTATGGGTCTAAAGCAGCAGAATCAAGTTGGAGTCCAGTGGCACCTTTAAAACCAACAAAGTTTAATTCTGGGTCTAAGCTTTTGTGCGATGCTTTGTTGTTCTTAAAGGTGCCACTGGTCTCAAATTTTGCTCCACCTGACAAGGGTGTTGTCAGGATAAAATGGAGAATGGGAAAAAAAAAAACCCTAGTGGCTTTGGGTCCCCATTGTGAAGAAAAGTATAGTTTAAATGAAATAAATAAATTCAGTTCATGTCCTCCAGAAAATGCTTGGGGCTCTTTAGCTTGGAGAAAGGTCGACTGAGGGGTGACGTGATAGAGGTTTACAAGATTATGCATGGGACAGAGAAGGTAGAGAAAGGAGGACTTTTCTCCCTTTCACACAATACAAGAACTTATGGGCACTCAATGAAATTGCTGAGCAGTCGGGTTAGAACGGATAAAAGGAAGCCCTTCTTCACCCAAAGGGTGATTAACATGTGGAATTCACTGCCACAGGAGATGGTGGCGGCTGCAAGCATGGATAGCTTCAAGAGAGGATTAGATAAACATTTGGCGTGTCAGTTGCTATTAGCCACAAGGTATAGACGAAACTCTCTGTCTGGGGCAAGTGATGCTCTGTATTCTTGGTGTTTTGGGGGCAGCACAGTGAGAGGGCTTTTAGTGTCCTGGCCCCACAGATGGACTTCCTGATGGCACTTGGTTTGTTTGTTTGTTTTGGCTACTGTGTGACACAGAGTGTTGGACTGGATGGGCCATTGGCCTGATCCAACATGGCTTCTCTTATGTTCTTAAACTCACACCCCTTCCATTCTTTTCAAAGCGCCACTTTCAAAAATGGAATTCTCTAGCTGTGTAAATGTAGCAGCAGCCTTTGCTTATTTTGCAAAGCCAATTTTGCTTGCGCTTTTGGGGAGGAGGGCAGGAAAGCGCAGAAACCTCTCCAGGAAACTCTGATCTGGTTTCTGAGGTTTCCCCTCATAATTCCCCCAAGGCTTCCACAGGGCTGGGCTCCCAGCTTTGCGCACAGGTCAGGCAAACAGAGGCGTCACGGAGGAGCTGAGGCCAGACTTGGGGGGGAGGTGGAGTCCCTTTCCTGTTCTGAAGGGGGGGGGGGAAGGGTTATTTGGAGGATTAATTGCTCACTGGGCCATTTGGAATGAATTAAGATTGTGCAGGCTCACGTCCATGGAGGGCAAATGTGCCGTTTCACAAATGTGAGACACGTTTATGGACGGTCATGGGACGGTTAATACTACTGAGTTTGGAGTGGAGGCCTCAGATTAGATCATATTTGGCCACGGATCTCAGAGAGACGGTTTCTGAAGGCGTTTGCTGCTGGCCAAGGGCCGAGCTGAACGAATGCGTATTGCTGGAGCCCGTCAAAGCGGCAGGCCGACTCCTTGATGCTTACACTGCGATCCCAAAGCCAAATCCTCCCCCTCCAGTCGAATACTCACTGTGTGACCTGGGGCCAAGCCACTCTCTCATAGCAAAGGTGAGGTTTGGACTTCCGGTGTCTTTTGCACATGGATGAACAATCCAAAGACCCAGGAAAAGTGAATGGATGGATGAGAATTTCTCCAGGGAGCTCATACATGGTGTCACAAGCAAGGGACCAGAAAGGGCCTCTACAACAGGGGTGTCAAGCATGCGGTCTGGGGGCCGTATCCGGCCCCCGAACAACTGGCTGTCATCTGCTTCCTTCTACATAACAGCTTGCTTTGCAATGCTTGCTCAATCGCACAGGAGCTACAGAGCAAAATCTCCATTTTCTCCATTGGCGGAGGCTCCTCCCTTGGGGAGGAAGGGGGTGAGGCAGGGTTTGTTTTTCCAGGCTCTCTCTATCTAACAGAAGAACTACTGAACTAAGCCTCTCTTCCTTCTATTCGCTGAGGCTCCCCCCCCCCTTCCCTGTGGAAGGAAGGAAACAGCAACAGCTACCTTTGCTCAGTTCCTTGGATCCCATGGGAGAAATACAAAGAAAGCACCTTTAAGACTGAGTGGTTTAAGTTTTTTAAAAATATATACATTTAATTGTGTTTCTCTGTGTCCTTTATAAAGTTTATATCTCTGCTACCTAATCTTAAATAGGTACACACATGGTCCAGTCCGACATGGCCTGGCCCAACAAGGGCCATTCAGAACCGGCCCTCATAACAAATGAGATTGACATCCCCGCTCTACAGGCTGCCTCCATTCCGGTAAGGGTCTGCCTGGGAGGGCCTGGAGCTCCCACCTGACCCCTGTCTCCCCTCTCACCTTTTATCTGTGACTGAAGAGGCGTGTGGACCCAGGCAGGCTAACGACAATACGTTTATTGTAAGTGCTCAAGAGTGGGTTGTATCTTTTAGTGCAGTAGTGAACACGGAAAGAGTAAAGGTCGTACAAAGAGAAAAAAAATAAAAGCCCCGACACAACTAGCTACATTTCCTTCCACTAATTCTAACTGACTCACCACTCTTTGGATGAGGGAGCTCTCATGACTGCAGCCTCTCTCCAGCGCAGCTTTTCCAGAGAGCACTCACCTCGCTCTCTAGCTTGGCCTTTGATTTCCTTCCTTCCAGGGCCCACCCCTGTGGTCTCCATTAGGCAAGTTTTCCCTCCAGTACTGCTGCCCACCCAATCAAAGGGACAGAAGGGATCCTGGGAGATGTAGGCCCTCTACAACTCTGAGGTAGGCTTCTCCAGACCCTGTAGGACTCAGTTTAAAGCCTCCAAGGAAGGAGAGCCCACCACCTCTTTCCCCGGTGGGAGACTAAGAGCAGCTTATCTCTTTTTCTTCCCCTGTCTTATCTTCACAACAACCCAGTGAGGTAGGTCAGGCTGAGAGAGTATGTGACTGACCCAGCAAGCTTCCATAGCGTGAGTGGGGATTCGAACCTGGGTCTCCCTGATACCAGTGATGTGGGTTTTTTTATTTAATTATTTTATCAATCCACATGTTTTTAATTGTTTTAATGTTTCTGTGCGTGGCGCCTTGGGGACTCAGATCGGGTGGAAAGGCAGAATAAAATATTTTAAACAAATAAACGGGGGGTGGGGGTGGAAATCATCAGCTGGCCCCAAGGACAGCAGGAGCAGCTGGCTTTCGATTTTATTTTTTAAAAGATTCAAATAGATTCTGGCGATTCCTTGATGGAACTGTGATTTTTTTGGGCAGCGAATGGGACAGTGGGCTCCATATCTGACGCTGGATCCCTGCTTCCTGTTTGCAGGGGTAGAACAAAGGGCTAGGTTGAGGCACTTGCGGGGGGGGGGCAGAAATGGGGCTTGAGTTCCAGCCTCCATTGCAGGTGGCCTTCAGAGGCCCACGGTGGCCACTGGAGATGCTGTAACCACGGCAACCGGCGGCCTGGCTTGACTGCCTAGGCTGGGGAATTAACCTTTAGTAACCTTCACCCCTCTCATGTGAGGAGGGGGAAAGACAAGCCATATGGAGCCCCTGTGATGGCAGGACTCTCTTGGGAGAGGGGAGAAGCTCAGCAGAAGGGGGAGTTATAATAAGCCTCTCTTGTCTCTTTCTGGAGGGTTAGCCCCCTTCCCGGTTTTGCAGTTCTCTCAGCGCTGAGCCCAACCCACCAAAAGAATTGGTACGGATGGAACTCTCTGTCGGGGGCATGTGATGCTCTTTATTCTTGGTCCTTGCGGGGGCAACAATAGGAGGGCTTCTAATGTCCTGGCCCCACTGGTGGACCTCCTGATGGCACCTGCTTTTTTTGGCCACTGTGTGACACAGAGTGTTGGACTGGATGGGCCACTGGCCTGAACCAACATGGCTTCTTTTATGTTCTTTCTTTCTTTCTTTCTTTCTTTCTTTCTTTCTTTCTTTCTTTCTTTCTTTCTTTCTTTCTTTCTTTCTTTCTTTATATTTACATTTATATCCCGCCCTCCCCGCCTAGGCGGCTCAGGGCGGCTAATGTCTGGGCGGCTAATGTCTTATGTCTGGGGCAAGTGATGCTCTGTATTCTTGGTGCTTGGGGGGGCCCAGTGGGAGGGCTTCTAGTGTCCTGGCACCACTGATGGACCTCCTGATGGCACCTGGTTTTTTTGGCCATTGTGTGACACAGAATGTGGGACTGGATGGGCCATTGGCCTGATCCAACATGGCTTATCTTATGTTCTTATGTCTGTGATGGACCTTCTGATGGCACCTGGGTTTTTTGCCCACTGCGTGACACAGAGTGTTGGACTGGATGGGCCATTGGCCTGATCCAACATGGCTTCTCTTATGTTCTTATGTGACTCAGAGTGTTGGACTGGATGGGCCATTGGACTGATCCAACATAGCTTCTCTTATGTTATGGCGTCTGCCTTCCTGCTTTGTGTCACCCCTTTTGGTACCCAGGTTGTGTTGGGCAGAAGCCAGATCAGGTCCTTGTCCTGTGAGGTCCAAAGCACCATCCATGATGCAAGCCAGGACAGCAGGGGGCACAGATGGTCCCGTCTTGCGTGGTTAGGGCCTGGTCCATTCCTGCCGAGTGGAAAATGGCTCCTGAGAACAGAGATAAAGCCATAACCCCCTGGGGCTGCCAGTTGTAGGTTAGGAAATACCTAAATATTGGGTGGGGGGAGGGTTGGGGAGGGGAAGGGCCTCAGCAGAGTATAATGCAATCTAGTCCACCCCCCAAAGCAGCCATTTTCTTCAGAGGAACTGATCTCTGTTGCATGGCATTGGAGAAACGGGTAAAAATAGTATAATCTTATATGCTGACAGACTTTTAAATTATGCCATCTGTGTTGCTTAAAGAGGCAAAATAAGTTTAGGAGTTGTTATTAAGAAAGTAAGCAGTGCATCTGTTCCAGTTTTCCCACTGATTTTCATCTTTCTGACTCTCCCCTCCCCACTTTCCTCCATGATATCAAAATTTCAAGATCCCCCCCACCTCCAGTGGTACATAAATCCATATTGGAATTGAGAGTGCCACCTACAATTCTCTGCTTGGCTCTGACATGTCCTAACACCAAGGGAAGGAGAAGTGTGTGGGGGGGTGGAAATTAGGGTGTGATTGACTCCGGAGATTTATCACTGAAGCTGCAGAATATTTTTCTAACGTCTCTACGCTTTTACGCATGCTAAATAGTGCGCTCGTTGGATTTTACTGTGCAAAATTACAAAATCCACTTACAAGCAGTCGCTAACGTGCGTAAGTACACTGTTCAAGCATATCTGAATGCAAATGTATATCAGGCCCAGACACCCAAATGCAACCCACCAGCCACATTTGGTGGCCTGCCAGGTATTTACATCGTCCCTCTGCCTTTGTGCCTCCCCAGGGACTGGAACAGGGGTGGCCAAACTGTGGCTCAGGAGCCACATGTGGCTCTTTCACACATATTGTGTGGCTCTTGAAGCCCCCACCAACCCATCGGCCTGCTTGGAGAAGGCATTTTTCTCTTTAAATCACTTCTCCAAGCCAAGCTGGATGGCAGCTTGGAGAATGCATTTAAAGTTAAAGTTGCTTTCCTTCCTTCCTTCCTTCCTTCCTCCCTTCCCTTTCCTCCCTTCCTCCCTCCCTCCCTCCCTTCCTTCCTTCCTTCTTTCCTTCCTCCCTTCCCTTCCATTGCTCGCTTCCTTCCTCCCTCCCTTCCCTCCTTCCTTCCTTCCTTCCTTCCTTCCTTCCTCCCTTTCCTCCCCTCCCTTCCCTTCCCTCCTTCCCCCCCTTCCCTCCCTTCCTTCCTCCCTCCCTTTCCTCCCTTCCCTTCCCTTGCTCGCTTCCTTCCTCCCTCCCTTTCCTCCCCTCCCCTCCTTTCCCTCCCTTCCCTCCTTTCCCTCCCTTCCCTCCTTTCCCTCCCTCCCTCCCTCCCTCCCTTCCTTCCTTCCTTCCCTTGCTCGCTTCCTTCCTCCCTCTCTTCCCTCCCTCCCCCCCTTCCTTCCTCCCCTTCCTCCCTTTCCTCCCCTCCCTTCCCTTCCCTTCCCTCCTTTCCCTCCCTTCCTTCCTTCCTTCCCTTGCTCGCTTCCTTCCTTCCTCCCTCCCTTTCCTCCCTTCCTTTCTTCCTCCCTTCCCTCCTTCCTTCCTTCCTTCCTTCCTTCCTTCCTTCCTTCCTTCCTTCCTTCCTTCCTTCCTTCCTTCCTTCCTTCTTTCCTTCCTCCCTCCCTCCCTCCTTCCTTCCTTCCTTTCTCCCTCCCTCCCTCCTTCATTCCTTCCTTCCTTCATTCCTTCCTTCCTTCCTTCCTTCCTTCCTTCCTTCCTTCCTTCCTTCCTTCCTTCCTTCCTTCCTTCCATTCTCCTTCCTTCCATTCTCCCTCCTTCCTTCCTTCCTTCCTTCCTTCCTTCCTTCCTTCCTTCCTTCCTTCCTTCCTTCCTTCCTTCCATGTCTCACAGCTCTCAGACCCCTTGCATTTATTGTATGTGGCTCTTATGGTAAGCAAGTTTGGCCACCCCCAGGCTGGAGCACTTTCAGCCACTAGCTCCGTTTGGTCTGTCAGGAGTTGTGCAGGTGTGAGGTTTGTGCGTGAGTGTTTCACACATGCTGTTGCTCCCATGTTGTGAAGCTGCTTCTTCTGGTGAGAAACTCTAACCAGTTTGTCATAGGTCCTTGCTGGCGATTGGAAAGGCTCTCGCTTGCCTCGGTGCCGTAGCAGAATGAGGCCCAGATGGTGAGGCAGAACGGCGCTCGCTTAGATCATTGGTAGGTGGGAGTTTGCTTGGTTGCTGAAACAGCGCGTGGTCAGGCGTTGTTGGCTTGGTGGTGGGGAGGGATGGGGAGAAAGCTGCACAGATTTTTCTGTGTAACCGTGACGAGGAGAGGGCTTGCTGCTTGCGAACCCACAGGAAATGGGGAGGGCCACACCGCTTCCCACAAGGGCAAAGAAATTTGAATTGTCCTTTTTTTTCTTTGCAAGGTTTATTTGTTTTGGCAAAGGTTGTTTGCTTATGTGGGGATGGTAACTGCAGAAGTGTGGCTTTTATACAGGCGAGGAGATACACCACAGCACACTCAGACCCCCCTCCCTTCTTTCTAGAGGTGACTTCCTCCGTTTCCTCCTGGGCATTTCTTCCGCATTAATATCAGCAGCCGTGTTCCCTCTATGTTGAGTTAATGCAGGGGTGTCAAATGTGTGGCCCCGGGGCTGAATCAGGCTCCCAGAGGGCTCCTGTCAGGCCCCCGAGTAACTTTTCTCCATTGATTGAGGCCAGGGCTGGATCTAGGGGGGGCAGAGGGGGGTGCTTGCCCCGGACACCGACGGAGGGGGGGGTGCCAACTTGGGTATGGAGCCCATTGGGGAGGGATGGTGGCTCAGTGGTAGAGCATCTGCTTGGGAAGCAGAAGGTCCCAGGTTCAATCCCTGGCATCTCCAACTAAAAAGGGTCCAGGCAAATAGGCGTGAAAAACCTCAGCTTGAGACCCTGGAGAGCCATGAATGGGGCTGTGGCTCAGTGGTAGAGCATCTGCTTGGGAAGCAGAAGGTCCCAGGTTCAATCCCCGGCATCTCCAACTAAAAAGGGTCCAGGCAAATAGGCGTGAAAAACCTCAGCTTGAGACCCTGGAGAGCCATGAATGGGGCTGTGGCTCAGTGGTAGAGCATCTGCTTGGGAAGCAGAAGGTCCCAGGTTCAATCCCCAACATCTCCAACTAAAAAGGGTCCAGGCAAGTAGGCGTGAAAAACCTCAGCTTGAGACCCTGGAGAACCATGAATGGGGCTGTGGCTCAGTGGTAGAGCATCTGCTTGGGAAGCAGAAGGTCCCAGGTTCAATCCCCGGCATCTCCAACTAAAAAGGGTCCAGGCAAATAGGCGTGAAAAACCTCAGCTTGAGACCCTGGAGAGCCATGAATGGGGCTGTGGCTCAGTGGTAGAGCATCTGCTTGGGAAGCAGAAGGTCCCAGGTTCAATCCCCGGCATCTTCAAAAAAGGGTCCAGGCAAATAGGCGTGAAAAACCTCAGCTGGAGACTCTGGAGAGCCGCTGCCAATCTGAGTAGACAATACTGACTTTGATGGACCGAGGGTCTGATTCAGTAGAAGACAGCTTCATATGTTCATTGTATTCTATGGGACCATAAGATAGAAGGGGGCGCCATTTTTTTATGTTGCCCCCCCCTCAAAAAAAAAAAAGTATAGCTGGTCCTGGTTGAGGTTCCTCCCCCTCTTAGTCCCCTGGGGAAGGAAGGAAAGAGCCAGAGCTTCCTCTGCCCAGTTCCCTGGATCCCATGGGAGAGATACAAAGAAAGCACCTTTAAGACCAACAAGTGCTAATGTTTTAAGCATGTTTTAAGGGTTTTTTAAAAAAATCTTTAGTGGTGTTTGTCTGTGCCCTTTAAAAAGTTTATCTCTCTGTTACCTAATCTTAAATAGGTACACACATGGCCTGGCCCAACACAGCCCAGCCCGACAAGGTCTCATTTATGTCAGATCCAGCCCTCATGAGTTTGACACCCCTGAGTTAGTGTGCGCTAACTCACAGTTTTTTAGCCTCCAGCTCACACCGTTTTGTCTCAGCTCAGGAAAAATGGCCCCGGAGCAAACTTAATTCGTGCAGTCGCTCACAACTTTAATGCCAGTATTTCACGAAATAGAGTTTTTACTCGCAGATCTGTGCGATTGAGTATTGATCAGCAGGGCTGGAGTTGGCAACTCTACAAGGAGACACACACACGCCTGTCAGTTGCACACCCATATGATCCTGTGCCTTCAGCCAAGAAGAAAGCCAGTGGGGTTGCCAGGTCTGACTCCAAAAATGTCTGGGGGCTTTGGAGGTGGAGCCAAGAGACTTTGGGGGTGGAGCCAGGAGCAAGGGTGTGACAAGTGCGATTGAATTCTGAAAGGAGTTGTGGACATCACATTTAAAGGGACTACAGACCTTTTAAATGCCTTCTCTCCAATGGAAATAATGAAGGCTAGGGACACCTTATTTTGGGGCTCATAGAATTGGACACCCCCCCCCCCCCCGGTCCAATCCTTTTGAAACTTGGAGGGTATTTTGAGGAGAGGCACTGGATGTTATGCTGAAAATTTGGTGCCTCTGCCTCAAAAAAACAGAAGCCCCAGATAACCCCGGATCAATTCTCCATTATACCCTATGGGAATTGGTCTCCATAGGGAATAGGTCTCCATAGAGAATAATGGAGTGACCAGCAGACATTCTCCCCCCCCCCCCTTCTGGCTTTCTGATGTTTCTTGAATTGGATCTGGCAACCCTCGCCACCTGTTCTGTATACTCCTTGCTTATCATGGCAGAGCCCTCTGTCTACCAAGTTCTCTGTTGTCGGTTCCAGATAGTGCCCCCAAAACACCCCCCTGCCACAACAGAACCAGTTTGGTGTAGTGGTTAAATGCACAGACTCTCTGGGAGAACTGGGTTTGATTCCCTACTCTTTTACTTGCACCTGCTGGAATGGCCTTGGGTCAGCCAGAGCTCTCGTAGGAGTTGTCCTTAAGGGCAGCTTCCGGGAGAGCTCTCTCAGCCCCACTTGCACCTTAGGTTTTTGGTGGGGGTGGGGGAGCAGAGGCTGTTTCAGAGGGCAGCTGTGTCTGTCTGCAGTCAGGTTTGAGTCCACTTGCACCTTAGGTTTTGGAGGAATAAGCTTCCGCAAGTCAATGCTCCCTTTTGTCAGTTGTCTATATCAAGGCTGGCAATACAAAAACTGCGACCGATTCCCCACTAGCCTTATGCCACTCTCACTGTCCTCTTCTCTGTGGGGCTTCTGTCGGATTTCGCACTCTCTGCCCCGGGGGCTGCAACTCGCTTTGCCTTTTTCGCGTGGCAAACAGAAACCAGTTTTTAGGGGATCTTGTTTGCTGCATGAAAGAGGCGGACAGAAGAAGAGGAGAGTGAGACCAGCATAAAGGTAGTGGGGAATTGGTCCGTGATATACAAGTTAACAACGTTTCATCAGTCTTCTTAAAGAGTCACGTAAGACTGTTGTATGCATTATAAAGAAGTACAGCTTTACAACAGTACAGAAAGGGTGCACCCAGATATAAGCTCATTTCGTCAATGAGTTTCTCAGCAGTGTTCCTGTGTCCTTCACGGTTATCGGCCTCTTTTTACAATTCATTGTCAGTCCTTTTTGCAACAGTCTTTTACTTTCTTCGAAAACTCTCCTCCTATCAGCACCACTGAAGTGTTAACATTTTTAATAGGATCAAGCCAGTCGTCAACTTCTCTAACCAGATGCAAAAGCCTTCTGGGGTTTGGCTGGCAAAATGCTCTCTGCGCTGTTTATAATAGGAGCAAGCCATTCCTTTTTGAGGGCGTTTTTAAGCTCTCAATACGTGTATACATTTGGAAGCAAGCCATTACCTAATGCATAAGCCTTCTGGATTTTCTGGCTGAATGTTTTTATATGGAGCAAGCCATTCCAGATTGAGGGCCTTAATGCTCTCAATATCACAGAAGTGTATAATTTTGGAGAAAGCAAGTCTTTTCTGACCCAATGTAAACACCTTTTAAATCCCATTGCTTGTCTACCAGCAGGCACATAGTAACACTAAAAAGGTAAAGGTAGTCCCCTGTGCAAGCACCAGTCGTTTCTGACTCTGGGGTGATGTCGCATCACGGCGTCTTCATGGTAGACTTTTTAATGGGGTGGTTTGCCATTGCCTTCCCCAGTCATCTCCACTTTACCCCCAGCAAGCTGAGTACTCATTTTGCTGACCTCGGAAGGATGGAAGGTTGAGTCAACCTTGAGCCAGCTCCCTGAACCCAGCTTCCGCCGGGATCGAACTCAGGTCGTGAGCAGAGAGCTCGGACTGCAGTACTGCAGCTTTACCGCTCTGCGCCGCAGGGCTCTTTACCTTCGTAACACCAGCCTTACATAATTTTGCAGTCACTGCCTGAAGAGGTTTCTGAGCCCAGGCTGCTGAAGAGCCTCCTTGAGAAACGAGCCATTAAAAAAATCCTGTATGTGTTCTGTTTTCTGTGCTTCAGATGGATATATATGCGTTTGCCACTGAGGGTTTCACCTTCTGGAAGCTGTTCGTGTCTGAGGTTATTTCACTGAAATACGTATCCCCCATATGCACCGGAGTTTTCAATGCGCTACCAGCCTCCTGGCTATGCATGCATGCATGAAAACAGAAGTGCCTTCTGGCCACAGCTGGTCCTACTCAGCAGATCAAGTGGAGGGGGGGGGGCGCAGTGATCTCATTCCCTCCAAGGCTTCCATGTCAGCACAACCCCCCCCCCCCCCTCCCGGGAAACCGCAGTGAAGTTTCCTGAGCCTCAAAAGGCATAGGCCAGGGACTGTTGCCCAACGCTGGAGCCTTGAAAGGGTTGCCCTAGCAGCAGTGTTGACGTTGCCTCCGAAATCTCAGCAAACGTCTCCTCTTGCAATTCAGCAAGGGGAAAATTGGTCTCTCCTGTGCTGTGACTGCTACCCCCTTCCCCACCCCCAGGCAGAAAGTACGGAGTAGTCTCAGCTTTTGATTTAAAAAAAAATATCTTGCTGGATCAGTTTGTAAGGGGCCATCCAGACTAGTAGGAGACCCGTGGTGCAAAGTGGGAAAGCTGCACCACTGCAGGCCAAGCTCTGCTCATGACCTGAGTTCGATCCCGGCAGAAGCTGGGTTCAGGTAGCCGGCTCAAGGTTGACTCAGCCTTCCATCCTTCTGAGATCGATAAAAGGAGTCCCCAGCTTGCTGGGGGGAAAGTGTAGATGACTGGGGAAGGCAATGGCAAACCACCCCGTAAAAAGTCTGCCATGGAAACGTCATGATGCAACGTCACCCAGAGTCGGAAACGACTGGTGCTTGCACGGGGGACTACCTTTACCTTTTTATCCAGTCTTGTCTTGGACTTCAGGGAACAGCTAGTACAGGGGTGGCCAAACTGTGGCTCGGGAACCACATGTGGCTCTTTCTCACATATCGTGTGGCTCTTGAAGCCCCCAACGCATCGTCAGCTGGCTTGGAGAATGCATTTAAAGTTAAAGTTGCTTTCTTTTCACCTCTCTCCCCCATCTATTTCCCCTCCTTACTTCCAGCTCTCAAACATCTGACGGTCACGTCTCGCAGCCCTCAAACGTCTGATGTTTATTCTGTGTGGCTCGTATGTTAAGTAAGTTTGGCCACCCCTGAGCTAGTAGGAGGCTCACCTGCAGAACTTGAAAGTGAGAGATCTTCCTTTGTATTTGCCCACCCCCAGTATCTGGGATACAGCTTCTATAGGTGTGGAATCCATTTGGACAATTAACATATGAACCTATGAAGCTGCCTTCTACTGAATCAGACCCTCGGTCCATCAAAGTCAGTATTGCCTAATCAGACTGGCAGTGGCTCTCCAGGGGGTCATGCTGAGGTTTTCCACGCCTACTTGCCTGGATCCTTTTTAGTTGGAGATGCCGGGGATTGAACCTGGGACCTTCTGCTTACCAAGCGGATGCTCTGCCACTGAGCCACCGTCCCTCCCCTATTGTGGCAAATTAATAGACCTTCCCTTTGTGAACTTATTGGAATCCCTTTAAAAAGTTCTCCGAATCGGCGGCCATCCCCTATATCTCGTGGTGGTGAGTTCCATAAGTTAAGTACGTGCTACGTGCAGCCCTGTTTCCTTTTGTTTGCTCGTTCTGAATTCCTGCCAGTTGCTTCCATTGGGTGAGCTGTGGAGCTTCAGCGCTAATGATATTCCTTACAAGGAAAGCCAGGCTCAGCCCTATTAATCTTGCTTGCATTGTATTGATTTACGTGCAGCGGGGAAACTGGAAAAATGACATTTTGGCCTGGAGGCTTGTGGTTTAATTGCTCAGTAGTAGTATTGGGCCAGATTCCCTAAACGACGAGTGCTTGTCTCAGCAGAGTAATATGCCGTTTATAGAAAAGATGAACTGCCTTTGGAGTTTAAGTTTTCTCTGGGTGTTTCTCTGGGTATTTTTGGTGCCAACGTGATTGGTGGTTGAACAGTTGTTGCTTCCACCAGCAGACTCTTTGCTTGTTGCCCGTTTGTGAAAATCCCCTCCAATAATCTAATCCAGAGGTGGCCAAACTTAATGTAAGAGCCATATCAGATGTTTGAGAGCTGCAAGACAGGAATGTCAGATGTTTGAGAGCCGCAAGTGGAAGGAAGGAAAATAGATGGGGAAGGAGAGGTGGAAAGAAAGCAGCTTTAACTTTAAATGCATTTTCCAAGCTGCTGGCTGACTTGGATGGGAGAAGATCAGGGCTTTTTGGTAGAAAAAGCCCAGCAGGAACTCATTTGCATGTTAGGCCACACCCCAACACCAAGCCAGCCGGAACTGCGCTCCTGTGCGTTCCTGCTAAAAAAAAAAAAAGCCCTGGAGAAGACATTTAAAGAGAGAAATGCTTTCTCCAAGCCTGTTGATGGGTTGGTAGGGGCTTAAAGAGCCACACAATGCGTGTGAAAGAGCCACGTGTGGCTCCCAAGCCACAGTTTGGCCACCCCTGATCCAGAAGAATTGGATGGCCACTGTGTGGTACGGGCTGCTGGACTAGAGGAGCCAGTGGTCTGAACCAGCAGGGCTCTTCTTACAGACTTAACAAGGGGAGACCTCTATGCCCTGTTGGACTTTCAGAAGAACTGGTTGGCCGGTGTGTGAGACAAGACGCTGGACTGGATGGACCGCAGGTCTGATCCAGGAGGGTTTCAAAAAGTACTCTCCTATTCTGTCTGCAGTGGGCACTTCCTTTCTTGCCAGAAGGGCACAGTGTGTTGTGGCCGTACATTCCTTTTTCGCCAGGCCTCCCTTTCTCTCTGCCACTCACGTCAAGGCTTTTGTTGTCTGGGACCCGGCCAGAAGTTGCACAACAGTCGGCAATGACATAACCCAGCTGTTTATAGAGACGCAGTTCAGAAAAACGAGATGAGCACTTCTCTGGCCTTCGGTCGAGGAGGCTCTTAAGCCAACGCATGATGTATTCTTTAGGCACAAAAGCACAATGGACGACGTGATGGAAACGCTGAAATATGTGGTGGTTTGTGCTGTTAGTGCAAATGTTGCCAGTTGGCAAAAGAGGGGAACTTTTACCGGTAGCAGGCCTCTTTTCCACTGTTGCACCCTGGAGGGGGGGTGGGGTGGGGAGAAAACAGTTGCAGAGGCTATGAAGCTCTCTGAGAACCAACCTGGGGTCTTGTCAGCCCCCCACCCCCACCCCACAGTCTTCTAGTAGTTCTGCAGAGAGGAAGAGCTGTTTGTGTGTTCTGCCTTTCCAGTCGTCTTTTTGCTTTTTACATCTTAGCTGTCTCTCCCTGCGTCTGTTAACTGCTTTATAAAACTTTCTATGCTCATGTTCTTCTCAGGGGAAGGCCTCAGCCTCTATACCCTGTTGTTGGTCCTCTGGAGTAATTGGCTGGTCTCTGTGTGAGACAGGAGGCTGGACTAGATGGACCCTCTCTGGTCTGATCCAACATGGCTCTTCTGATGTTCCTCTCAGGCGAAGGCCTCAGCCTCTCTGCCCTGTCGTTGGACCTTTGGAGTAAATTGGTTGGCCACTGTGTGAGATGGGATGCTGGACTAGATGGACCCTCACTGGCCTGATCCAACAGCGCTCTTCTGATGTTCTTCTCCGGGGAAGGCCTCAGCCTCTCTGCCCTGTCGTTGGACCTTTGGAGTAATTAGTTGGCCATTGTGTGAGATGGGATGCTGGATTAGATGGACCCTCACTGGCCTGATCCAATAGCGCTCTTCTGATGTTCTTCTCAGGGGAAGGCCTCAGCCTCTCTGCCCTGTTGTTGGACCTTTGGAGTAATTAGTTGGCCATTGTGTGAGATGGGATGCTGGACTAGATGGACCCTCTCTGGTCTGATCCAACAGGGCTCTTCTGATGTTTCTCTCAGGAAAAGGCTCAGCCTCTCTGCCCTGTTGTTGGACCTTTGGAGTAATTAGTTGGCCATTGTGTGAGATGGGATGCTGGACTAGATGGACCCTTTCTGGTCTGATCCAACAGTACTTTTCTAATGTTCTTATAAAGGCCCCGCCTTCTCAGTCCTTTTGTTGGCTCTCCAGAGAAACTGGTTGGCCATGGTGTGAGACAAGGTGCTGGACTGGATATACCCCTGGTCTGATCTAGGCAGAACTTGTCTGATGTTCTTATTAGGGGAAGGCCTTGGCCTCTCTGCCGTGTTGTTGACCATTCAGAGCAGGGGTGGCTTAACTTGCCTTGAAGGTTTTGTGGAAAGGTTGGGCATCAGTGCTGTCAATACATAAAGGGAGGAGGATCCTGGCTTAGTGGTAGGACCTCTGCTTGGCATGCCGAAGGTCCCAGGTTCGATCCCCAGCATCTTCAGCTAAAAGGATGAGAAACCCCGCCCCCCCCCAATAGATCCAAGCGGGCAGCCGTGTTGGTCTGAAGCAGTAGAACAAAGTAGGAGTCAAGTCTCACCTCTAAGACCAACAAAATTTTATTCAGAATGTAAGCTTTTGTATGCATGCACACTTCTTCAGACAAATGGTTCAGTGGCCTGAAATAAATGTAGTTGGTGGGTTAAGAGTGCAAACTGATACAAAGTTAGGATCAAATGGCAAAATAATGTAATAAATTGGAAGACCGTTTGGTCTGGATAGCAATAAAAGGTGCAATGAAAGTTACCTGTTAATTGCTGTTGCGACAAGTCTAGGTAAAACAAAAGGACATGTATTGCCTAGTTCTTGTCCACCCAATTTACTTTTTAACATCATCCTATACAGTATAAGCATCATTCTAGTTTGCCATTAGAAAAATAATACATGAAATGGAAATGAGTTAAGTATATGTAATGAGATAAACAGCCAATATCCCTATTTGAATATGTCAATACAAAAAACATGATTCTGATACACTATTCTAAAAGAGAAATACATTGGAATACTGTGGATGTATAGCTATTCTCAGTGAGGGTGGGTTTAGAAGACGACGACGACTGCAGATTTATACCCTGCCCTTCTCCCTGAATCAGAGACTCAGAGCGGCTCACAATCTCCTGTATCTTCTCCCCCCGCAACAGACACCCTGTGAGGTGGGTGGGGCTGAGAGAGTTCTCACAGCAGCTGCCCTTTCAAGGACAACTCCTGTGATAGCTATGGCTAACCCAAGGCCATTCCAGCAGCTGCTAGTGGAGGAGGGGGGAATCAAACCCGGTTCTCCCAGACAAGAGAGCTCTGGCTGACCCAAGGCCATTCCAGCAGCTGCAAGTGGAGGAGGGGGGAATCAAACCCGGTTCTCCCAGATAAGAGAGCTATGGCTGACCCAAGGCCATTCGAGTAGCTGCAAGTGGAGGAGGGGGGAATCAAACCCGGTTCTCCCAGATAAGAGACTACACACTTAACCACTAAACCAAACTTAGCATATGTAATGAGATAAAAAACCAATATCCCTGTTCAGTCCTGGGGAGGTGTTTGTTCCAAGTTTCATAATAATCCCCCCCAAGAGGCATTGCCAGTCAAAGGAGACAAGATTGACCCTGAGGGATTTGGGGGGGGGGCAGCTTTGGTTGTGGTCAAGGGCCTAGCAGTTTCCTCCGGCTGGACACGAAGGATCTGAATCCAAGACTGCTCTGCTGTTCAGCCTGGGGTGTTTTGTGCCGTCAGTAAGACCCACTTAAAGTCAGAGCAGCGGTTTTGCCTGCCCCAAGCCCCGCTCCTATTACATCCCCTCAGTCCCCCCCCCCCCACTCTTCTCCCTGTTTATGGTCTGCTTCTGGGAGATCTGTTTGGTAATGAAATGTAATAATTCTGGAAACGGGCTGTAGCTTTCCTGCGCAGCCGCTTGGCGTGGTTTCCTGGGGGTCTCTGAATTGCTCGCACCGTGAGCAACCCGAGTAGTTTTGCAAATGCTGGATCTTGCATTTCCAAACCACATGGGTGCAGGCAGGTGGGTTGGCATTATAGCAGGGGTGGCCAAATTTGCTTAACGTAAGAGCCACATAGAATAAATACCAGGTGTTTGACCGAAGGAAGGAAAATAGATGGGGAGGGAGAGGTAAAAAAGAAAGCAACTTTGACTTTAAACGCATTCTCCAAGCTTCTGGCTGTCTTGGCTCAGAGAAGCGATTTAAAGAGACAAATGCCTTCTCCAAGCCAGCCAATAGGGTAGTGGAGGTTTTGAGAGCCACATGTGGCTCCAGAGCCACAGTTCAGCCACCCCTGGCATTATAGGGTTTTCAGCTCTGGGGGTTGGGAAATTTGTGGAGATTTGGGGGCAGAGTTTGGGAAGGGAGCTCAGCAGGGAAAGGAAGTCACAGGTGCGCGCCCTCCCGAGCAGCCATTTTCTCTCAGGGAACTGATCTCTGTAGTCTGGAGGTCGGTTGTAATTTCAGAACTCCAGCCCCCGCCTGGAGAGTGGTAACCTTAGCAAGCAGCACATGTATTTGGGCTAGCAATACTTGTGGAGCTTTCCAAATGTACATTTTAGCAACTGTCAAACACTCCCCATCAATCTGTAGATTTCAGCAATTGGCTATTATGTTTTTTCATCCTGAATATTGATTTCTTCAGGGCTTTTTTTGTAGCAGGAGCTCCTTTGCATCTTAGGCCACACACCCCTGGTGTAGCCAATCCTGCTGGAGCTTACAGGAGGCCCTGTAAGAAGAGCCCTGTAAGCCCCAGGAGGATTGGCTACATCAGGGGTGTGTGGCTTAATATGCAAAGGAGTTCCTGCTTCAAAGAAAGTCCTGGATTTATTTATTCATTTATATGCCCAGATGGGAACCCAGAGTGGCTTACATCACTCTCCATTCCTCTCTTTTATCCCCAGAACAACCCTGCAAGGTAGGTTAGGGTGAGTCTGTGACCGTCCCAGAGTCACCTAGCTATCTTCCACGGCAGAGTGGGGATTCGAACCTGGGTCTCTCAGATCCCAGTCCGAGGCACGAACCCCTACGACATGGAGGCTCACTGATTTTAAATCCTCAGTTGTCTCTTTTCCTTAAAGCTGCTTAAATGCGCACGAGAAACACTTGGTGAAAAGCAGGAATGGTTGCTCAGTTCGGCTACGTAATTTGGAAGTGTGCGGTCCAAATTCTAAATTGGAAGCCTCCCTCTTGCTGGATTCAGAATCACCCTGCCCTCCCATAAGCCTCCTGCGTAGGCTTGGCGGTTGCTCACTTGGAAGGACTTGCGACTGTGGTGCTTGGCGCTGTACGAAAAGGCATGCATCATCTCATGTGCGTGAAACAAAGCCAAGAACACGAAGATCCGCGGATAGCAGAAGCCGAGGGCGTTTGTTGTCGAGAAAATCTCAGCACGCAGCTCCGAGCGTTTCTGGAACGCAGTGTTTGTTTTTGCCTGGGTTTTTGCTGCCTTCCCCCCCCCCCCCCAAAAAAAAGCTTCTTGCAAAGCAGACGTTTAGTGGTACAGCCGTGGCACTGTGATGCGGAGGTGTGGTTGGCCGTCCCATCTGTGCACTGGGAGAGAGCTGGTGGAGGGGGGGTTTCGCGTGGCGGGGCTGAGTGGGCGTGCGAGGACAGTCACAGGAAAGAGTGGGCTTTGAGAGAAGGCTTGCGCTTGCCTTTCTCTCCAGCAACAGCCCCACAACATTTGCGCGTGTCGCTCAAAAACGCCTCTGCCACAGCTGTTCCCTAAAGGGCGGTGCTTCTGACTTCAAGCTCTTCTGTGACTGCATCGTGGTGAAGTCTTTCAACTGCTTCGCACGTGTCTTTGCGTCCTGGGACTAAAGACATGTGTGAACGAGTTCTCTGCAGAGAGCTTTCCTGTTCCTGGGACCTCCAGTTAAAAGGATGAGAAAAGAGGTGATGTGAAAGTCCTGAGACCCTGCAGCAGGGGCCTCGAACTCATTTGTTACAAGAGCCGGATCTGACATAAACGAGACTTTGTTGGGCTGGTCAGGTTGGGCCAAGCCACATCGAGCCGGGCCGTGTGTGTCCCTATTTAAGATGAGGTAGCAGAGGAATAAACTTTATAAAGGATAAAGACAAACACAATTAAATATATATTTTGAAAAACTTAAAACATGCTTAAAACGTTAGCACTCGTTGGTCTTAAAGGTGCTCTCTTTGTATTTCTCCCATGGGATCTGGGCAAAGGAAGCTCTGGCTCTTTCCTTCCTTCCCCAGGGGACTGGAAGGGAGCCTCAGCCACGAGAAGGAAGAGAGGCTTGGCTCAGTAGCTCTTCTCTGCAACTGAGAGAGCCTGGCAAACCAAGCTATTCCTCTCCCCTTCCTCCCCATGGGAAGAGCCTCAGCCAGTGGAGAAAATAGAGGTTTTGCTCTGAAGCTCCTGTGCACTCCCTCCTTCCTTCCCTCCTTCCTTCCTTCCCTCCTTCCTTCCCTCCTTCCTTCCCTCCTTCCTTCCTTCCCTCCTTCCTTCCCTCCCTCCTTCCCTCCTTCCTTCCCTCCTTCCTTCCCTCCCTCCCTCCTTCCCTCCTTCCTTCCCTCCTTCCTTCCTTCCTTCCTTCCTTCCTTCCTTCCTTCCTTCCTTCCCTCCAACATCTGACGTTTCTTCTATGTGGCTCTTACGTTAAGCAAGTTTGGCCACCCCTGGTCTATCTACATACGCGGGGTGGGGGGGTGGGAATGCGTGTTGGAGCCCAGAGATGGTCTTACACACTGGTGGAGGGGACCATCTTTCAAAAAACTCTTCCGCTCCCTGCAGACAGAAAGTGCGCTGGGATTTACTTGAAGGCAGCATGTTTGCACAGTGAAAAACAAAGCAGGGGGGGAAGGCATCCCTTACCAGTAGCCTAAATTGGCACAGTCCCACTGTCCTCTCTCAGGATGTGACCACTTCCCTTGGTTGCGTAAGTAGTAAAATGCGGTCCTGGTAAAATGTGAGACTCGTGGAGACCAGTGGTAGGATCCCTTGTTTGGCTGGACACCAGGAAAACCCTCAGAGGAGCAGCCAAAGGAGGCGGGCTACTTGTAAGTAGTCTTGCTTTGTATATATGTTAAAAATTCATTTCTAGCCTGCCTTTCTCCCCAGTGAGGACTCAGTCTCTCCTCCATTTTATCCTCACTAGGGCTTTTTTTGTATCAGGAACTCCTTTGCATATTAGGCCACACACCCCTGATGTAGCCAATCCTTCAAGAGTTTACAGGGCTCTTAGTGCAGGGCCCACTGTAAGCTCCAGGAGGATTGGCTACCTCAGGGGTGTGCGGCCGAATATGCAAAGGAGTTCCTGCTACAAAAAAAGCTCGGATCCTCACACCAACCCTGTGCGGTAGGTGAGGCTGAGTGTGTGTGACTGACCCAAAGTCACTCAGCAGGCTTCTACCGCAGGAGTGGGGATTTGAACCTGGGGATCTCAGAGACTAGTCTTGACGCTCTTCACTATTGCACCATTCTGGCAGTCACTGGCTTTAGCTTTCTTTTCCCTCCACCTTGCTGGATTTTATCTCTTTCTCTCTTTTTTTGCCACTATTTTTCAATGTGTACACCAGAAGAAGCCCTTTGAAAGGATGCTCTGTTTAAGAAATTATCATTGCAAGAAATGTGGGCGTTTTATTGTTGCTATACTGGGATGCTTCAGGACGCTTTCTTTTCAAATGCCATTGGACCACGTTGCTTGTGGTGCCAACTGCTGCGGTTACGGGAGGCTGTTCCTTCCCTCTTTATTTCTGTCCTCTCCCCTCCCCTGGTTGTTATGAAGGGTGATGCTTGCATGAAACTTGGGTCTGTTCGATTCAGTCTCGGCTGCTCAGCTCTTCCGTGTGTGTGAGAGGCAGGAAAGGCTTTTCCATGCCATTCCGTGCTGCTTGTGAAATCTTTCCTCTTAAATTTGTTGATGAAATGTCAAAAGACCTGGTAAGACTCTTGATGCGGAAGTCTCTCTAACAACAGGAAAGGAAAGGAGAGGTCCCCTGTGCAAGCACCAGTCGTTTCCGACTCTGGGGTGACGTTGCTTTCACAACGTTTTCGTGGCAGACTTTTTACGGGGTGGGTTGCCATAGCCTTCCCCAGTCTTTTACACTTTCCCCCCAGCAAGCTGGGGACTCATTCTACCCACCTCGGAAGGATGGAAGGCTGAGTCAACCTCAAGCTGGCTACCTGAAAACCCAGCTTCTGCCTGGGATCAAACTCAGGTCGTGAGATGATGATGATAATCAGGGGTGGAATTCTAGCAGGAGCTCCTTTGCATATTAGGCCACGCACCCCTGACATTTTGACATATTACTGTTTTGTTGCTTTCTCGTGCTCGTGCTACCCAGATAAAAGGTTTGCTGAATTTGTTAATTCTACTATTCTGTCATTGGAACTTAAATTTGTACCATTTTGCATTCTAAACCACTGC
The DNA here is from genome assembly GCF_032191835.1 of Heteronotia binoei. NCBI lineage: Eukaryota > Metazoa > Chordata > Lepidosauria > Squamata > Gekkonidae > Heteronotia > Heteronotia binoei. The sequence continues at coordinate 3,303,567 of NC_083241.1, read as the reverse complement.
CTACCAGCTATATGTAGCCCTGCTTACTATACCTGATTCCTCGTCTGATGAAGTATGCTTAGAGCACACGAAAGCTTACGTTCTGAATAAAACTCGGTTGGTCTTAAAGGTTCACCTTGACTCCAACTTTGTTCTAAGGCTCTTTTCTGCAAGCCCTTGGAGGACTGGCTACATCAGGGGTGTGTGGCCTAATATGCAAAGGAGCTCCCGCTAGAATCCCACCCCTAATAACAACAACTCGTTATCATTATGGTCACAGTCAGAGATCTGACTGTCAGGGCTTTTTTTTTGTAGCAGGAGCTCTTTTACATATTAGGCCACACCTCCCTGATGCAGCCAATCCTCCTGGAGCTTACAGCAGGCCGTGTAAGCTCTTGGAGGATTGACTACACCGGGGTGTGTGGCCTAATATGCAAAGGAGTTCCTGCTACAAAAAAGAGCCCTGGATTGTGTTCTGCAATTCAAGATCTAGCCAAGTTCTTGGGAACCGTTGAGGTAGGATTGCCAAGTCCAATCCCAGAAATATCTGGGGACTTTGGGGGTGGAGCCAAGAGACTTTGGGGGTGGAGCCGGGAGACACTGGGGTGGAGCTAGGGGGAGGGGGAAACGGCGCCGCGGAGCGTGGCGAGCTGCCCCGTCTCGGAGCGGGCGACGCCGCTGCGCAGCTGCCGCCTCTTCTCCGCACGCCGTGGCTGCTCCTCCGTGGGGCGGGGGGGGGGAAGCGGCGGCCTCACCCACTCCGCCTCTGGGGTGGAATCGGAGGGGGGGGGGTGGAGGCAGGCCGGCTCGCCATGCTCCTGGCCTGTCTCCGCCCTCCCCTTCTCTGGTTTTGCCTGCGCTGCTGCTGCCGCCTCTTGGCTGCTCCTCCGAGATGGGCTCAGCCTGGGCCCATCTCGGAGGAGCAGCTGCGGTGGGCGGGGAGGGGGCGGGGGCGGCAGTGGCGCGGTGGCCTCGCCTGCTCCGGGATGGGGCGGCTCGCCATGCTCCCCGGCGCCATTTTCCCCCTCCCCCCGCTTCCGTTTTTTTGGGGAGCAGGGGAAGAGGGTGGAAATCCTGGGGTCCCCCGCCACAGAATTCTTGCTGTTCCATTCCGCACTGTCTTCTGAAGCTGAGCTAGTGTTATTTGCTCAAAGTCCAGGGGTTTCTTGAGTCTTCTAGGCACTGTTCCAAGGGCTCCCAATGTCACACATGGCCGCCTTCTTCTCCCAGAGGTGCTCTAACTCTATTTGTAGGTCGTGGTATTTCGTGGTCTTCTGTTACTTTTTTTTTTCTGTTTTGCTATAAAAATTGATATCTTGCCCTTTCCTCGTAGTTCAAGTAGGCTTATAATAACAGTTAAAAACATTTTCAGTTAAAATCAAAAATAAAATAGCAAATCCCAAACCTCTCCCTCCTTCCCCACCTCTTAAAAGATGCCTGCCCTATTGAACCCCCTGGCAAACAGACAGACCCTGTAGAACTTTGAGAAGATCTCCAAGGAGGGGGTCCCCTCTCCCATCTTCAGGGAGCTTCTTCCACGGAGCTGGGGCCATGATGGAAAAGGCCTCGGCTCTGTCAATCCCAGATGGGCCCCCCTAAGTGGTGGGGTAGCGCCAACCGTAGTGGGCGCAAAAGCTACATCTAAGAGGAGACAGTCCTTCCAATGTGTGATCTGCAGGTCATGAAGGGCTTTGGAGGCCATAAGTGGCAACGCCATCATGTAGAACATGCACTTGGTGGAGGCCTAGGTTCAAATCCGTGCTCAGCCTGGCCTACCACGCAGGGGAGTGAGGTTGAATGGGTGGAGGGGATCCTGAGATCATAGGCAAAAGGGTAGGTTAAGCAATAAAAGTAACAATAACAGCAAGTAAGAAATCTGGAGGGATACGATAGGCGAGGCCTTTCCTCCTAAGACGAGAGTCAGTCCCACTATGAGACAAGGTGAAGATTTGGCACTGGATCCAGCACAGAATTTCCCACTTGCTCTAGGGGCATTCGAGCAAAACAGAAACACAAGTAAAAGGCTGCAGGAGCTGCTTGCTACTTTTGTATCCCCCTTTGTGTTTCTGCTGGTGCAAGGTTTCACACAACTCATTTCTGGGCACTACAATATATGGGGGGAGGCGGGAGGTCAGAGATGTGTTGCATGAACTCTTGTGGAGCTGTGCTAAGTCCCTTGGCGTTTCCACTCACACACTGCTGGATACAGGCCTTGGGGCTCTGTTGAAAGCACCATTTTTGGAGCAGATATTAAAAGAGTAGAGAGGCCATTACAAAAAAAAAAAAAAAAGCCCCCTGGGGAAAAGGGAATTCATGATTTTTGCAAGCCATCGCATCACCTGTGCTGCACCACACCTTAACTTTAGAAAGGGTCTTATCAGTGGGCGTTCTGTGTTTGTGGAGCGATGTTGTCTTCCTCGGCTGAGTCATGAAGAAGGAAGTCAGAGCTATAAAACTAGCTGGCTCTGCCCTTTTCACCTCTGGAGAGACACGCGAGAGCAGGCCTGCCCCGGCCAGCGCTCTCTGCCTTTCGAGCACCCTTTGTGGCCGACTCAGCCAAAGGCAAAAGAGCCGGTCGTTTCTGTGGCTCGGCGCATGTGACCCTGGAGTGGGGAGAGGAGATCTGCTGTGGAGCGTGGGGTTGATGCACAGGAAATGAATCATCCCACCACTTGCTCATTAGCTGCACGATATGAGGTCAGCGAAAAACCAGAGGCAAGACAAACACCAGAAGAAGGGGCTGGTCTGGAGTCACAGGAAGCTCCACTATAGAAGAAGAAGGAGGAGGAGAAGGAGAGAAGAAGAAGAGAAGAAGATGATGATATTGGATTTATATCCCACTCTGAAGAGTCTCAGAGCGGCTCACAATCTCCTTTCCCTTCCTCCCCCACAACAGACACCCTGTGAGGTAGATGAAGATATTGGATTTATATCCCGCCCTCCACTCTGAAGAGTCTCAGAGCGGCTCACAACTCCTTTACCTTCCTCCCCCACAACAGACACCCTGTGAGGTAGATGAAGATATTGGATTTATATCCCGCCCTCCATTCCGAAGAGTCTCAGAGCGGCTCACAATCTCCCTTACCTCCCCCCCCCCACAACAGACACCCTGTGAGGTAGATGAAGATATTGGATTTACATCCCGCCCTCCACTCCGAAGAGTCTCAGAGCTGCTCACAATCTCCTTTCCCTTCCTCCCCCACAACAGACACCCTGTGAGGTAGATGAACATATTGGATTTATATCCCGCCCTCCACTCCGAAGAGTCTCAGAGCGGCTCACAATCTCCTTTACCTTCCTCCCCCATAACAGACACCCTGTGAGGTAGATGAAGATATTGGATTTATATCCCGCCCTCCACTCCGAAGAGTCTCAGAGCGGCTCACAATCTCCTTTCCCTTCCTCCCCCACAACAGACACCCTGTAAGGTAGATGAAGATATTGGATTTATATCCCGCCCTCCACTCCAAAGAATCTCAGAGCAGCTCACAATCTCCTTTGCCTTCCTCCCCCACAACTGACACCCTGTGAGGTAGATGAAGGTATTGGATTTATATCCCGCCCTCCACTCCGAAGAGTCTCAGAGCGGCTAACAGTCTCCTTTACCTTCCTCCCCCATAACAGACACCCTGTGAGGTGGGTGGGGCTGGAGAGGGCTCTCACAACAGCTGCCCTTTCAAGGACAACCTCTGCCAGAGCTCTGGCTGACCCAAGGCCATTCCAGCAGGTGCAAGTGGAGGAGAGGGGAATCAAACCCAGTTCTCCCAGATAAGAGTCCACACACTTAACCACTACACCAAACCGGCTCTCCAAAGAAGTCCAGGGTTGCTATGCAGAGGCACGCAATGGCAAAACCACCTCTGACTGTCTCTTGACTTGGAAACCCTATGGGGCCTCCTTAAGCTGGCTGCAACTTGATGCCACTTTCTACCACGACCAGCCACCTTGGGTTGTAATAGAAGCGCAAGAGAGCCTAATCTGGCGCGCGTGCACACACAAGCTGGGCACTCATTTTACCGACCTGGGAAGGATGGAAGGTTGAGACAACCTTGAGCCGGCTACCTGAACCCAGCTTCCACCGGGATCGAACTCAGGTCGTGAGCAGAGAGCTCGGACTGCAGTACTGCAGCTTTACCGCTCTGTGCAATGGGGCTCCTTCCAGAGCTGTTCTGTTCAAGAGCCATTCTCTCAAGAGCTCTCTCAGCCCCACCTGCCTCACAGGGTGTCTGTTGGGAGGGGAAGAGAAAGGAGGTTGTAAGCTGCTTTGAGACTCCGAGTGAAGAGTGGGGTGTAAATCCAGTCTTTTCTTCTTCACGCAAACCATGGAGACCCTCTGTGTGAAAAGACCCTTGAGTCAGGAATGCTTTAGGCCAGAGGTGCCGTATGGATATTTACATCATTCACGGGCCATAAAAAATTATCAACTTAAAAAACTGCTCTGCTGAGGGAGAATGATTCAGGCCAGCAAAATTAATGCAAATGATTGTTTTTCTATTTGAAGTCATACGGGGAGAGCCTAATCTGGCGCACACACATACACCCGACCCGGCGCCCTAGGCAAATGCATAGGTCCAGAGCTTTTCTGTAGAAAAAGCCCAGCAGGAACTCATTAGCATATTAGACCACATCCCCTAACATTAGCATATTAGGCCACACCATCTGGGGTAATCAAGTGCAAACTGAACTGTGACAGTAACTTTTCCAGGCCCTGCAGCAATTCTGGCCGGCCAGCCAGGCCCCGGGGAGGCTGCCGCACAGTACATCTGGGCCCTGTGATCCCTGCCTGGCCCTGGGGAGGCTGTTGCACAGTGCGGCTGGGCCCCACGATCCTCGCTGGCCAGCCAGGCCCCCGAGAGGCTGCCACATGGCTCGGTTTGGCCCAGCAGCCCCCGAGGGCTGCACCAAGTGACCTCGAGGGCCGTATGCAAACCTTGGGACAGAGGTTCCCCACCCCTGCTTTAGACCGATCTTGCATTGAGCAGGGGGTTGGACTAGATGGCCTCGATGTCCCCTTCCAACTCTGTGGTTCTATGAAACGGAATGGTTAGGCTGTTGAATTTACTGAAAGCTGTGGTTATGACCTCTGGGAACTGTCAGCCCAGGTGGGGAAGTTCTGCCTAGAGGGGTTTACTCTTCCGTGCATGGACTTTCTGCAGCTGCTGTGGTACAAAGCGTTTCCTGTGTCTTTTGCAATATATTTGAATCTCCTTTGAGTGACTAATTTTGACAACAGTGGACTATATTCAAGATACTCTCATTAGCTGCACGCAGGCTTAAGAATGTTTCCCCCTCCTGTCTGTGTTTCACAAGTTTGCTAGTTGGCTTTCAGTTGAGCGACAGCATTCTGTTGTTTGGTGCGTCTTTCATCGTTGGGCCGCTTTTGGGGAAAGCTGTTTTGTGTGACCAGCGTTGCAGCGCTTGTGCAACAGGCAAGTCTCCGAAGAGCCAAACACACTGCATTGGCCTGAGTTATCATTCTTTTCAGTTAAGAGAGAGCCAGTTCTTTTCAGTTGGAGAGCCAGTTTGGTGTAGTGGTTAAGTGTGCGGACTCTTATCTGGGAGAACCGGGTTTGATTCCCCACGCCTCCACTTGCACCTGCTGGAATGGCCTTGGGTCAGCCATAGCTCTGGCAGAGGTTGTCCTTGAAAGGGCAGCTGCTGTGAGAGCCCTCTCCAGCCCCACCCACCTCACAGGGTGTCTGTTGTGGGGGGGGGAAGGTAAAGGAGATTGTGAGCCGCTCTGAGACTCTTCGGAGTGGAGGGCGGGATATAAATCCAATATCTTCATCTACCTCACAGGGTGTCTGTTGTGGGGGGAGGAAGGGAAAGGAGATTGTGAGACGCTCTGAGACTCTTCGGAGTGGAGGGCGGGATATAAATCCAATATCATCATCATCTATCTTCTTAAGTCGAATCAATAACATAGTGGAAATTTTGGCCCCAATGAATCACTTGCAAAGATCCTGCTTTTATGAATTGGTCTCCTTCCCTTTCCTTGCATTCTAAATGGATGCACAATTTATTTATTTATTTATTTATTTATTTAATTCGATTTATATCCCGCCCTACCCCACCGAGGTGGGCTCAGGGCGGCTTACAACAGTAAAAGCTAACAGAGATCGGTTTAAATATGATTAAAATTATACAATAAAATACATAAAAACCTAAAAATACATAAAACTCACATCGATATACACTATGCTACATTTGTAGAGTTATGCACAAGGGTTATGCTGCTTTTTAAACGCTGATGGTTAATTCAGTCCACTGCCCCGAGAGTAAACATATTACATTTTGAAATGGTGAAGAGGAATCATAGAGTTGGAAAGGATCTCTAGGGTCATCTAGTCCAACCCCCTGCACAATACAAGAAACTCACAAATACCTCCCCCTCAATTCACAGGATCCGCATTGCTGTCAGATGGCCATCTAGCCTCTGTTTAAAAACCTCCAAGGAAGGAGAGTCCACCACCTCCCGAGGAAGCCTGTTCCACTGAGGAATCGCTCCAACGGTCAGGAAGTTCTTCCTCATGTTGAGCCAGAAACTCTTTTGATTTAATTTCAACCCATTGGTTCCGGTCCTACCTTCTGGGGCCACAGAAAACAATTCCACACCATCCTCTCTATGACAGCCCTTTAAGTATGTGAAGATGGTGATCCTATCACCACTCAGCTGCCTTCTCTCCAGGCTAAACATGCCCAACTTCTTCAACCTTTCTTCATAGGACTTGGTCTCCAGCCCCACACCATCTTTGTCATCCTCCTCTGGACCTGTCCCAGCTTGTCTAAATCCTTCTTAAAATGTGGTGCCCAAAACATACTCCAGGTGACGTCTTTCAAAAGCAGAGTAAAGCGATACCATCACATCATGCGATCTGGACGCTAGACTTCTGTTGATACAGCCCAAAATAGCATTTGCCTTTTTAGCCGCCGCATCACACTGTTGGCTCATGTTCAGCACCAGGAGGTGATGTCCGTGTGAATTTAAGCTGAGAATATTCTGAGTTTCTTCCTCGCCATGTCCAATTTCTATCAGCCGAAATACAGAATACTTTTTAAAAGCCATGGGGCGGGGGGGGGGAGGGGGTTAAATGGAATCAGATAGATCCCTAGAGTAGAGGCCCATCAATACTACAAGCTATCGTGACCGAAAGGAACCTCCATGCTCAAAGACAGTTAACCTCTGAATACTAGTGCTTGGCGGCAACATCAGGGGAAGGCTTCAGCCTTTCTGCCCTGTTTTGTTGGACAGACAACTGGGCAGCGCAACTGATTGGCCAGCAGGTGTAAGAGGGCATGCTGAACTAGATGGACCCCTGGTCTGATCCAGAAATGTTTATACAAAGCGATTACAACCATATTGTGTTGGAATAGCTCAGGAGATGCTTGTTATAAGGAAACAACATACATGTTGTCTGTTGCAGTGTTTATGGCACATATCACCATGCTTGCGCTGCATTTGTCCCATTGTAAGCCACCTTTCTACATTACGATGCGTCAGAGTTTTACTACATTTCTGCTTGACTGCTGAAGGCGGCTAGTAGGCTGAAATGCATTTGTTTTAGGATTGCACAAGGTCCTAATTGTGAATACTGTGTTATGTGAATTCTTACTGAGGCTGTATTTGGGTCTAGAACTGTTTTGAAAGCAGTTTGTAACTAATACATGATTTTTTTTGTGTATAATTTGTATAATTTATATGTTGGGGTTTTATACTTACTGAAATTAATATTGGGCCCCATAATTAGTATCTGATTAATCATTTTGGTTCTTAATACATCTTTTGGGGTTAAGTTTTCTGTTCTCTCCTTTTTTCTTCTATTACTGTAGATCAAGACAGCCACTCTTTGAAACTGTAAAACTGCTGGCCAAAATTTTAAAATAATTTCTACAGATATTTTAATAACCAGTGGATGGTTGCTATAGATCATGGTCTTTTAAATTAGAAGCAGGACTTTTTTGTAGAAAAAGCCCAGCAGGAACTCATTTGCATATTAGGCCTCACCGCTGAAATCACCGTTGTTTCACGCAGGGCTTTTTTTGCAGAAAAAAACCAACAGGAACTCATTTGCATATTAGACCACAACCCCCGATGTTCTGCCAGCCGGAACTGTGTTTATGTGTGTTTCTGCTAAAAAAAGAGCCCTGATCATAAACCTCTTTTTTGTTCTTACTTTGTGTGTGTATGCTTGTCTGGAAGTCATGGGGAAAACAACAAAATACCCCCTCCTTTTACAAAACTATTTCTCAGTGTAATATATAGTCACAACAATTCTTAACAATTTTGCAATACAAATTTGCAGTTAGAAAACCATCCTGGGCACAACGTAGCTACTGTCCATAAATTACAATACTTTTTGAGTCCAGTCCGATGATAAAAAGAACATTAATGAAGATAAAAAGCGGATGTTAAGATAGGTGATGTCAGATTGGTTTGTAACCGCATTCAGTCTCAATGGGAAGAACAAAGACGGGTTACAGTTTTGATATTAATTTATCTTTATAAAACTTTTTGATTTCACGTAAACCGTCTACCAGGAGAATTGTAATTGTAATGGATATATTGTTTTGTTAATCTGTGCAGCTGAAATAAACTTTTGAAAACGGAAAAAAAAAAAAAAAAAAAAGAACCGGTCCAATTTCGTTTTGGGCGTGAGTCACCCTTCTAGGGACCGTTTTCCATATTCATAGGTTCAGTAGATTTTTGGTGCTACAACAGATCCTCTGGTTTTTTTATTTTATATTCATGTGGAACGCCACTGCCAATTTCCATCTCTCAGTATAATAGTTGCATCTTGCACAGGATGGTTTTCTAACTGCATATTTGTATTGCAAAATTGTTGAGTTGCTGTGACTGTATATTACACTGAGAAATAGTTTCGTCAACGGAGAGAGCATTTTGTTGTTCTTCCCGGTTCATTGTACCTCCGTGGTCCCGCTGTTTGCTGATGTCTGGAAGTCATGGCTGACTTACGGTGACCCCTAGTGGAGCGTCGACATTCACAGAGGTGGCTTGCTATGGCCTGCCTTTGCATCCCAGCCCTGGTATTCCTTGGATGTCTCCCATCCAAGTCCTTGCCAGGTTCGGCCCCGATTAGCTTCCAAGATCTGACGAGATCGGGCTTGCCTGGGCTATCTAGGTCAGGATAAGCCCTTAAAAAAAAAGTACAGAAGCAAAGATCAGAGCCTGTCATGTTTACCTTCCTCTCCCTCCTCCCTTGCAGATCGCTAGATGGCCGCTTGCAGGTCTCCCACCGGAAGGGACTCCCGCACGTCATCTACTGCCGGCTGTGGCGATGGCCGGATCTTCATAGCCACCACGAGCTGCGTGCCATGGAGATGTGCGAATACGCCTTCAACATGAAGAAGGACGAAGTCTGCGTGAACCCCTACCACTACCAGAGAGTGGAGACTCCAGGTACAATGGGCTGCTGGGATGTTCTCAGCTGGGGCTGGCAAACCCTGGGGATCCAGAAAACACAGAATGGAAGGGCTGGTGGGTAGGGTTGTCAGCCTCCAGGCGAGGTCTGGAGATCTCCCAGAATTACAACTGAGCTCCAGACGCCACCGATCAGTTTCCCTGGAGAAAAAATGGCTGCTTTGGAAAGCAGACTTCATGGCATTCTGCCCCACTGAGCTCCACCCACAAAAACCTCCAGGAATTTCTGTTTGGCAGCCTGATGTTAGCGGTTGTGGGGCTTGTTGATGCCGTTCCAGGCTTGGTCATCTCTTCCTCTGTTTCCCCCTTTCAGTTTTTGCCTCCCGTTTTGGTACCGAGACACACGGACATCCCAGCCGAGTTCCCCCCGCTGGACGATTACAGCCATTCCATTCCAGAGAACACTAATTTCCCTGCTGGCATCGAACCACAGAGCAACTACATTCCAGGTAAGGGAAACCTGTTCCCCAGACGTTTAAGGTAGGGTGGGAGTCAAAGAAGGTAAACCTGGAGGCTAAATGCAGAAGGGCTGTTTTTGCAGTTCGGCCTCGACAAACGGCAGTGACTTCAACCTATAATGCTAGAGAGCAGGTGTAGTGAACAGAGTGAGGAAATGATGACTGGGAAGACCCCAGTTTAGACCCCCAACAAAACGATGATATTGGATTTGTATTCCACCCTCCACTCAGAGTCTCAGAGCAGCTCACAATCTCCTTTCCCTTCCTCCCCCCACAACAGACACCCTGTGAGGTGGGTGGGCTGAGAGGGCTCTCACAGCAGCTGCCCTTTCAAGGACAACCTCTGCCAGAGCTATGGCTGACCCAAGGCCATTCCAGCAGGTGCAAGTGGAGGAGTGGGGAATCAAACCTGGTTCTCCCAGATGAGAGAGCTCTGGCTGACCCAAGGCCATTCCAGCAGCTGCAAGTGGAGGAGTGGGGAATCAAAGCTGGTTCTCCCAGATAAGAGAGCTCTGGCTGACCCAAGGCCATTCAAGCAGGTGCAAGTGGAGGAGTGGGGAATCAAACCCGGTTCTCCCATATAAGAGTCCGCTCACTTCACCACTATGGCTGCCCCAAGGCCATTCCAGCAGGTGCAAGTGGAGGAGTGGGGAATCAAACCTGGTTCTCCCAGATAAGAGAGCTCTGGCTGACCCAAGGCCACTCCAGCAGCTGCAAGTGGAGGAGGGGGAATCAAACCCGGTTCTCCCAGATAAGAGAGCTCTGGCTGACCCAAGGCCATTCCAGCAGGTACAAGCGGAGGAGTGGGGAATCAAAGCCGGTTCTCTCAGATAAGAGTCCGTACACTTCGCCACTACACCAAACTGGCTCTCATGCGCTAAAAAACTTCACTTCTGGACTGTCTGCCTCGCTGTTTCTGGGGAGGCAGGGGTGGGATTTGCCTCTTGCTCTGTCTGAGCTTTGCTTCGGTGTAGAGTAGAGAAGGTGCAGGCAGTTGAATCTCCAGAGAAGTATTCCTCTGTAAAGGGGACTCTGTCCAGTTCTTCCAGAGGTATATTCCTCTCTATGAATGCACCCCCTTTCTCTGAGTCTTTCTGGGTATAATGAAAAGACATTGGCTTCATATCCTGCCCTGCACTCGGAATCTCAGGCAAAACTGGCCTGGAGAAAAAATTGCTTTCTGACCCCCAAGGGGCAAACACCATTTCTCTGGGCGTGTCAGAAGGCGCCATGGGAACGAAGCACTGGTGCAACCCTTTCTGCCCTCCCTCTCATGATCTACTGAGGTTCACAGAATCAGCATTGCTGTCAGGTGGCCATCTAGCCTCTGTTCAAAAGGAGAGGCCACCGCCTCCCGAGGAAGCCTGTTCCGCTGAGGAACTGCTCTAACGGCCGGTTGTTAAGAGGCAGCCCTTTGGAAAGTTAGATGTTGGAGGGGTGAAGCTGCGGCTCAGTGGTAGAGTATTTGCTTGGCGTGCGCACGGTTCACCCCCTGGCGTCTCCCAAGTAAAAAGAACAGGCAGCAGACAATGTGAAAGACCCCTGCCTGAGACCCTGGAGAGCTGCTGCCGGTAGACAGTATTGACCTTGATTGACCAATGGTCTGATTCGATATAAGGAGGCTTCATGTGTTCATGGAATAAGATTGTGTCGGTCGTTTCTAAAGCTTCGGATTTTATTCGGGTGTGGTGATAACGCGTGTCCTTTCCTGTCGTTTGCAGAGACCCCGCCGCCGGGCTACTTGAGCGAAGATGGCGAAACCAGCGACCACCAGATGAACCACAGTATGGATGCAGGTAGGAAGCGGCATTGTTGGAATTGTGGCGGTCGCTCTTCTTGTGGACGGGCCACCTCCCTAAAGAGAGGGACTCTCACTGAGGATCCCACTCCTGTGGCCCTTGGTCTGCCGCTTCTTCGCTTGCTCAGATCTTAACATTTCTGTTTGCCCGTCTCCTTGTTCCGTGGCAGCTAAAAGTGGGGGCGAGGGTGGGGCTGGGCTAAAGCAAAATCAGATCAAGACGTTATTTCAAGATGGCCTTAGTCCGTCTGTAGCGGTAGAAAAATGAGCCCCGTGGCACAGAGTGTTAAGCTGCAGTACTGCAGTCGAAGCCCTCTGTTCACAACCTGAGTTCGATCCCGGTGGAAGCTGAGTTCAGGTAGCCGGCTCCAGGTTGACTCAGCCTTCCATCCTTCCGAGGTGGGTAAAATGAGCACCCAGCTGGCTGGAGGGAAAGTGGAGATGACTGGGGAAGGCAAGGGCAAACCACCTTGCAACAGCAATTCCTCCCAAGAAAACATCATGATGTGACGTCACCCCATGGGTTGGTAACGACTCAGTACTTGCACAGGGGACTTACCTTTTTAACAGCAGAAAAAAAGCACCTTAAAGACTAACCAAATCTGTAGCAAAGGAGGAGCTTTCGTGAGTCACGGCTCAGTTATCTGAAGAAGAGAGTTCTAACTGATGAAAGCTCATACCCTGCCAGAAATTTTGTTAGTCTTTAAGGTGCTCCTGGACTCTTAGACCGATTCCCCACTAGCCCTATGCCGCTCTCACACGGAGAGCCAGTCTGGTGTAGTGGTGAAGTATGCAGACCCTTATCTGGGAGAACCGGGTTTGATTCCCCCCTCCTCCACTTGCAGCTGCTGGGCCTTGGGTAGCTCTGGCAGAGGTTGTCCTTGGAAGGGCAGCTGCTGTGAGAGCCCTCTCAGCCCCACCCACTTCACAAGGTGTCTGTTGTGGGGGGGAAGGTAAAGGAGATTGTGAGTGGTTCTGAGACTCTGTCCTTGAAAGGGCAGCTGCTGTGGGAGCCCTCTCAGCCCCACCCACCTCACAGGGTGTCGGTTGTTGGGGGGGAAGGTAAAGGAGATTGTGAGTGGCTCTGAGACTCTGTCCTTGAAAGGGCAGCTGCTGTGAGTCATCTCAGCCCCACCCACCTCACAGGGTGTCTGTTGTGGGGGAGGAAGGTAAAGGAGATTGTGAGTGGCTCTGAGACTCTGTCCTTGAAAGGGCAGCTGCTGTGAGAGTCATCTCAGCCCCACCCACCTCACAGGGTGTCTGTTGTGAGGGAGGAAGGGAAAGGAGATTGTGAGCCGCTCTGAGACTCTTCGGAGTGGAGGGCGGGATATAAATCCAATATCTTTTTCTTCTTCTCTTCTCTGTGGGGCTTTCATCGAATTTCACACACTCTGCCCCGGGGCTGCAACTTGCTCTGCCTTTTTTGCGCGGCGAACAGCAACTGGCTTTTAGAGGATCTTGCTTGCTGTGCGAAAGAGGCAGAGCAAGTCGCAGCCCCGGGGCAGAGAGCGTGAAATCTGACAGAAGCCCCGCAGAGAAGAGGAGAGCGAGAGTGGCATAAGGCTAGCGGGTCCTGGTCTTTCTAGAGCAAGAAGTGTTTAACGGGACCCTAAAATGGGAAGGCTTTCTCAGATGCAAATGCCAGTCTCCAAAAGGCCTTGCTGGAGCCAAAGAATGTATGTGGGATTCTAAAACAAGAAATGACGGATTTACCATCTTTCACCACAATGACACAGGTGGGAAAAGGCCGGCGTGGGATTTTTGGTGGGCCCAATGCACGGCCCTCGTTGAAAATACATTTTCAGCATGTGCAATTATTGGTAATGTGGTCAACGTTGGGGGATATAATTTACTTGGCTTTGCGTTGGCTTGGGATGTATATTCTCAGAGTGCCGCAACGATGCGCAAAGCGGCATTACTTCTCCCTCCCTTTTCTTTAAACTCCAGACATTCTCAGGCCATTTAAAAATAGAAATGCTTGTAAGATAATTTTTAAAAATTACAAAAAAAAAAAAAAACCCAAGGTGGTGAAAACCTCTTGCATACGCTCTGAGGATTCGTTCATGTGTGGTTGATGCACACCAGGTACAAGTTGGAACCCTTTTTTGAACAAAAAAAGCTCTAAATGCCCAGACATGGTTTAATGAATCGTGTTAAAAGATATGTGAATACTGCAATTATGTCTGCTAATTGTGTAGAAGTTATCGGTGGCTACTGAGAGAGGGAAGGTGAATCCCATCACCGTTCTTCCGCCTGCCCATCTCCTTTATTTCCCAACTTGCAATAGTTCCTGGTTAAACAAAAAAGTATAGCAGGTTGTACAGTCAGTCGGTCACAGTCAGTCACATTTTATTTATATCCCGCCGCTCTGAGACTCTTCGGAGTGGAGGGCGGGATATAAATCCAATATCTTCTTCTTCTTCTTCCCCGACCAAGCGGCTCAGGGCGGCTAACAGCAAAAACTCATTACATACAATATACAATAAATAACAAATAATTACAGTTGATTAAAATCCGTTAAAATTCTAAAAACATTAATACTTTGTGCTACAATCACTGGCAAGTTTACTGGTAGTTTAGTAGTTTCAGCAGGTGAAGGCCGTCTGGAACAGGATGGTCTTGCAGGCCCTGCGGAACTGTTCAAAGTCCCGCAGGGCCCGCATTTCTTGTGGGAGCTGGTTCCAGAGCTGTGGGGCCATGACAGAAAAAGCCCGAGTACAAGTGCTCTGGAGTCTTACCTCCTTTGGCCAGGGGATAGTCAGCAGGTTCTTCCCTGCTGACCTCAGTACTCTTTGGGGTTCATATGGGGAGAGGCGGTCCCTAAGGTAGACAGGTCCTCGTACAGGTAAACAGATGACAGGCTTACACTTAATTGCAGTAAGAAGCTTGATTTGGTGCTCTTGGGCTTTCAAGTGGGGCCGTGGCTCAGTGGCAGAGCCTCTGCTCGGCATGCAGAAGGTCCCAAGTTCAATCCCCGGCAACTCCAGTTGAAAGAACCAGGCAGGAGGTGATGGGAAAGACTTCTGCCAGAGTCCCTGGAAAGCTGCTGCCAGTCTGAGTAGGCACCACTGACCTTGTGGACCAAGGGTCTGACTCAGTAGGAGGCAGCTTCATGTGCATGTTGGGGAGGGCTCGTGGCTCAGGGGCAGACATCTCCATGTGAAAGACCTCAGTCTGGGACCCTGGAAAGCTGCTGCCAGCCTGAGAAGACAAGGCTGACCTGGATGGACCGAGGGTATAAAGCAGTCCACGTGTGTGCGTGTTAGCAAGGTCTGTATTGTACAAAAAACAGTCAACTACACAAGTCAAGTGGGAAAGTGTTATCTTTCTGACTGAGCTGTAAAGTGCTTGCTAAAGTGCCCTGTAAAGTAAAGCACCCAACTGCAAAGTGCCCAGCACGACTGCTCGATGTGCTTTGGGCTGCAAGGCTTAAGGGACAGTCCTCTGGAAGTTCTCCTGCACCGAGGCTGCAGTAACCTGGTGGAGGAGAAAGACGAGGTCGCTCGCTTTGATGGAGCTGGTGCCAGAGAGCTAGCGGAGTTCTCCATGACGCTGAGATGCCAGCTCAGCCTGGGGACACCCAGGGTGGCTCCGGAAGAACTGCTGCTTCTCGGCCTCCACTCCTTTGCTGTAAAATGGACGCAGTGGAGAGCCGCCTTCAGCGATTATTGTGGGCGAATGAGATCAGCTTCTAAAATAGCGTGGGTTTTGTGCTCTCTCTCTCTCTGCTTGCCTAACTATTCCTCCTACTTGTTTTCTTTAGGCTCTCCGAATCTGTCTCCGAACCCGATGTCCCCTGCACACAACAATCTGGGTGAGGACAGGCTCCATTGGGAGATGCCTGAAGGGGCAGACGGTGCCATTCTTAGGCCTGGGGGAAGCTGGCTTCACAGAGGCATCCCAGAAATATACGCGGGGGTAGAACAGGGCTTGGCCAAACTTGCTTAACACAAAGAGCCACGTAGAATAAGTGTCAGATGTTTGAGAGCCACAAGACGTGAACATCAGATGTTTGAGAACCACAAGGCAGGAAGGAGGAAGGGGAGAAGGAAGGAAAGAAGGCAGGCAGGCAAGCAAAGAGATGGGGGAGGGAGAGATGGGAAGAAAGCAACTTTAAATTGAAGTGCATTCTCCCAAGTTGCTGACTGGTTTGACTTGGAGAAGTGATTTAAGCTGGCCAGTGGGAGCTGTGGGGACGTCGAGAGCCACACAATATGTGTGAAAGAGCCCCGTGTGGCTCCCGAGCTGCAGTTTGGCCACCCAGGTTGTAGAACATGGACATCTGGCTCATTTTGCATGCTGCCGGAGCTCTGTGTGTTTGATTACCTCTCTCATGCCGCAGGACTTAGAACCTTTACGGCTAAAGCTGCACACAGGATGGGAGTGGGACACTGGAGTCCTCTGTGTTGTAGTACGTGAAGGAGTTTTGTGACAGCAAAGCCCATGACAGTGTCTGGCTGGGCTACTGTGATGTAATGACATGTTCCAACCGAGCCAATAGGATGTTTGAAAATGGTCCAGTTTCTCTGAAAGAGGGGAAGTGAAAGGTCATCTTTTGGCTCAGATAATTTCTCTTGTGAGCCCTACAATAGGAAGAACTTTGTAAGGAAGGATAGAGATGCTGACTTTGGAATGCATTTTTGAAACTGATATCAAAACAGAAGTCTTGTGTCCAGATCACGTGAAATGTTAGTATCGCTTTACTCTGCTCTGGTAAGACCTCACCCGGAGTACTGTGTTCAGTTTTGGGCCCACATTTTAGGAAGGATATAGACAAGCTGGAAGGGGTTCAGAGGAGGGCGACGAAGATGGTGAGAGGTCTGGAGACCAAGTCCTATGAGGAAAGGTTGAAGGAGCTGGGCATGTTTAGCCTGGAAGAGGAGGCGGCTGAGAGGTGAAAGGATCACCATCTTCAAGTACTTGAAGGGCTGCCCTAGAGAGGATGGGGTGGAATTGTTTTCTGTGGCCCCAGAAAGTAGGACCAGAACCAATGGGTTGAAATTAAATCAAAAGAGTTTCCGGCTCAACATCAAGAAGAACTTCCTGACCGTTAGAGCCGTACCTCAGTGGAACAGGCTTCCTCGGGAGGCGGTGGGCTCTCCTTTCTTGGAGGTTTTTAAACAGAGGCTAGATGGCCATCTGACAACAATACTGGTCCTGTGAATTTAGTGGGAGGTATTTGTGAAGTTCCTGCATTGTGCAGGGGGTTGGACTAGATGACCCTGGAGGTCCCTTCCAACTCTGTGATTCTATGAAAGCTGTGCCAGCTTGAGGCAACAATACAGATTGCGCTTCAGCCGAATAAGATCTTGCTGCTTTTCTTCCTCCGCAGACCTGCAGCCCGTCACTTACTGCGAGCCTGCTTTCTGGTGCTCCATCTCCTACTACGAGCTCAACCAACGAGTCGGGGAAACCTTCCACGCCTCTCAGCCCTCGATGACCGTGGACGGCTTCACTGACCCTTCCAATTCGGAGCGCTTCTGCCTTGGCTTGCTGTCAAACGTGAACCGCAACGCGGCGGTGGAACTCACCCGGAGGCACATTGGTACCTTGCGGGACAGCGGGATGAGATTTATTTATTATTTATTACTTTAGTTCTCTATCCCACCCTCTCCGCAAGCGGACTCAGGGTGGCTAACAGTCAATCAACACACCATTTAAAATTACAATTTAAAACAAGAAACATTAACAGTTAAAAGACATGCCATGGTGCTACTCAAAGGTGGGATTGTAACTGTCTTCTGACGGTGACCTTGCGGTGGATATAATGCCTCATAAATGACGTCACTCAGCAATGCAGAGTGGCAGTCCTCTCCTGTTAGATATTAAAGGGTTTGACAGGCCCTGCGGAATTGGGAGAGATCCCGCACGGCCCTTATGGCCTCAGGGAGGGCATTCTACATCGTTGGTGCTGTCACTGAGAAGGTCCTGGCCCGTGTGGAGCACTGTCTGGCCTCCCTTGGTCTGGGGATAGATAACAGATTTTGTGTTTCTGAGCGCGGTGCTCTCTGGGAAACATTTGGAGAAAGGCGGCCCCACAGATAGGCAGGCCCAAGATTGGCTTGCAGTCCTTGAACACGAGCCTAATTGCAGTAGACCAGGGGTTCGCTATAAGGCAACGTCGTGTGTCTGAGAGTTCCATAAGCTTTGCCGACTCGGCTGAGGCCCGTGCCTTTTGTCTTCAAGGCAGAGGAGTGAGGCTGTATTACATCGGCGGGGAGGTGTTTGCAGAGTGCCTCAGCGACAGCGCCATTTTCGTCCAGTCTCCGAACTGCAACCAGCGCTACGGCTGGCACCCGGCCACCGTGTGCAAGATTCCGCCAGGTAACTCTTCCTTCTTGCACGAGGCAGGCCTGTGTTTGGTAGTCTCCTTTTCGTCTGTGCTGTGCTGTTGTGGGAACAAAAAAGTGTCCAGCTGTCTTCAACCAGAGCCAAGGCTTTTTTCAACCCGGGCTTTTTCAACTGTGTTGAGTGAGATCCAGGCCTTTTGGGATTTGATATAGTTCCACAGGGCCTGTAAGACAGAGATGTTAAGAACCTAAGAGAAGCCATGTTGGATCAGGCCAATGGCCCATCCAGTCCAACACTCTGTGTCACATAAGAACATAAGAGAAGCCATGTTGGATCAGGCCAGTGGCCCATCCTGTCCAACGCTCTGTGTCACATAAGAACATAAGAGAAGCCATGTTAGATCAGGCCAGTGGCCCATCCAGTCCAACGCTCTGTGTCACATAAGAACATAAGAGAAGGCATGTTGGGTCAGGCCAGTGGCCCATCCAGTCCAACGCTCTGTGTCACATAAGAACATAAGAGAAGCCATATTGGATCAGGCCAGTGGCCCATCCAGTCCAACACTCTGTGTCACATAAGAACATAAGAGAAGCCATGTTGGATCAGGCCAATGGCCCATCCAGTTCAACACTCTGTGTCACAAAATGGCAAAAAAAAAACCCCAGGTGTCATCAGGAAGTCCATCAGTGGGGTCAGGACACTAGAAGCCCCTCCCACTGTTACCCCCCACAAGCACCAAGACTAGCATCCCTGCCCCAGACAGAGAGTTCCAACAATACACTGTGGCTAATACCCACTGGTGGACCTCTGCTCCAGATGTTGATCCAATCCCCTCTTGAAGCTGTCTATGCTTGTAGCCGCCACCACCGCCTGTGGCAGTAAATTTCATGTGTTAATCACCCTTTAGGTGAAGAAGGACTTTTTTTTAATCAGTTCTAACCCAACTGCTCTGCAATTTCATTGAGTGCCCACGAGTTCTTGTGTTGAGAGAAAGGGAGAAAAGGACTTCTGTCAGGCCTATGGTTGAGGACGATGATGGTTCCCATCTGGGTTGGCTTCCCTTCCTGCCCGTCCTTTTCCCTGTTTGTGAGACAGGAGGCTGGACTAGGTGGACCCTCACTGGTCTGATCCAGCAGGACTCTTCTGATGCTCTTCTCAGGGGAAGGCCTCAGCCTCTATGTCCTGTTTTTGGCCCTCCAGAGGAACTGGTTGGCCACTGTGTGAGACAGGAGGATGGACTAGATGGACCCTCACTGGTCTGATCCAGCAGGGCTCTTCTGATATTCTTCTCAGGGGAAGGCCTCAGCCTCTCTGCCCTGTTGTTGGCCCTCCAGAGGAACTGGCTGGCCACTGTGTGAGACAGGAGGCTGGACTGGATGGACCCTCACTGGTCTGATCCACCTGGCCTCTTCTGATGCTCTTCTCAGGGAAGGCCTCGGCCTCTCTGCCCTGTTGTTGGCCCTCCAGAGGAACTGGTTGGCCACTGTGTGAGACAGGAGGCTGGACTAGATGGACCCTCACTGGTCTGATCCAGCAGGGCTCTTCTGATATTCTTCTCAGGGGAAGGCCTCAGCCTCTCTGCCCTGTTGTTGGCCCTCCGGAGGAACTGGCTGGCCACTGTGTGAGACAGGAGGCTGGACTAGATGGACCCTCCCTGGTCTGACCCAGCAGGGCTCTTCTGATGTTCTTCTCAGGGGAAGGCATCGGCCTCTCTGCCCTGTTGTTGGCCCCCCAGAGGAACTGGCTGGCCACTGTGTGAGACAGGAGGCTGGACTAGATGGACCCTCACTGGTCTGATCCATCAGGGCTCTTCCAATGTTTTTCTTCTCAGAGGAAGGCCTTGGCCTCTCTGCCCTGTTGTTGGCCCTCCAGAAGAACTGGTTGGCCCTTGTGTGAGACAGGAGGCTGGGCTAGATGGACCACTGGTTTGATCCAGCACTTCTCTTCTGATGTTCAGATGAAGGCCTCGGCCTCTCTGCCCTGTTGCTGGCCCTCCAGAGGAACTGGTTGGCCACTGGGTGAGACAGGAGGCTGGACTAGATGTACTCTCACTGGTCTGATCCAGCAGGATTCTTCTTAGGGTTTCTTTGTTGGTCCTCCACAGCAACTGGCTGGCCATTATGTGAAAGAGGATGCTGCAGTAGATGGACCACTGGTTGGATCCCCCAGGGCTGCTCTTAGTGTTCTTACGTCTCCAAATGACTCCTTAACCTGAGAGTGGCCAGACTTGCTTAACGTAAGAGCCACGTAGAATAAACATCAGATGTTTGAGAGCCACAAGACATGTATGTCAGATGTTTGGGACCCAAGGAAGGAAAATAGATGGGGAGGGAGAGGTGGAAAGAAAGCAACTTTAATTTTAAATGTATTCTCTAAGCCACTGGCTGGCTTGGAAAAGTGATTTAAAGAGACAAATGCCTTCTCCAAGTCGGGTTATGGAGGGGTGGAAGTTTCAAGAGGAATACAATGTGTGTGAAAGAGCCACGTGTGGCTCCTGAGCCACCGTTTGGCCACCCCTTGCCTAACAGTATCTGAACCAGTGTGCATGTACATGAATGCTTTGACCCAGAATAAAACTTGGTTGTTCTTAAAAGTGTCACTGGACTCCAACGTTGTTCCCGCGAATCCTGTTGACATTAATATATCCAGAATTTTCTTTGGAGAATTTTTTTTTTAAGGCCACAACTTCAGCTTCTCCTTTTTGCCCCCTCCTGATCCTCTTGCTTTTGAAAAGCACCATACAAACCCAATATTTTCTTCTTACTGAGGAACTGCAACGAACTGTCTGGTTCTCTGAAATACGTGTGGGAGGCCATGACCCTAAATATGTCCTGGGAAATCCAGAATCACAGCATACACCCCGCCCTGCTTATCTTCTGCCTTTTACAAGCCTTTCATTTTTTGTACAAAGAATGTCCTTTGTGTTCAGGGAACTTTTGATTCTGTCTGTGTGTGCAAGAGGCATTCAAGTTCATGAAAGTCACACTGTAATGTTTTTGGACCACATTAGAAGATGATATTGGATTTATATCGCGCCCTATACTCTGAATCTCAGAGTCCCAGAGCGGCACACAATCTCCTTTACCTCCCCCTCACACACACAACAGATACCCTGTGAGGTGGGTGGGCCTGAGAGAGCTCTTACAGCAGCTGCCCTTTCAAGGACAACTCCTGTGAGAGTTATGACTGACCCAAGGCCATTCCAGCAGCTGCAAGTGGAGGAGTGGGGAATCAAAACCTGGTTCTCCCAGATAAGAGAGCGATGGCTGACCCAAGGCCATTCCAGCAGCTGCAAGTGGAAGAGTGGGGAATCAAAACCCGGTTCTCCCAGATAAGAGAGCTATGGCTGACCCAAGGCCATTCCAGCAGCTGCAAGTGGAGGAGTGGGGAATCAAAACCTGGTTCTCCCAGATGAGAGAGCTCTGGCTGACCAAAGGCCATTCCAGCAGCTGCAAGTGGAGGAGTGGGGAATCAAAACCTGGTTCTCCCAGATGAGAGAGCTCTGGCTGACCCAAGGCCATTCCAGCAGCTGCAAGTGGAGGAGTGGGGAATCAAAACCTGGTTCTCCCAGATAAGAGTCTGTGCACTTCACCACTACACCAAACGGGCTCTCTCACAACTCATCCATCGTAGGGTGATGCCAAAGGGCGGAGCGCACAGTGAAGAGCCATGCGCTGACCTTTTGTTGTTCTTTCTCTCTTTTGACAGGCTGCAACCTGAAGATTTTCAACAACCAGGAGTTTGCAGCACTCTTGGCGCAGTCCGTCAACCAGGGCTTTGAGGCTGTCTATCAGCTCACAAGAATGTGCACCATCCGAATGAGCTTCGTCAAGGGCTGGGGGGCGGAATACAGGTCAGATCCTTTGGGCCAGAAGCCTCTGGGAGGATCGTAGCTCCTGCCTCTTCTCAGGCACCCAGCCCCACCCTGCATAGCTCAGGCTAGTCTGATCTCATCAGATCTTAGAAACTAAGCAGGAGATCGGCCTCAGGTAGTATTTGGAATGGTGACCTTCAAGGAATACCAGGGCCGGGACACAGAGGCAGGCAACTGCAAACCACCTCTGAATTGTGTCTTGCCTTAAAAAAAGAGTCTCACAAAAAAGCACAATATGACTATATAGAAAAGTGGTATTGTAACAAAAGAAAAAAAAACTATAGAAGTAACAATTGTTAATACAAGCCTTGGCTTGCTATTCTATAGAATCCAAGAAGAGTTGGAAGGGACCTCCAGGGTCATCTAGTCCAACCCCTGCACAATGCAGGAAACTCACAAATAACTCCCCCTAAATTCACAGGATCTTCATTGCTGTCAGATGGCCATCTAGCCTCTGTTGAAAAACCTCCAAGGAAGGAGAGCCCACCACCTCCCGAGGAAGCCTGTTCTACTGAGGAATCGCTCTAAACTCACAAACCCCTCCCCCTAAATTCACAGGATCTCCATTGCTGTCAGATGGCCCTCTAGCCTCTGTTGAAAAACCTCCAAGGAAGGAGAGCCCCACCACCTCCCGAGGAAGCCTGTTCCACTGAGGAACCACTCTAAACTCACAAACCCCTCCCCCTAAATTCACAGGATCCTCATTGCTGTCAGGTGGCCATCTAGCCTCTGTTGAAAAACCTCCAAGGAAGGAGAGCCCCACCACCTCCCGAGGAAGCCTGTTCCACTGAGGAACCACTCTAAACTCACAAACCCCTCCCCCTAAATTCACAGGATCTCCATTGCTGTCAGATGGCCCTCTAGCCTCTGTTGAAAAACCTCCAAGGAAGGTTTGATCTCAGCATTATTAACAAAACACACGATGCCAGAATTTAACAATTAGTTTAACAATTGGCAGAACTGCAATAGAATAATAATAATAATAATAATAATTTTTATTTATATCCCGCCCTCCCCGCCGGAGCAGGCTCAGAAGGTTGATATTACAGCAACGGCAGCAATGGATAGCCTAGGTAACTATCCATTTCATTTGCTTTCTTCAGGCTGCAGTACACTAGGTAAAGTCTTGAGTTCAATGATTGAATACCCAGTATTTCCTTCAAATCAGCGCTTCGGGCACTTTCCCGCTTTTACAACTGCTGCGCAGATGGCTGCAGTCGGAGCCTCAGAGATCCAACAGTCTTCCATTAGGAAGATCCAAAACGGTCAGATCCAAAATGTCTCTGAGCCTGCCAATTGTTTGTTAAATTCTGGCATTGAGTGTTTTTTGGTTAATCATTCTGAGATCCAATTGTTTGTTTCAAAATAGAGAACAGCAAGCCAAGACTTGTATTAACAATTGTTACTTCTGTACAGTTTTCCCTTTTGTTAAAAAATAGTTTAGCTTGCCACCTATTATTGTTATTAAATTTATGAAATCGCCTCATCCCGGCCGACGCAGGGCTCTAGGTGATGTACAAGAACACAGTGGTGCATAATGCTAAAAGAGCAAGAACTTCTGGCTGCCAAACCAATCTTAGGATCTGCTGGTTATACTACACATACTGCTGTTTCGTAATAATAATTATTATTATTCTTTTGGGGTATTTTTCAAGTACCAAAATGGCCAGTATTCTGGGGAGTTTTTGAGACTGCCAGATAGTTTAGAAGATGATGATGATGATATTGGATTTATATCCCGCCCTCCACTCCGAAGAGTCTCAGAGCGGCTCACAATCTCCTTTACCTTCCTTCCCCACAACAGACACCCTGTGAGGTGGGTGGGGCTGGAGAGGGCTCTCACAGCAGCTGCCCTTTCAAGGACAACCTGGCCATGCTATGGCTGACCCAAGGCCATGCTAGCAGGTGCAAGTGGAGGAGTGGGGAATCAAACCCGGTTCTCCCAGATAAGAGTCCGCACACTTAACCACTACACCAAAGGGCGTTTAAAGGGATTGCAGTCCCTTTAAACACCTTCCAGGTCACTTCACTGCTTGAAGGTGTTTAAAAGGACTGCAAACCCTTTAAATGCAACTGTGGCACTCATAGGGTTTGGAGAAAGCATTTAAAGGGACCCTGATCCCTAAACATCTCCCCCCACCCCTCCACTGAAACTAATGGAGGATGAGGGCACCTTCTTTGGACCTCCTGGTCTTTTTTTAAACTTCGAGAGTTTTTGAGGAGAGGCACCGGCAGCTGTGCTGTAACTTTGATGAACATATGAACATCTGAAGCTGCCTTATACTGAATCAGACCCTCGGTCCATCAAAGTCAGTATTGTCTACTCAGACTGGCAGCGGCTCTCCAGGGTCTGAAGTGGAGGTTTTTCACACCTATTTGCCTGGACCCTTTTTAGTTGGAGATGTCGGGGATTGAACCTGGGACCTTCTGCTTACCAAGCAGATGCTCTACCACTTAGCCACAGTCCCTCCCCTATATCAGAAAACAGCTGCCCCAGATCGATTCTCCATTATCTCATTTGGGAATCACTGACTATAATGGTCAACATAGGATAAAATGGCGCTGAAAAAAATTGGGAATCCCAAATATTTACCGAATCTAAATACCACACTGATATTTTTCAGGTTCAATATTCCCAAACCCAGAAAATACAGGAGTATGTTTTTTGCATACTGCTGGTTGTGCCTACAGCACTCTGTGTGCGCGTGCACATGCTGGGTGGGGACACAGCAGCCCAGTTGGCACTAAGATCTGCAGCGTCCACCCCCCCCCCCCGCCCCACACACACACCAGAGTCCAAAATGATGACAGGGCAGAGGAGTCTTCGGTGACTTGGCTCATTAGGGGATCATCTCTCAGCCATGACATGCCTTGAATTCCCAGTAGGTTTGGAGACCATTGGGAGGATCTGGGGATTTGATTTTTCAGTAGTTGCTCTTCTTCAGAGCCAGTTTGGTGCAGTGGTTAAGTGCGTGGACTCTTATCTGGGAGAACTGGGTTTGATTCCCCACTCCTCCACTTGCACCTGCTGGAATGGCCTTGGGTCAGCCAGAGCTCTCTTATCTGGGAGAACCAGGTTTGATTCCCCACTCCTCCACTTGCACCTGCTGGAATGGCCTTGGGTCAGCCAGAGCTCTCTTATCTGGGAGAACCAGGTTGGATTCCCCACTCCTCCACTTGCAGCTGCTGGAATGGCCTTGGGTCAGCCAGAGCTCTCTTATCTGGGAGAACCAGGTTTGATTCCCCACTCCTCCACTTGCACCTGCTGGAATGGCCTTGGGTCAGCCAGAGCTCTCTTATCTGGGAGAACCGGGTTTGATTCCCCCCTGCTCCACTTGCAGCTGCTGGAATGGCCTTGGGTCAGCCAGAGCTCTCTTATCTGGGAGAACCAGGTTGGATTCCCCCCTCCTCCACTTGCACCTGCTGGAATGGCCTTGGATCAGCCATAGCTCTCTTATCTGGGAGAACCAGGTTTGATTCCCCACTCCTCCATTTGCACCTGCTGGAATGGCCTTGGGTCAGCCAGAGCTCTCTTATCTGGGAGAACCGGGTTTGATTCCCCACTCCTCCACTTGCACCTGCTGGAATGGCCTTGGGTCAGCCAGAGCTCTCATAGGAGTTGTCCTTGAAAGGGCAGCTTCTGGGAGAGCTGTCTCAGCCCCACCCACCTTACAGGGTGTCTGTTGGGGGAGAAGATATAGGAGACTGTAAGACGCTCTGAGACTCTGATTCAGAGAGAAGGGTGGGTATAAATCTGCAGTCTTCTTCTTCTTTATCATCACCTCAGGAGTGTATTCTTTAAGTGTAGCAAGGGGCGGGGTGGTTTATAGCCAGGGGAGCATTGATGTGGGTGTCCAAATTAATATAACAGAGAGTGGCACTGGAGTAAACGGTTGGTGCCCTGAACTGGCTTGTCCAGGCTAGCCCGATTTCAGCGGATCTCGGAAGATAAGTAAGGTTGAACCTGGCTGGTGTCTGGTTGGGAGACCACCAAGGAAGCCCAAAATCATGACGCAGAGGCAGGCAACGGTGAACCGCTTCTGAACATCTTTTGCCTTGAAAAACCCTCGGGGTCTCCCCATAAGTTGGCTGTGAAAGGACAGCACTCTACCAGCTGGGTTGAGAGTGTTATTCCGGCTGGACTCTGCTTGCAAAGGGTTTCCTAAGCCTTTCTTCCTTGAAGCGCGTGGTTCCGTTCAGAGGGGCCCATTGGGCTTCTGGGATCAGCTTGCAACCCAGGGGTATGAGCCGGAGCCGAGGGCTCTCGAGTTACTTTGTGCTGTTTCTCTACTTCTCCAGATGTTTGGAACCCCTTTTTGTCTTGAAATCGGCCCACTCCCCCGCCTAGGCAGTTTTTCGCGTTGGCCGATGGCCACAGCCCCTAACAAGATCCAGATGACTTAACGGTGCAGAGGAAAAATGAGGCCACGTTAGTATCGGCGTGCCGTGCAGAGCATAGTCTCCGTCAGTCCGTTGAGTTGTCCCTTATTTGAGGCTGTGTGTCAGGCAAGAAGGGCCACGTCACCGCGGCGGCTGGAGTTCCCCCACCCTATGGCAGGGCACAGCCCGCCCCTCCTAGTTTGGCAACCAGTGTGGCGCTGCTCTTTGACGATTGTAGAGCAACCAGGATAGATTGCGTTGGCATGACCAGAAACCCTGGAGTGTACAGCCAGCAGCCAGGAAAGGTGGCTTGACGCACACCTGCAGACACAACTTTAGGACTGTGCAGATTCAACAGCTGGACAGCACAGGTGGCAGTTGACGTCCTGGGAAATCCCGCCTTTTCAATTTTGAAAAGCCGGTTTTGATCCTTTTGAAGAAGACGGCTGCAGATTTATACCCTGCCCTTCTCTCTGAATCAGAGTCTCAGAGCGGCTTACAATCTCCTATATCTTCTCCCCCCACAACAGACACCCTGTGAGGTGGGTGGGGCTGAGAGAGCTCTCAGAGAAGCTCCCCTTTCAAGGACAACCTCTGCGAAAGCTCTGGCTGGCTCAAGGCCATTCCAGCAGGAGTGGGGAATCAAACCCGGTCCTCTCAGGTAAGAGTCCGCTCACTTAACCACTACACCAAACTGGCGGGTTCTCTTTTTTGCCCGGGAAGGACCTAAAAGGCCACAGAACGTGGCTCAACTGCTCTCAGCTTGCGCTGGTTTGCTCTTTCCCCAGGTTTAGCAGAGGTGTAGACGAAGACGCACCGAAATCACACAGGTTTCGTGTAGTGGTTAACAGTGTTCCCTCTAAGCTGAGTGAGCATGAGCTAGCTCACAGATTTTTTAGCCTCCAGCTCACACATTTTTGTCTTAACTCAGGAAGGATGAGTCCAGTGCACACTAATTTATGCAGCAGCTCACGACTTTAATGCATTTAGCTCACAACGTAGAACTTTTGCTCACAGGACTTTGCAGCTTAGAAGGAACATTGGTGATTAAGTGCGCGGACTCTTATCTGGAAGAACCGGGTTTGAATCCCCACTCTTCCACTTACAGCTGCTGGAATGGCCTTGGGTCAGCCATAGCTCTCACGGAGCTGTCCTTCAATGGGCTGCTTCTGGGAGAACTCTCTCAGCCCCGCCTACCTCACGGGGTGTTTGTTGTGGGAGAAGAAAGTAAAGGAGCTTGTGAGCTGCTCTGAGATACAGATCCCATGTCGCCGTCGTCTAAAATCAACACGGGTGTCTTTTGTCTGTGCCCGCACGGTTCTGCATTCTTGCCACAGCAGTGATTCCTTCTTCCTTGTCCGCAGGCGCCAGACGGTCACCAGCACTCCCTGCTGGATCGAGCTCCACCTGAACGGCCCGCTGCAATGGCTGGATAAGGTCCTGACCCAGATGGGTTCTCCCAACATCCGTTGCTCCAGCGTGTCTTAAAGGACTGCCCATGGCTGTGGCCGCAGCCCAAGACTTTCCAACGGAGAACCGTGTTCAGATCCTGGCAAAAGGACTTAATAGCCGAGAACTGACTCGCGCTTAGTTCTAAAGGGAAAACAATCTACGTGCCCCTGAAAAACCAGCAGTCGTGATGCTGGGAGGCTGCAGTCTTCCGGACCTCGGACCCGTTTTCTTTCGTGAAACTTCGCCGTGGACTGGAACAGCGCCTTTGCCTCAACACTAGGAGGCGGATCTTACCCAAAGTGTCAACTCTTGGTCATCACAATATGGATTGTTGTAGAAGACATCTTGCCAAACAAGCTACTTGGAACAGACTTCCATTTGAGCAGAGCAAGTTTGGGAAGAGCGCCTGGCCCTTTGCAAAGTCTGACGCTTTAGGAGTCTTGCCTGTCCAGTTTGTTTGACAGCAGCCTCATTAACTATGATCATCCTGCCACAGGGGCGGGGGGAGGGGGGGGAGCAGCTCGGGAAAGGGTTAAAACACGTCACATTCTTTCTGGGTCTGCATTTCCTCCTGTTTGGCCAACCTCTGCTAGATGGCTTGCGGTACGGCAAGAAAAGCATCTTGGATTAAAATCTGGGGATGGGCACGAACCAGAAAGTTCCGGTTCGGTTCGTGGACCTGCACCACTCAGCTGTTAGGTTTAACAGGCCCGAACAACTAAACTGAACCGGAGAAAAGTTTGGTAAAATGTTCAGGGAAGGCGCCTTCCTGGGCTGGTTGAGATTCGTGCCGAATTTTGGCACGTGAACTGGTTTGTGCCCATCCCCATTAAAATCCACAGCCATTAGAGGTTGGCGGGTAGGGGGAAGAGTTGGAATTAAACTGTTTCCTCATGAGGAGGAATATCTCATTTCTTGCGAAGCACAAACGCTACTTTGTCGTTGCAGCGGTCTCCCCCATTGGCAGGTCTCAGTGATGGGATGGATCCAAAGCACAGGCGCACGCACTTAAAGCCCGTCACCCACACTACCTCCGGCTTGCTTTGGTGTCGCTTCTGCCTTTGGAGTCACGGAAGTAGGATCTTGCCTCTCGCTCCGTTCTAAGGCTCTGTAGCAGTTCCTGGATCGTGCGCTTTAAAGTTCTGAAAACTCAGCAAGGGGGGACTCTCAGGGTGGGGAAACTTCTCTGGTCCTACTTTAGAGGGGTGTCCGAGGCTCAACTAGATGGTAGGCCAACCAGAAAGGGGTTACAAAAGAAAGAAAAACCTGGGATGATTTCAGACATGAGGGTGATTCGGGGGGGCTCTTTCGGTTGCCCTGCAAGCAACTCCTCGGACTTGTAACTCCCTCGGGAGCAAATGGTTCCCTCTCCCAAGCAAACATGGTGTGTCTTCAAGGTTGAGTCATCCACAACATATGCACAATTAGTCCCCTGTCAGGGCCCATAATCAAATCCACAGGGATTCCTTCTGCCTGGTTTAAATTCTTGTTTCGGTGGTCAGTATTCTGATCAGTGTTCAAAACCAGAATGCCTTCCCCCCCTCTCCAGATTCAAATCCAGGGCTTATTCAGATTCACCGGCAGGACAAAACCTTTTCTTTCCCGGCTTCTCAGACTGGCCCAGAACAGCTAGTCAGACGGTGGGTGTGGCAAACGCTGTGTTTGACTTTTGCTAAAAGATTGAGCAAATTCCGGAAGGGCTTACAGGCTACCTGCCTGGACTTTTCTGAGGACTTCCTTGGAGACACCTTATGGCAACTGCTGGATGACTCCAAGAGCAGTTTAAAACCCCGTTAAAAGAGATTCTTAGCCTGTTCTAGCATGGTATAATTTGCAACATGTTTGACCACTGAAATTCCAGTTAATATGTTTTTGCATAATAGATTCAATTCTTTGACCAATATTGTGCAAGGGATGATTACTTAAACAGAAAAGGTCACCTTGGAGGAAGGGCTGTTTTTGTAGCAGGCGCTCCTTTGCATATTAGGCCACACCTCCCTGATGTAGGCAATCCTCCAATAGCTTACAGGGATCTTAGTACAGGGCCTACTGTAAGCTCCAGGAGGATTGGCTACATCAGGGGTGTGTGGCCTAATATGCAAAGGAGTTCCTGCTACAAAAAAAGTTCTGCCTGCAGGTGAGAACCACAGGGAACTCGACCTGCTTTTTTGGGTGGGGGGGGGAGGTTATTGAAGTGAGGAAGGTGATGGATTGGTGTTTGCCGAGACGATGAAAAATATCTGAAAGTGGGGGAAACCAGTTGTATTTGCTATAGGAAAACTGTTGTGCTCTGTGATTCATTACAGGTGTTTTCCTTTGTGAACTTCCATTATTATTATTTGCTAATGTAAGATCACGGATGTATGAAATATTCCCTCCCTCCCCGTCAAAAGGCAACGTAAATTGCATGCCGTACCCTTAAAAGCCTTCTGCCCTGAGAAAATGAACTTTGAATACTCCAGAAGAACTAGAACTCCTGCCCGCTGATGTTTTTGCCAGTTTGTGGAGGGGGAAGAACCTGGCTGGACCATCGGTACGGTTGTTTTGAAAATGGTGCGCTGCTCCGTTGTAATATTTACGGCGGCCCAAGAATAGCCCGTTCAAAGAACGCCTCACCGGCTTTCCCAAAATAGCCTTGAATTGGGGTCATGCAGATTTTTGTATTTGCTTAAGATGAAAATGTTTTGACGCTAGCTGCGGGTCTGATTTGAGCTGAACAGCTGTTGTTGCACTCCATCAAGGCTGTGGTGGGGGCGTTTGGGGGTGGAGTAGAGCACTGGATTGTTGTAGGGCGGCCAGGTGCTTCCTGCGTTTGATTCTGGGAAATTCCCTTTCTGCTCTTTAAAAACTTTGCTTTCTTTGCCCGATAAGACATCGTTGGCAAGGAAACCCAGTGGGGCCCATAAAGAATCAGTGATGCAACCAGACATTCAAAATCCCCTAGAGGGCAGGGCTTTTTCTTGTAGCAGGAACTTCTTTGCATATTAGGCCACACCCTCTTGATGTAGCCACTCCTCCAAGAGCTTCCAACAGCCCCTGCAGAAAGAGCCCTGTAAGCTCTTGGAGGATTGGCTACAGTAGGGGTGTGTGGCTTAATATGCAAAGGAGTTCCTGCTACAAAAGAAAAAAGCCCTGCTGAAAGGGCATCGCCCTCCCCCTTTATTTCCAGCCTCTTGTGGGCATTTCACACAAGACAAGCTTTCTTTTGTGGCTCTCATTTCCGTGGGGGAATTCACACTTAGCGCATGAGATGAGCACGTGCTTGTTTTCACTGAGTGTCTGGGCCCAAGGGACCTGCTACCACAAGGAGGCGCTGTGACTCAGCGGTAGAGCATCGGCTTGACACGCAGACGGTCCCAGGTTCAGTCCCCGGCAGCATCTCCAGGTGACAAGAGTGGGTTCGTAGGCAATACAGGGTCTTCCTGAGACCCTGGGGAGCTGCTGCCAGTCAGAGCAGATGATACTGACCTTGGTAGACCAAAGGTCTGACTCGGTCTACGGCAGCCTCACGTATGTTCGCCTAGCAAGGCTTCCTGCTAGTGGTGAAAAGAGGAACAAGAGTGTACAGACCAGATCTGGATTTGCAATTTCCTGTGTGTAAAGCAGGCGTAGGTGCCACACTGCCTCTTTCACCTGCCTGGGACCCAGGCAGACAAAAGAGGCAGCACAACCTCACTTCAGGCAGAGCAGAGGAGGAAAGGCTGAGCAGCCCTACCATCCAGGCGAGGGACGAAAGAGGCAGCATGGCCTCACTTCAAAGCTGTCTCTGTTGCACGGGGGGGTGGGGGGCAGCCTCAGAGCAAGGGATCCAGGTGGCTGAAAGAGCCGGGCATGGCCTCTCTCCAAAGCTGCCTCCTCTTGCAGGGGAGGCAGCCTCAGAGCGAGGCCACGCTGCCTCTTTCGTTTGCCTGGGTTCTGGGTGGGCGGAAAAGGCAGGGCTGCTGCAGCCTTCCTACTCATTTAAAGACCCCCGCTGGTTGGTGAGGGTCTTTAAATTGGAGGGGGAGGCATATCGGCAGCTTCCGAATTCGGCGGCCCCACCCCATCCTGCCAGCTGTGGTGGGCAGGCTGGCCCTGGGGGTCGGTCCCTGGGGCCAAAAAAGGTTGGGGGCCACTGATGTAAAAGATCTCCACTTGAGACTCTGGAGAGCTGCTGCCAGTCTGAGCAGACAATACCGACCTCGGACTGATACGGACATTCAGCAGGCACATTAAGAAATCAGGCCACGCACTTTCAAGCCACTGCTGCGCCATCTGAAGAGCTAAGTTCCGTGAAACTACTCTATTCCCCTGGAAGGCTTGAATCCCATTTTTTCTTGACACGAACCCCGTGCTTGGCCCTTGCGTCATATACCTTCCATCCCCGCTGCTTGCCAGGCTCAACCTTCTCAAGCTGTAGGCCTCAAAGCCTGCCTGGGAGTCGGACCGTTTGGCCTCGATGCCGGGTGTGGCGAACGATGAGGGAAATTGCCCTCCTGCCCGTGTGGAGGTCCTCTCCAGTTTACGGTGACTTCCCAGGTGCCTGGAATTTAAAATAGGTTCTGAGGCTAAGAGAAATTCTGCCTCCAGACGGGAAGCGTGACAGGGTATGTGTGCGCCCGTAACATTTAAAATGGTTCTTTTTGCAGACTTTTGTTATGCAGTACAAGCATATGCTTCTTTAGATCATACGCTTCGCCCCTGCTGTTCCGAGATCTCTTTTTAACGGCCTTCCTCGGAGGGACTCTTCCGTTGCTGTCAAGAGCCACGAGGTGGACCTTTGGCTCTTCATCCATTTCCTCTGGTCCTGCTGCTGGTGGGGGGGCCCAGAGAGCCATGTTGAAAAACCCTTCCTCAAAAGGACTGCGGTGAAAAGTTTTCATTTTTGTCTCATCAATTAATGTATTGACTCAAGTTGCATCGTTCGTTCGTGTGTGTGTTTTGCATTTCTTGCTTTATTGTAAAATTGAGGCCGGGGCTTTTGGATTTTGTTAGCAGCTCTAATAGGCGAGGAAGCTTTGGAAACAGGGAGTCCGAACCCGAAGGGGACACCTGAAGGAAAGGTGATCTGGAAAAGCAGTTTGGAGCTGGCTGGCTCAAGACTCGCCGGTGAAAGGGAGCGACGAATTAAGAATTTGATCCTCAGCAAGTTTTTACATTGCTTCCCCCCCCGGCCAGTTTTTATTTGCAGTGCTGACAGCAAAGCATCATGGGAACTTCAAGGCCAACACATAGTCGGGTAATGAGGCAGGCAGGTCCGAAGGTTAACGCTCTTCTAGGATAGAGTGAGAAACTATTACTCCCTTTATACAGTAGCTGATTATTTTGAAAAGTCTTATTTTAATGTTTCCTTATTTATGTAGCTTCCTAAAGTAACCTGAAGACTCAGATATTTTACATTTTGGCCTAAAGAACAACTCCGGGCCGGAAGGTCTAACCGCTTCATTTGGAAGGAGTAGTTTTAAAAAAAACAAACCTACTTAATGGAGCTGGACTCAGAGAGCAAAACAGAAACACTGGGAGATGGGGAGCAGAGCCCAGCGAGAGCAGAACACTTTGATGCCCTGCTGCTATCAAGGGATATATGGCATATGGCCAGCTCTTCTCTTGGTGGGACTAGAGCCTGTCAGAGCTCGTCCTAGAATAAAAAATTATTAGTCCTTAAAGAGAGCCACCCCATCTCCTGTTCATCTCTGCTGCCGACGGAATTACCGTAGCTACCTTCCTTTAGAACACCTTCCGCTGAGGTCAGTGGGAGAGGAAATGTTTTCAGTGTGGCCGGATCATGCCCAGCTATCAACCTTTTCCTTCTCCCAATCATAGGCTGGATAACTGACACCTCTTGGTAGAATCCACCAGATGCCGCTAATGGGCACCCTGCTGTTTTTTCGATGGCGCTTGAATGTGGAGATCTTTCCATCCCCATGAAAAGGGGCAGCATCGTCCCGCTTAATAGCTGACATATGGGGCGGCTGGCCCACTGCCCTCAGTGCTTCAAGGGGGCAGCAGTGTTTGAGACGTTTTAAGTATGAACCAGCCCAACCAAGAACTATGGGGGCAGATCTCATAGATAGTGGCCTTTCCCTTCCAGGGAAAATGATTGTTTTTGAGAGCAAGCTCTTGTTAAGGGGAAAGATACGCTGTAGTCAACCCGTTGACTGAATAAAATGCCTTAGTCCAATCTTTTCTCACCCTCCCCCCAGTCAGATTTTTTTTTTTCTCCCCCCAAAATAGCAGCTACTCACTCGAGGGAGGCCGCAGCTATTTCACGCCTCCCTGCCCCGGAAGCCTGGACTTTGGGGTGGAAGATGGTTTACCTTTTGGTCTGGGGGAGGGGGGGGGGTGGACTACTTCTCTGCGGCTCTTGCGGTCCCGTTTGTTTGCATCCAGCATCTGACTTCCCTGTTTTATACCTGAAAACTGTATATTGAAACTTTTTTTTTACTTGTCATATAGCTTATTAAGCCTATTGCTATTATTGTAACACCCGCGCCCCTCTTTCTTATGTGAAATGCAAGTTCTATTTTTTTGTCCGTTCTAAATAAACTCTTAAATGATCTCCCCTCGACTTTTCTGGCATTGTTTTCGACTTCGAAGAGCAGCAAACTGTGCCAGATCCGACTAGCGATACTCGTCCCGTGTGGGCAGCTGGGTTGAGTGAGGATGGGGCTGTTCTCTGGGAGAACGCAAGACAAGTCGCGTGCGATCAGGCCAATGGCCCATCCAGTTCAGCACTGTCACACACTGGCCAAACCACAGGGGCCATCAGGAGGTCCAGCAGGTGGGCCAGAACCTCAGAAGCCCTCCCACTGTTGCCCCCCCCCCCAGCACCAAAAAGACAGTGCATCAGTGCCCCAGTCATAAGAACATAAGAGAAGCCATGTCGGATCAGGCCAATGGCCCATCCAGTCCAACACTCTGTGTCACATAAGAACATAAGAGAAGCCCTGTTGGATCAGGCCAATGGACCATCCAGTCCAACACTGTGTCACATAAGAACATAAGAGAAGCCATGTTGGATCAGGCCAGTGGCCCATCCAGTCCAACACTCTGTGTCACATAAGAACATAAGAGAAGCCCTGTTGGATCAGGCCAATGGCCCATCCAGTCCAACACTCTGTGTCACATAAGAACATAAGAGAAGCCATGTTGGATCAGGCCAGTGGCCCATCCAGTCCAACACTCTGAGTCACATAAGAACATAAGAGAAGCCCTGTTGGATCAGGCCAATGGCCCATCCAGTCCAACACTCTGTGTCACATAAGAACATAAGAGAAGCCATGTTGGATCAGGCCAGTGGCCCATCCAGTCCAACACTCTGAGTCACATAAGAACATAAGAGAAGCCCTGTTGGATCAGGCCAATGGACCATCCAGTCCAACACTCTGTGTCACATAAGAGAAGCCCTGTTGGATCAGGCCAGTGGCCCATCCAGTTCAACACTCTGTGTCACATAAGAACATAAGAGAAGCCATGTTGGATCAGGCCAGTGGCCCATCCAGTCCAACACTCTGTGTCACATAAGAACATAAGAGAAGCCATGTTGGATCAGGCCAGTGGCCCATCCAGTCCAACACTCTGTGTCACACAGTGGCCAAACAACCCCAGGTGCCATCAGGAGGTCCACCAATGGGGCCAGGACACTAGAAGCCCTCCCACTGCTCCCCCTCCCGAGCATCACTGCCCCAGACACAGGAACATAAGAGAAGCCATGCTGGATCAGGCCAATGGCCCATCCAGTCCAACACCCTGTGTCACACAGTGGCCAAACTCCAGGGGCCATCAGGAGGTCCACATGTGGGGTCAGAAGTTCAGAAGCCCTCCCAGCACCGAGAAGACAAGAGCGTCACTTCTCCAGACAGGATATTTTCACACATGCTAAATAACGCAGTTTCAATCCAGCAACCATTTGCAAGTGGATTCTGGCAGCTCATACGATAAAATCTATTTGCAAAGTGGATTAAAAGTGCATTATTTAGTGCAGGGGTCCCCAACCCCCGGTCCCTGGACTAGTACTGGTCCATGGTCTGTTAGCAACCAAGCCGTGAGTTGTATAATTATTTCATTACGTATTACAATGTGGTAAATAATAATAACATGATAACAGACACCCTGTGAGGTGGGAAAGCTGAGAGCGCTTTTATAGCAGCTGCCCTTTCAAAGACAACTGCTGCAATAGCTATGGCTGTCCCAAGACCCTTCCAGCAGCTGCAAGTGGAGGAAGGGAAGAATCAAACCCAGTTCTCCCAGATCAGAGTCTGCACACACAGCCTATGGCTGAGGCAGGCGGATGTCCTTATCTTATTGTATCATCAAACTGGCCTACCAGCACTGCTGCTTAAATCGGGCCGATAGTTGATTAATTGATTAATTGTGATTAATTAATTGATATGATACAGTTGATACTTAATTGACATATCCACATCATGCCATGCCACTTTAAAGCAATTCTGAGATAACGGCTTAACGGATTAATTTTAATCTGTTTTTAACTTTGATTGTTTTGTTATTATTTGTCTGACTGTTGGTTTGATTGTTTTATTGTGCTGAAAGCCGCCCTGAGCCCATTACAGGAAAGGGCGGGCTATAAATTTACAAAAATAAAAAAATAATTAATCATCACACCAAAAAAAAAGTGCACAATTGTATCATCCAAAAACCATTACCCCTCCCCACCGGTCCGTGGAAAAATTGTCTTCCACAAAACCGGTCCCTGTTGCCAAAAAGGTTGGGGACCGCTGATTTGGTGTGTGAAAGTACCCTTAATTTGAGCATGCGTGCATGAAAAAAATTTCCCCCCGTCTCTTTTGCTCTTGGTTGTCAAACTTCAAATAATAAACTCAGGGGTTTTACCGATCTTCCTGTATTCTGCACGTGAATACGTGCCTCTGTGTGTGTGGACTTTCGCACATGCTAAATACAGTTTCAACCCATTTCAGTGACCATTTGCAAGAGGATTTTGCCATTCCACACAGTAAAATCCAGTTGCAAAGTGCACTGAAAGTGGATCGAAAGGGTTTTTAGTGTGTGCGATATTGCCCAGAATGTTTCATATGGTGATCCGAGCACAGTCAACAGCAGTTAAAATGAGACTGAGAACTTACTGAGGTCTGACTCTGTTGGGTAACCCCCGGCTTGTATTTTGGGGTGGGCTTTTGATGCGACTGAATCGCGCAGACTCAAGAGGAAAAGGTTCCACCGTGATAAGTCACCACACGCGTAGCTCTCACACACTCTAGCGAGAGTTTCTCGGGAGATGTTGCCCTACATTGGCTTTAGAAGACGACGACGACCGCAGATTTATACCCTGCCCTTCTCTCAGAATCAGATTCTCAAGAGTGGCTTAGAATCTCCTTTATCATCCTCCGCCGCAACAGACAGCCTGCGAGGTGAGTGGGGCTGAGAGAGCTCTGACAGAAGCTGCCCTTTCAAGGACAGAGTCTCCATAATCTCCTTTACCTTCCTCCCCCGCAACAGACACCCTGTGAGGTGAGTGGGGCTGAGAGAGCTCTGACAGAAGCTGCCCTTTTAAGGACAAACTCTGCGAGAGCTATGGCTGACCCAAGGCCATTCCAGCAGGAGGAGCGAGGAATCAAATTGGGTTCTCCCAGATTAAGAGTCCGCGCACTTAACCGCTACACCAAACTGGCTCTTAAGGATGTATCAATCCTGTAAGACCACAGGGGCATATTCTATCAGTGTAAAGTCTATTCAAACATCTCCCTTGGAAAACCACGGTAGGTGTAATGTTCAGTCTTGCGAACAAAACAACTCTGCAATAACATGGGATAGCAAGATAGTATATAGGGTGTGTGTGTGTGTGTGTGTGTGTAAGATTTTGGGGTCAGAAAGACCAAAAAACAGAAATAAACATAAATAAATGCACAGAAAATAAATGCACAGAAATAAACATAATAAATAAACAGAAATAAATGCACAGCAGCCAAGAAGGTCTGAGCGCCTGCTCCGGCTGCAACGCCGCTGAGGATGTTCTCCGCAGCTGAGAATGAAACGCCTGGAAGGAAAACTTTCTCCAGTAGAACACGGCACTTGAGCCCAAAAGATTCTACAAACCCTAATGATGTTACCAGCCGTGAAAACCTGAAATCTTTGAGAAATAAACATACTCTGCAGGCTAGACCTCTCCGTTTGCCAAGAACGTCACCAGAGTGAGAGATTTCAGGCCTGTACTTCAAGCAGACTTTATTCAGCCCATTTACGGTACACAAAAAGCATGAGGAGGCGGAAGCCGTTCACGGGGCCTCTTGTCCCTGCCCGGGGGGGTGTATGTAGGGGGAGAAAGACCCAAGTTGCTGGGAAGCTTTTCTACAGAAGGTCTGCAGCTGCCCCATTTGCAAGGCTGAAGGCAGAAAACATTCTGATGGACCGGAGCCTTGCTTTACCGCACCGGCCAGGAGTAAGGCTCCCGTTCCTTTTAAACACGCAACTGGCTAGCTTTCCTATGTACATTTAAAGTCGACTTAAGCTTTAAGATAAAGTGCTTCAACTGAGTGGGAATGAGTTTTGCGAGAAAGACTTGTGTGTGTGTGTGAATTCCTTTGGAGTAGACTCGTATTGTTCCAGCAACAATCTTCGGGCTGAGATAAGCCACCCCTCCTCTAAGGAATCTGCATTTGGCCCAAACACTGTGCGTGCCCCGCTCTCCAAAGCCAGATCCTCGATACCGTTCTAAATAGATGAGTGTCCTTCAGAACTCAGTGGCACTTTGACTCCACCGAGCTGCCCTAATGACTTTGAAAGGCTGACTGTGGACTCAACCGCTTGCCAAAGACCCCTCCGCCAACAGCGTGGCGGGACAGTGGGCCGTCTTTCCCCCCTGGAATGGCCCAGTTCACTGCCCTCAGCCTTCAAGAAGGGGGTTACAGTCCTCCAAAGCTCGCCTTTGCGGCCTCATCTGCTGGCAGGAATTTGGACAAGACCCTCTGAAGAGCCACGCTTCATTGCTACAGAGATGGCGCGTTACCAACAAAAACTGGAACTGTACACAAGCTTCTTCTTTCGGTTACTTCGCTATACCATTTCAAGCTGCCAGGGGACAACCCCCTCCCCCCTTCAAATATTTCCCTTTTCCATGCTTGCCCCAACGATGATAGGTTGCAATGTAAAAAATTGAAAATGCATTTTGGGTGATGCCGGCTACTCTTTCCGCCGTCGTGCTTTTCTATCAGGCAGCTCCCGCCTGCAAAAAGAAATCCCCCAAAGACTCCCTCGCTGCCTCTTCCGGGTGCCCACTTCCGCTTTAAAATGGAAGACATGAAGAAAGGGGAGAACTACAAGGAGCCAGTTGTACCGAGAAAGAGGGAGAGAGAGAGAGATGCCATTGGAGATGCTAGAGGATGGCCAGAAAACACAGTTTGCGAAATCTTTAACCGAGCGGTCCACGCCACTGCTGATAAATCCAGGCAAGGGAACGAGACGTGGAGCCACCTACTTTTTTCACTGCCGCGGAACGTTATCAAAGTGTGCGAGGCATCATGGTGTCTCTAGAGTCTCGGATGGAACAAGGAGGCCCTCGTTGAAGGGGAAACGTGAAAGCAGGTCCCGGCGGAAGCCGCTGGCATCGCAACCATCCTTGTCTGCTCTGCGACACAGCCTTTGAAGGACCCTCAGTTTTCCTCGTCAGAAGACAGGCCTTCGATCTCATCTCTGTCTCCTCCGATGGCCATCCAGAAAGCTTTGGCAACCTACAGGTCAAAAGCCAGCCAAAAACAAAGGGCTGAAAGCCATGGAAGATGTGCAGAATGTAGTACAGAAAACTATTAGCTCAGCCCTCCCTAGGGTTGCCAAGTTCGACGCAAGAAATATCAGGGGACCTTGGGGGTGGAGCCAGGACACTTTGGGGGGTGGAGCCAGAAGCAAGGGTGTGACAAGCACCAATTGAACTCCAAAAGGAATTCTGGCAATCACATTTCAAGGGACCGTGCTCCTTTTAAATGCCTTCCTTTGATAGGAGATAATGAAGGATAGGGGCACCTTCTTTGGGGACTCATAGAATTGGCCCCCCCTGGTCCAATCTTTTTTAAACTTGGGGGATGCTTTGAGGAAAGGCATCGGATGCTATGCTGAAACTCTGGTGCCCCTACCCCAAAAAACAAGCCCCCCCCAGAGCCCCATAGATCAATTCTCCATTGAACTCTACGGGAATCGCTCTCCTTGGGAAATAATGGAGATCCCAGCAGACATTTCCCTCCCCTCCCCGTTCTCTGATGACCCTGAAGCGGGGGGGTAGGGCCTCCAAACCGGGGGATCCCCTGCCCCCACCTGGGGATTGGCTCCCCCAAACACACACAAGCAGGACTCTTGAAGGGCATTTTGGAACTTCCACCCCTTACGGGAACGCTTCTCACCTTTTCTGCATGCAACTTCCTCTGCTCCCGAGGTAGGGTGGCTGCCTTCTCTGGGGGGAAACAGGAGAAAAAGAACCATCAAGATCCTATCAAAGGGGATACCTCCCCCGTTGGACAGGTACGGGTGAAAGAATGATCATGCTCAAAGAAAAGGGAAATTCTGGTCGCCGCACCTCAAAAAAAGGTATTATAGCATTGGAAAAAGTGCAGAAAAGGGCAACTGGAATGATTAAAGGATTGGAACACTTTCCCTATGAAGAAAGGTTGAAACGCTTGGGGCTCTTTAGCTTGGAGAAATGTCGACTGCAGAGTGACATGATAGAGGTTTACAAGATTATGCATGGGATGGAGAAGGTAGAGAAAGAAGTACTTTTCTCCCTTTCTCACAATACAAGAACTCGCGGGCATTCAATGAAATTGCTGAGCAGAAAGGTTAGAACAGTAAAAAGGAAGTACTTCTTCACCCAACGGATGATTAACACATGGAATTCACTGCCACAGGAGGTGGCGGCGGCTGCAAGCATAATCAGCTTCAAGAGGAGATTGGATAAGCATATGGAGCAGAGGTCCATCAGTGGCTATTAGCCACAGCTTATTGTTGGAACTCTCTGTCTGAGGCAGTAATGCTCTGTATTCTTGTGTCTGGGGGGGGGGGGGGTGCAATGGAAGGGCTTCTAGCCCCACTGGTGGACCTCTTGCTGGCACTTGGTTTTTTTGGCCACTGTGTGACACAGAGTGTTGGCCTGGATGAGCCAATGGGCTGTTCCAACATGGCTTCTCTTATGTTTTTATGCTGTGCAATGCTGTGGGTGCTTTGGACCGGACTACTGGAAAACCAGAAGCCTTGGAGGAAAACTGCCCACGCAATCAGTAGAGCAAATGCTCAACTGACTCAGGGGCTTGAGGGACTGTGTGAAGTGGGGGGGGGGGATGAATCTGGAAATCTCAGCCCCCACACAGGCATGTTTCAAGCACCCAACTGTGGCATCTTGTAGAAAAGAGACAACTAAAGGGAGATGTGATAGAGATTCATGCAATTATTCACGGAGAATAATTCTACTTGGGGAACTACTAGCGTTAAACATTGTGAGTGAATGACTTGGCTACTGCATAAATTAATTTGTTCTGGGACTATCCTTCCCGAGCTAGGGCAAAAAGGTGTGAGCCAGAGGCTAAAAATACTGAGCTAGCTCACACTAACTTGGCTTAGAGGGAACACTGATTGGAGACAGTTCACCAAGGGAACTTTTTTCTCCCTCTACTAAAATAACTAGTAAGTAAGTAAGTTTTTTATTTATACCCCGCCCTCCCCGCCAAGGCAGGCTCAGGGCTGCTTACAGAACATGATACGATATCATGATATCACAATAACAAATAAAATCAGTCAACAATATAAATACAAATATAAATTAATTTTAAAAAGTTAAAAC
The DNA here is from genome assembly GCF_032191835.1 of Heteronotia binoei. Lineage (NCBI taxonomy): Eukaryota > Metazoa > Chordata > Lepidosauria > Squamata > Gekkonidae > Heteronotia > Heteronotia binoei. The sequence continues at coordinate 3,262,119 of NC_083241.1, read as the reverse complement.
GATACAGTGGTGCTACAGTCTCTATTTATCCGGCAGCGTAATATTTATTCTGGTTACATCTTAAAGGCTTCTTGGAAGAGGGCAGTTTTGCAGGCCCTGTGGAACTGGTTGAGGTCCCGCAGGGCCCGCACCTCCTCCGGCAGCTGATTCCACCATTGGGGGTCTTCTATAGAGAAGGCCAGCTCCCTAGTTGTTTTAAGTTTGGCCTCCTTAGGCCCAGGGATTTCCAAAAGATTTTGTGTACTGGAACGCAGTGCTCTCTGGGGAACATATGGAGAGAGGCAGTCCCTGAGGTAGGCAGGTCCTCGGCCATATAGGGCTTTATAGGTGATAACCAGCACCTTGTAACTAGAACTCATGAATATCCAATTATTTAAATTGATAGATCTCCCTTCCCCAAAGGGCTCAGGGCTGTGCACAACAGATTAAAACGAACAGAATAATTTAATTTCAGTTTACAATAGAGTCAATGAAGCTGATGGGCAGGACAGGCAAAAGGAAACCCTTCTTTACGCCGTGAGAATTCTCTGCCAGAGGATGGAGCGAAGGCAAGTGTTCCCTCTAAGCTGAGTTAGCGTGAGCTCGTTCACAGATTTTTAGCCTCCAGCCTGCACATTTCTGCCTTAGCTCAGGAAGGAGGACCCCAGAGCACACTCATTGATGCGGCAGCTCACAGTTTTAATGCCAGTAGCTCACAAAGTAGAATTCTTGCTCACAAGACTCTGCAGCTTAGAGGGAACATTGGTGAAGCGCTGGAGAGTTCCCGCCAGTCTGAGTAGACCAGGGGTGTCAAACATGGAGCTTGGGGGCCGATTCAGGCCCCCAGAGGGCTCCTATCAGGCCCCCAAGCAACTGGCTGTCATCTGCTTTCTTCTCCCTCTATTTTGCTTCTTTCTGCATCAAAGCTTGCTTTGCCAGGCTTGCTCAATTGCACAGGAGCTACAGAGCAAAGCCTCTGTTTTCTCAATTGGTTGAGGCTCCTCCCTTGGGGAGGAGAGGGAGGGATAGCTTGCTTTGCCAGGCTCTCTCAATCGCACAGCAGAGCTACTGAGCCAAGCTTCTCTTCTTTCTTTTGGCTGTGGCTCCTTCCCCTCCAGGTCCCCCCGGGGAAGGAAGGAAAGAGCCAGAGCTTCCTTTGCCCAGTGCCCTGGATCACACAGGAGAGAAAGCACTTTTAAGACCAACGAGAACTAATATTTTAGGCATGTTTTAAGTTTTTAAAAATCTTTTGTGTTTGTCTGTGTGCGTTATAAAGTTTATATCTCTGCTACTGGCATCACATTTTATGACACACCCAGCCCATCCCAACAAGGCCTCATTTATGCCAGATCCGCTCCTCATAACAAATGAGTTCAACACCCCTGGAGTAGACAATACTGACTTTGATGGGCAGCTTCACATGTCCATATGTTTAACCTTGATTTCTAGCTTGCCACTTTTCTAAACACAAACACAGCTCCAACTAAAGGTAACCCGAACAGAATCTATCCTGGGAAACTCATTCCCAGCTGAACTGATACAATTGGATGTGAACACCTCCCGCAAATGGAAAATACCTTGCAAAGGGACAATGTGAGCACACGTTCCAGATGCCCCGTACCTTTCATTTCCTGCAGCTTGGAGAAGAGGCGCTCGAAATTCTCCAGATCTCCCTCTCCGGCGGTGAGGCTGGCGAGCTCTTGAATGTCCAGATCCAGCATGGGATCTGTGAAAGGAATGAGAGCCCTGAAAACTGGGACCCCCGATTTCTGTTTCTTTGGGGCTGAGCAAAACATGGAAATGCGGAGTCTAAAACCCAAACAGTGGTGCTATCAAGGGTCCCACTGAGACACAGGTATATATATATATTAAGATTTATATTAAGATTATATTAAGGTAAGGCAGGGAAGAGGCTGAGACGGGGCTGGATCCGGCTAGTTTTTCCATGTCACCTCATTTTAATTCTCCTTTCCACAGCCCTCGTCCAACACGGTGTTTGTCTGTGCAGAGCTCATGCTCTCCAATATGTTTAACAGCCGAAGGGGACATCTCCTTCTCCCTTTTCCATCAGTGGAAAAGCTGGTCGAATCCATCACATGGTCTGTAGGCTGCTAAGTGGGATACGGGGCTCTGTATCCAAAGCCAATACTCCCCATTTCAGGGGGCTCGTGCATCTCCCTGGAGGTCTTGCTGCAGGCCACATCTGGACACCAGAAAGCTTAGAGCGGGTATGTCAAACATGCAGCCCAGAGGCCAAATCAGGTCCCTGGAGGGCTCTTATCAGGCCCCCGAACAACTGGCTGTCATCTGCTTCCTTCTCCCTCTCTTGCTTCCTTCTGCATCACAGCTTGCTTTGCCAGGCTTGCTCAATCGCACCAGAGCTATAGAGCTAAGTCTCTATTTTCTCCACTAGTTGAGGCTCCTCCCTTAGCGAGGAAGGGAAAGCTTGCTTTGCCAGGCTCTGTCAAGCACACAGCAGAGCTACTGAGCCAAGCCTCTCTTCCTTCTATTGGCTGAGGCTCCACCCCCTCCTGGTCCCCTGGGGGAGGAAGGAAAGAGCCACAGCTTCTTTTGCCTCGTTCCCTGGATCCCATGGGAGAGATACAAAGAAAGCACCTTTAAGACCAATGAGTGCTAATGTTTTGAGCACGTTTTATTTTGTGCGTTTGCCCTTATAAAGTTTATATCTCTGCTATCCGGCATTACATTTTATGACACACATGGCCTGGCCCAACAAAACCTCATTTATGTCATATCTGACCCTCATAACAAATGAGTTTGAAACCCCTGGCTTAGGGGCTTAACTCTTGGCACATAGGCTCTGACCTTACACCTATCTCGATCGATTCTGGACCATGCGGCATACAATAAGACACTGGATGCAATATGTATGCCCTTGATTAAGACATAGGGCTGTAGAACAAGAGGCCTCAAGAATATCTCTAAGCCTTTGTCACTTCATTAAATTTCCTTGTGGTCCAGCATTGTTCTATTGTTTTATTCTGTACTATGAGCCAACGTGTGCACTCACCTTTCTGACCTCTGAAGAAGACCAATCTAGGTCAAAACACATCAGGTCAAGTCGAGTGGGTTCCCATTGTGGTTTTATGACTGTGCATAGGATAGAGCAGGGGTCCTCAAACTTTTTAAATAGGGGGCCAGTTCACTGTCCCTCAGACTGTTGGAGGGCCGGACTGCCGTTACTGTACAAGGCCGCGGGCCGTCAGTTCTCCGTCTTCTGCATCTCTCTCCCTTCCCCACACCACACACCCCAGCCTGGGAACTCACCTCACCTCGGTATCACCTCACACTCTGTCTCCGCCGCATCAGCCCAGTGCCGGAAGTGTGCGTTGCTAACGCGAGTTTAGGCCGAACGTCACTTCCGGTCTGATTTTGCCATAACCCGGCGGGCCGCATAAACGTCCTCAGCGGGCCGCATCTGGCCCGCGGGCCGTAGTTTGAGGACCCCTGGGATAGAGGCTTATGATGGGCCCTTAAATGGTTTTCGCTTTCTACAATAAATACATGTATGTTGGTTTATGATTTATTTTACAGTTTGTTTTTAACGTTTGGCCCTTTAATTGCAGATTAGCCTTTCGGGTTTCTTACTCCAGTTTTTGGGTGACGTTTCTTTCCCTTCTTTGTTTTTCCTTAGGGGCTTTCATGCCACGTTTCTTGGCTGGGACTGAAGAAGGAGGGCCTGTGCTCTCCTGGGCTTGAGAAAGGGCCCACAATCTTCCTGGCCCAGGGGAAGGCAAGCCCCGACCCCTTAAGGTTAGTTCTATCCAGGTTCTATTCTGGACACCACAGTTCTGAGGGAGGGGACCTGTCTTCCCCAGCCTCACATGCTTCGATGGCATCCTTCTTATTGCCTTCATCTGCCCGGGCATCGTTGGATCAAAAGGCCGGGCAGGAATCTCAAAAAGTAATCGAAAGTGTCAGTGGGGTTCCAACAAAAAGCACGGCCTCGAAGCAAAAATCTCTCACCAGCAACTGTGTCCACCTGCCAACCGTTTGCATCGGTCGCATCTCCGCCGGTTGTCCACAGAGGACTCTGTGCTCTGGTCTGGCAAAGGATCGGCCTGGGGGTGGGGGTGGAAAAGAGAAGCAGGAGTCAGTTTTGACAGCAAGGGGGGGGGGCAAATTTCTAGTCTCCAGCTGTTCCCAGAAGGGTAAGAGCCACAAATCCCATATCATCAGGAACTCCCACACACACACCCGTAGCTACCAAAGCAAGCCTGCAAATTACGGATGGACTGTTTTGACCAACCAGAATGAACATATGAAGCTGCCTTATACTGAATCAGACACTTGGTCCATCAAAGCCAGTATTGTCTTCTCAGACTGGCAGCGGGCTCTCCAGAGTCTCAAGCTGAGGTTTTTCACACCTATTTGCCTGGACCCTTTTTTGGAGATGCAGGGATTGAACCTGGGACCTTCTGCTTCCCAAGCAGATGCTCTACCACTGAGCCACCGTCCCACCCCTAGAATAGAATAGAAGCCACCAGGAGAGGTCTACACAGTGAGGTCTTCTCCCCATTGCCTATCAAGCTCTTCCGCCCCATTATGTGGCGGAAAAGGGCGGACTCCCATGGTTCTGTTCCAGTGGCTTGGGAATACCCACCAGCACCATCCCAGTCCACCAACATGCTTCCCTACACATAATTTTTGTACGGCTATCTTAACAGTTGGGAAGGAAATTGCTCTAAGTAGACTATTCTAAATCAGGGATCCTTGAACTTTAAGTCTGTTGTGAGCACTTTTGGAGTTCTTATACAGGGTGGTGGGCACAACTACAAAATGGCTGCCTCAGAAGGTGGAGCACACTACAAATTGGCTGCCACAGGAGGTGGAGCATGCTACAAAATGGCTACCAAACAAAGTGGAACAAACTACAACACGGCTGCCACAGGAGGTGGAGTGTCTCACAAAATGACAGGGAGTGAAGTATGCATAAACCTAAGAGTAACTCTTCAACATTTCAAGCAGAATCTCTGTTTAACAGGATACCTTTTAATCTGCATGACCAATCTGATCTCCAGTGATCAATTAGAAGCCCTGCTGGGCAAAACCGCACATGCCCCTGCCCACTTTCTAAAAACACTTGGCAGGTGCCAGCAAAAGTGCTGGCGGGCATCAAGGTGCCCCCAAGAACCATGCTGGAGACTCCAGATCTAAACTAATTCCAGAAAGGGCTGTCAATCTCTTACACGGCAAATGCCAGTCAGTTCCAAAATGCCACCAGCCCAGGCAGGGAACAGCTGCCGATCTGACAGGGCACACATCATGCTTCAGAGAAGAAGATGATATTGGATTTATATCCCGCCCTCTCAGTCCCGAAGAGTCTCAGAGCGGCTCACAATCTCCTTTACCTTCCTCCCCCACAACAGACATCCTGTGAGGTAGATTGAAGATATTGGATTTATATCCCGCCCTCCACTCCGAAGAGTCTCAGAGCGGCTCACAATCTCCTTTACCTTCCTCCCCCACAACAGACACCCTGTAAGGTAGATGAAGATATTGGATTTATTCCCGCCCATCCACTCCGAAGAGTCTCAGAGCGGCTCACAATCTCCTTTCCTTCCTCCCCCACAACAGACACCCTGTGAGGTAGATGCAGATATTGGATTTATATCCCCCCCTCCACTCCGAAGAGTCTCAGAGTGGCTCACAATCTCCTTTCCCTTCCTCCCCCCACAACAGACACCCTGTGAAGTGGGTGGGGCTGGAGAGGGCTCTCACAGGAGCTGCCCTTTCAAGGACAACCTCTGCCAGAGCTCTGGCTGACCCAAGGCCGTTCCAGCAGCTGCAAGTGGAGGAGTGGGGAATCAAACCCGGTTGTCCCGGATAAGAGAGCTCTGGCTGACCCAAGGCCATTCCAGCAGGTGCAAGTGGAGGAGTGGGGAATCAAACCCGGTTCTCCCAGATAAGAGAGCTCTGGCTGACCCAAGGCCATTCCAGCAGGTGCAAAGTGGAGGAGTGGGGAATCAAACCTGGTTCTCCCAGATAAGAGAGCTCTGGCTGACCCAAGGCCATTCCAGCAGCTGCAAGTGGAGGAGTGGGGAATCAAGCCCCGGTTCTCCAGATAAGAGAGCTCTGGCTGACCAAGGCCATTCCAGCAGGTGCAAGTGGAGGAGTGGGGAATCAAGCCCGGTTCTCCCAGATAAGAGAGCTCTGGCTGACCCAAGGCCATTCCAGCAGCTGCAAGTGGAGGAAGGGGGGGGGGAATCAAACCCGGTTCTCCCAGATAAGAGAGCTCTGGCTGACCCAAGGCCATTCCAGCAGCTGCAAGTGGAGGAGTGGGGAATCAAACCCGGTTTCTCCCAGATAAGAGTCCGCACACTTAACCACTACACCAAAACCGCTCTCCTGGGTGAGCCAGAGCAGAGCAGAGGTGTGGAATGTGGCATAGGGAAAAAGTATTCTGGGAAATCTGAGACTGCCTTCTTTGCTTTCGGATTACTGGTCCTCCTTGTTATGAAAATGAAGGCTGGGGGGGGGGGATATAAACAATGGCTGCCAAAATGAGACTGCCCAGGGAAGATTTGCAAGCAGCCTTGATGCAAGGCCCCCCCCCCCCCCGATGAGCACAAGCGATGGGTAAGTAAAGTTAGAGCCTGTTCAAATACTGCATGGTAACAAGGCCAGAAACACCCTGCGTAAAGATGAGCCGTCAAAACCGCCAAAGAAAGTGTTGCCAATTACTTCGGGAGCTTCGTTCCTTCCTGATGCGATGATGCGGTTGGCGCCTGCAAAGGCCGTGAGGAATCCAAAGCCCTGATTCATATCTGGGGGGAGGAAAAGAGCCATTTGTTTAACCCCCACCGTCTTCCACAAGGCTTACACTTGGTTGTTAAGGAGGAACTCCTCGCTGGAGGGGGAGAGGACATCCTGCAACTCAGCTGATGGATGTGGGGGTGGTCAAAAGGTGGCAGTGGAAAAGGCTTGGTGCTTTAGGAACCCAAGAATGCCTGCCTGTTTTCTCAGCATGGCTGTGCTGCAGGCAACAGAGAGGCTCAACTAAGGCCTACAGCAGGGGTGTCAAACATGTGGCCCAGGAGCCAAATCAGGCCCCCGGAGGGCTTCTATCAGGCCTCCGAGCAACTGGCTGTCATCTGCTTCCTTCTCCTTCTCTCTTGCTTCCTTTTACATCACAGCTTGCTTTGCCAGACTTGCTCAATCACACAGGAGCTATGGAGCAAAGTTTCTACTTTCTCCATTGGCTGAGGTGCCTCCCTTGGGGAGGAAGGATAGCTTGCTTTGCCAGGCTCCCTCAATCGCACAGCAAAGCAACTGAGCCCAGCCTCTCATCCTTCTGTTGGCAGAGGATCCTCCCCCCACTGGTCTCCTGAGGAAGGAAGGAACGAGCCAGAGCTTCCTTTGCTCTGTTACCTCAATCCCACAGGAGCAATACAAAGAAAGCACCTTTAAGATGAACAAGTGCTAATGTTTTAGCATACTTTATTTTAAGCTTTTAAAAATATTTGTGTTTGTCTGTGTCCTTTATAAAGTTTATATCTCCACTACCTGGCATTACATTTTATGACACACAGGTCCCGGCCCAACAAGGTCTCATTTATGTCAGATCCGGCCCTCGTAACAAATGAGTTTGACACTTCTGGCCTAGAGAATGGCTCAGAAACAGCAAGGAAATGGCTCTGAGCTTGAGAAAGGCGGCCCTGCACTGCAGAGCTGGTTTTCTCATCTGTCAAATCTACACAGCATTTATGGCTTGCTTTACACCCAGCAAAACGGGACTAAGGAGGCGGCCTGCCTTTCGGAGGAAGGAGGGATCCTGACAGAGACCCAGCACCCAGGTGAGCGAGCCCCACCGTCTCGGCTTTTCCTCCTCCTTCTGTTGGAATCCAAATAGCTTCAAAATAAGCACAGGGCCAGCCAGTTCACGTTAAACAGAAAGCAAAGGGAAACCAAGCTGTTTGGGGCTTCTCTCCTGTAGAAAAGACACATTCGGTTTCAAGCTGGGAGGGGGATCAGTTCAGAGTCTCGTGTCTTGCCACCCCAACTGTTTCTGGCCCTTGCGAGAAAATGCAGAGCAGTGACTCAAGGAGTGTTGGAAGAGCTTCACAGCCACAGCTCCGTCCAACTGAGCTTCCATTTCAGGGCTTTTTTTTGTAGCAGGAACTCCTTTTGCATATTAGGCCACATTTCCCTGAGGTAGCCAATCCTCCAAGAGCTTACAGCAGGCCTGTACGAAGAGCCCTGTAAGCTCTTGGAGGACCGGCTACATCAGGGGTGTGTGGCCTAAGATGCACAGGAGTTCCTGTTACAAAAAAAGCCCTTCTCATAAGCTAGGAGAGCCCACTCTCCCAGAGAGACACATAGAGCAGAACTGCAGAGCACAATCTTTACAGCAAAATCTGGCTGCAGAGGGACCTGGAAGGGGGAAGCGGATTCCCCTCGCACTGGCCTCTTACAGTATTTTTTTTCATGGATGATGTATGGCTGGCCTGTGCCCCAGAAGCTCTGACTCGCAACAGATCGTTAACCCAAGTTCTGGCTTTGCAGTTCGACTTTTGATATTTAGCAGTTATGCTACACGTGCCAAATAGATACACAATTTTTTTTTTCAAAGCAGAGAAAGAACCTACCGTTTTTCATCTCCACATTTGACCAGACGTTGGCATTCAAGGCCTGGACGATTCGCTTCACTCCGGTGGATTCTGGAAAGTCATCTAGAGAGAAGGGAGGCAATAAACCCTTTTTCTGGAAACTCACAGATGCCAAGTCCAGAAAAATGCCCATCCCGGGATCTCCCACAACATATGAAGTTGGCTGTCTCTTTAAACCCAGTTATTCCGTATTCGACATGCACAGAACGTTCTGGGAATATGACCTTTACACAGGAGGGGGCAGAGTCTTTTTGAAATTCTGGGAAGCATTCCCTGATGGTCAGTAGACCGGCCTGTCGATGCTATTCATGCAAGCTTCTGAGATCCTCACAAAACTGCTTTTGCTAGGGCAAGTATTTCTGCACTTAGGGTAGGACCACATGGGAACAGGGCTTTTTCTCCAGCACAGATGGCTCTCTGGGTTTTTCCCTCACTGTCAATTCTGGTCACTGCACCTCAAAAAATGGTATTATAGCATTGGAAAAAGTGCAGAAAAGGGCAACTGGAATAATTAAAGGGTTGGAACACTTTCCCCATAAAGAAAGGTTAAAATGCTTGGGGCTCTTTAGGTTGGAGAAATGTCGACTGAGGGGTGACATGATAGAGGTTTACAAGATAGAGAAGGTAGAGAAAGAAGTACTTTTCTCCCTTTCTCACAGTACGAGAACTCGTGGACGTTCAATGAAATTACTGAGCAGTCGGGTTAGAACAGATAAAAGGAAGTGCTTCTTCACCCAAAGGGTGATTAACGCATGGAATTCACTGCCACAGGAGGTAGTGGTGGCTGCAAGCATAGTCAGCTTTAAGAGGGGATTGGATAAACATCTGGAGCAGAAGTCCATCAATGGCTATTAGCCACAGGATACAGATGGAACTCTGTCTGGGGCAGTGATGCTCTGTATTCTTGGTGCTTGGGGGGAACAGTGGGAGGGCTTCTGGTGTCCTGGCCCCACTGATGGACCTCCTGATGGCACCTGGGTTTTCGGCCACTGCATGACACTGAGTGTTGTACTGGATGGGCCCCTGACCTGATCCAACATGGCTTCTCTTATGTTCTTATGTTTGTAGAAGCACCTTAGAGAGAAGAGTGATTTTGAGTGTGGTAAAAGGCACAAGGAAAAAGTTAAATACCCCCCACCATGCCCATGTGCCCTGTGTGTGCGTGCTAAATTAGCCCTTACAGCAAGACGCTATTTTAAAATAAATCATACATAAAAGAAAGAAAAGAAGATTATTATTCTCCAAGGTCTTCTGTTTGAAAATCTCTCTTGCACTGCCCATCTTGGAACCCTGGGAACAGACGGGGGGTGCAGAGCAGAAGGGGCGCTTCTAATCCAGCCAGAGCTGCCCCTTCTAAGCGGCTGCTGCCGTCGATCAGCCTTCAAAGGGTGGATGCAGAGGATTTTTTAAAAATTTAAAACCGCTTCTGCCTACCGATCACCCTGGACCAACAAAATCCAGTTACGGAGGCAGGCTTTCTGCCGCTTGGAAGAAACTGCAGGAGAGGTGACACTGTCAATCATCTGGGAACAGTCTAGCTGGCTCAATTCTATTGTTCGCAACCAAGGAATCACATCGAGGAACCCCTTATCCAACTCTGAAACAAACAGCAGTGTCTGTTTTAAAAAAGAAGTAAAGCTCCAGAACAAGGGTAGCCAGACTGTGGCTCTTTCACATGTATTGTGTGGCTCTAAAAGCCCACACTGCCCTGTTAGCTGGCATGGAAAAGGCATTTGTCTCTTTTACAATCGCTTCTCCAAACGGTGAGGGGTGGTGGCTCAGTGGTAGAGCATCTGCTTGGGAAGCAGAAGGTCCCAGGTTCAAGCCCCGGCATCTCCAAAAAAGGGTCCAGGCAAATAGGTGTGAAAAACCTCAGCTTGAGATCCTGGAGAGCCATGAATGGGGCTGTGGCTCAGTGGTAGAGCATCTGCTTGGGAAGCAGAAGGTCCCAGGTTCAAGCCCCGGCATCTCCAAAAAAGGGTCCAGGCAAATAGGTGTGAAAAACCTCAGCTTGAGATCCTGGAGAGCCATGAATGGGGCTGTGGCTCAGTGGTAGAGCATCTGCTTGGGAAGCAGAAGGTCCCAGGTTCAAGCCCCGGCATCTCCAAAAAAGGGTCCAGGCAAATAGGTGTGAAAAACCTCAGCTTGAGATCCTGGAGAGCCATGAATGGGGCTGTGGCTCAGTGGTAGAGCATCTGCTTGGGAAGCAGAAGGTCCCAGGTTCAAGCCCCGGCATCTCCAAAAAAGGGTCCAGGCAAATAGGTGTGAAAAACCTCAGCTTGAGATCCTGGAGAGCCATGAATGGGGCTGTGGCTCAGTGGTAGAGCATCTGCTTGGGAAGCAGAAGGTCCCAGGTTCAAGCCCCGGCATCTCCAAAAAAAGGGTCCAGGCAAATAGGTGTGAAAAACCTCAGCTTGAGATCCTGGAGAGCCATGAATGGGGCTGTGGCTCAGTGGTAGAGCATCTGCTTGGGAAGCAGAAGGTCCCAGGTTCAAGCCCCGGCATCTCCAAAAAAGGGTCCAGGCAAATAGGTGTGAAAAACCTCAGCTTGAGATCCTGGAGAGCCATGAATGGGGCTGTGGCTCAGTGGTAGAGCATTTGCTTGGGAAGCAGAAGGTCTCAGGTTCAAGCCCCGGCATCTCCAAAAAAGGGTCCAGGCAAATAGGTGTGAAAAACCTCAGCTTGAGACCCTGGAGAGCCATGAATGGGGCTTTGGCTCAGTGGTAGAGCATCTGCTTGGGAAGCAGAAGGTCCCAGGTTCAAGCCCCAGCATCTCCAAAAAAGGGTCCAGGCAAATAGGTGTGAAAAACCTCAGCTTGAGACCCTGGAGAGCTGCTGCCAGTTTGAGAAGACAATACTGACTTTGATGGACCAAGGGTCTGATTCAGTAAAAGGCAGCTTCAGATGTTCATATGTTCAAACCAAGCCAGCTGGTGGCTTGGAGAATGCATTTATAATCAAAGTTGCTTTCTTTCCACACTCCTCCCTCCCCGCCATCTATTTTCCGTCCTTCTTTTCTGCTCTCAAACACCTGACATTCATGTCTTGCGGCTCTCAAACATCTAGCGTTTATTCTATGTGGCTCTTGGGTTAAGCAAGTTTGGCCACCCCTGCTCTAGAACAAGGCTGGTCAAACCTGTTTAGCAGAAGAGCCACAAAGAATGAACGTCAGATGTTTGAGAGCTGCAAGACATGAATGCCAGATGGAGGGAGGGAGGGAGGGAGGAAAATAGATGGGGGAAGGGAGAGGTGGAAAGAAAGCAATTTTAACTTTAAATGCAATCTTCAAGCTGCCAGCTGGCTTGGCTTGGAGGAGCGATTTAAAAAAGAAAATGCCTACTCCAAGCCGGCTGATGGGCCAGTGGGGACTTCAAGAGCCACACAGTATATGTGAAAAGAGCTGCATGTAGCTCCTGAGCCACAGTCTGGCCACCCCTGCTCTAGAAAAACATTACAGGAGGGCATTGGAAAGCAATGACAAGCAACACAGAGCCCTGTGGCCATGGCCACAGCTTTAAAGAAGGTTCTCCCTGGCAGACACAACTGCAGGTGGAGAAGCTGGAGGAGAAGAGATGGGATACTGAAGGAGGCAGGTTTGTTTAGCTGAGAGCAGAAGCCGAGGAACGAGAGAACTTGCGTGCTCCTGAAAGGAAGCCAAAGGGGAAGCCGCTGGCAATCAACTCCCGCCGGCTGAGGTTTTCCAGAAAGAAGCCGCAACTTACCGTCCTCGTCCGGCACCTCCTCCGGGTTGAGCTCCACCAGCTCAAAGCTGTGCTTGATGCACCACTCTTGTGCCTTCTGCCGGCTGACCCCTAGGTGAAGCAGAGAGAGCCTGAGTTCCTAGAAGGGCCTTCCTCTTGCATCTGCAAAGCAGGGTGCTCTGTCTACAGGACACACTGGTAGGTAAGCTCTCACTTTTTTTGATTTAAAGCAGCGGTGTCAAACATGCAGCCTGGGGGCTGAATCAGGCCCCCAGAGGGCTCCTATCATCTGCTTCCTTCTCCCTCTCTCTTGCTTCCTTCTGCATAACAGCTTGCTTTGCCAGGCTTGCTCAATCGCACAGGAGCTACAGAGCGATACAGGCCAAGCCCTTCCCCACCAAAGTGCCTTTCTGCCAAAGAAGCCGCTCACAGAATCAGAGTTGATAGGGATCTCCAGAGTCATCTAGTCCAACCCCCTGCACAATGCAAGAAACTCACGAATAATCTCCCCCTAAATTCACAGGATCCTCATTGCTCTCAGATGGCCATTTAGCCTGTTTAAAAACCTCTAAGGAAGGCTTCAAATTTATTTTGCTAGTAGCTCACATTTACTGTATTTTTCGCACCATAAGACGCACTTCCCCCCCCAAAAAAGTGGGGGGGAAAGTGTTTGCGTCTTATGGAGCGAAGGTACCATAGTACCTTCCTGGGGGGGAATCCGCTGCCTCAGTCCGGCGCTTCCCGTGCCTGCCTGACTGGCTCCAGCTCTGACGCTACAGCAAGCGCCAGGATCGCTCCCTCCGCCCTCCGATCCCAGCGCTTGCTTTAAGCATCAGAGCTGAAGCCATGCAAACAGGCAGGGAGAAAGCACGCCGCCCGCTCCACAGCCAGCGCTTGCGAAGCGCTGGGTTTGCGGAGGGGGCGGGTGCTTCCTCTCTTCCTGACTGCCTGGCTTCAGCTGCTGCTGATAGCAAGGGCTGGGATCGGAGCCTCCAATCCCAGCCCTTGCTATCAGCAGTAGCTGAAGCCAAGCACAGAGGAATCACCCCCCCCCCTCCGCAAACCCAGCGCTTCGCAAAGCGCTGCGTTTGCGGAGGGGGGAGGCTTCCTCTGTTCCTATCTGCCTGGCTTCAGCTGCTGCTGATAGCAAGGGCTGGGATCAGAGCCAGCCAAGCCTCCGATCCCAGCCCCTGCTATAAGCAGCTGCTGAAGCCAGGACAGAGGAATCACCCCCCCCCCCCTCTGCAAGCCCAGCGCTTCCCGAAGCGCTGCGTTTGCGGAGGGGGAGGGGGCTTTCTCTGTTCCTATCTGCGTGGCTTCAGATGCTGCTTATAGCAGGGGCTGGGATCCCAACCCCTGCTATAAGCAGCAGCTGAAGCCAGGCAGATAGGAACAGAGGAACATGCTTTTTCCGTGCCTGCATGCCTGGCTGGCAGACAAGGGCGAGATCGCTCCCTCCGCCCCCACCGCAAACCCAGCACTTCGCAGGGAGCGATCTCGCTGCTTGTCTCCCAGCCAGGCACACAGGCGCGGAAAAAGCATGTTCCTCTGTTCCTATCTGCCTGGCTTGCTGGAAGAAGGTGGAGCCAGGCAGGCAGGCACGGGGGAAGCACAGGGATGGGAGGCGGAGGCAGTGGATCGCCCCCCAGGAGGAAGGTGCGTCCTATGGACCGGAGCGCCTTATAGTCCGAAAAATACGGTATTTTGCTAGTAGCTTAAATTTATTAATGCTAGTAGCTCACAAAGTTGAATTTTCGCTCGCAAGACTCCACAGCTTAGAGGGAACAGTGCCACCTCCCACACGTTTTGAAGTGACGTTAACTGCAAGTGGCATGCAGGCTCACATTTCCTCCAAGTGAGAGAAGCTGACCCCACCCCAGGCAACACCGTGACCACACCCTCTCACCAGTGTCAGAAACTCTGTCGCAGACTAATATCATCACTTCTGGCAGCCACTCTTCCACAAGAGGAAGCCACGAAGAGACTCCATCCAGTCCCGATACCTGCAGGAAGACACGGGGCTTTAAAGACATTCCACGTTCAAAGGTGCATTAATCCTAATAAACACCAAAAGCTGGGAGAAAGAGGTTTGGGGAGATAAGAAGTTAAGCTGGCTTTGGAGGATAGCGCTGCCTTGGCTATTGGGCAAATCTAGTACCCTCAAGGACACTCTCTGGCCTCAGTTGCTAGCCAAGGACCCACAGTGGGTGCAGAGGGGCATCATGTACAGGGTGGCAAAACTGTTTTGCGCACAGGAGAGTACTCCCTTAACTTAACGGTAGCAAGAGATGTGCCATTTACTTCTGCTTTTCGACAGGGGACAAACGCCCGGAACTTACTTCAGCCCGCGCATCAGAAGGGATTTTGAACTCGCATCCAACCCTTATCTAGCAGATTCAGCCTTTCTAAAGGGGGAGGAAAATATCTGGATTCGAAAATCGCCTCTGCTGCTTTCGAGACCGTCACCCAATTACTCCGCACTTGATTCCCTTCCGCTCTGTAATTGCTCCCCACTTAGTGACAATCAAGCTGCCGCAATTAGGCCACAAACTCCTGCCTTGTTGAGGGAAGAAGGAAAAACAGAAGAAAGTGCAGCTCTAGTTGGAGGCCCCGCCACTTCCTATCTTTGGCCAGCAACTTTTGCACAGGAAAAAAAAGCCCAGCTGCGACATCTCCAGCTAGCAAAGAGGAACCTTTGCCCCAAGATCTTTTACAGCTGAGAGAGGCCTGTGGGCATAACTCCTGTCTTGTTCAGATTCTGCCTTGAAAGCATGGAATCGTGTTCCATTTCCCTTAAAGTGCGGCTGCCGTATTTGGTTAGTGATGGGAATATCAGAAATTAGCAGCTACCTGATTTAACTGGCACGGTGCAATTTGAGAAAGGAACAAATATTTTTCTTCTCCACAACACAGTTCAACCTGGAAACTCTCTGCCACCTATGAGCACTTGTCATGTGAGAAATGGAGCGTTTAAAAAACGGAATCCAATGGCATACTTCATGGTTTTTAACTGATACGGATAATATTTTAAAAAATCAAATAAAATGCAATATTGATACAACCTTCCATTACATTGTATAAAGCAGGAACAAACTCAGTATCTAAAGTGAGCCCCTCTGTGGGCAGTGTGTCCAACTAGGATCTGGGAGACCCACATTCGAATCCCGGCTCCGTCAGGGAAGCTTCTCAAGCATAGCCAGCTTCAAGAGGGGACTAAATAAGCATCTGGAGCAGAAGTCCATCAGTGGCTCTTAGCCACAGCTTATCATTTGCACTCTCTGTCTGGGGCAGTGATGCTCTGTATTCTTGGTGTTTGGGGGGGGCAACAGTGGGAAGGCTTCTAGTGTCCTGGCCCCACTGGTGGACCTCCTGATGGCACCTGTTTTTTTGGCCCCTGTGTGACACAGAGCGTTGGACTGGATGGGTCACTGGCCTGATCCAACATGGCTTCTCTTATGTTCTTATGTCTGGGGCAAGTGATGCTCTGTATTCTGGGTGCTTGAAGGGGCAACAGTGGGAGGGTTTCTAGTGTCCTGGCCCCACTGGTGGACCTCCTGATGGCACCTGTTTTTTTGGCCCCTGTGTGACACAGAGCGTTGGACTGGATGGGTCACTGGCCTGATCCTACATGGCTTCTCTTATGTTCTTATGTCTGGGGCAAGTGATGCTCTGTATTCTGGGTGCTTGAAGGGGCAACAGTGGGAGGGTTTCTAGTGTCCTGGCCCCACTTGTGGACCTCCTGATAGCACCTGGGTTTTTTTGGCCACTGTGTGACAGAGCGCTGGACTGGATGGGCCATTGGCCTGATCCAACATGGCTTCCCTTATGTTCCTTCCGTTCTTGCTAGGGGATTGTGAGCCTGCCACAGTCACTCGCCCCAACCTACCTTGCAGGGTTGTTGTGAGGATAAAACAGAGAGGAAAGCAACATTATCTGCTTTAGGTTCTTGTTAAAGAAAAACAAATGAAGTCAAGAACTAAGGAAGCAGATTTTCACTAGGGGTTCTGGGCAGGTAAAGTCAGCCTTGCAACGCGAGAGATCTGGACAGAAAGGGCTGCTGCTTTCAGGGAATTTAACAGCCTCTTGAAACCTGCTCACCAAGGTCTCAAACCTGTTCCTGGGAGCGTCGAGCAGCACTGTGTGCAGTGGAACATTTCCAATTGAGCGGAATCACCCCATTGGAATGGTCCCATAACGACCTCCCAAAACCAAAGAAGGCGCTATTTCAAAATGGAGAGCAGTCAAAACATTATGCAAAAAATACACAAATCATTTCAAGGATGCTAAATTAAACAAATACGTTCCCGGCGTGCCTGTTGATTAAAACGCTGAGGGCACGGGGATATCGAATGCCGGGGATTACCAGCACACGAAAAGGTGTTTGCAAGATCTGGGAACGGGGAGCTGAAACTGAAGGCTCTTTTGCTGTTACAAGCGCTAAACAAGGGGTGAGCACATGAAGTCGCCTTATACTGAACGAGACCCTTGGTCCGTCAGGTCTATTCAGACTGGCAGCCGCTCTCCAGGGTCTCAGGCAGAGGTCTTTCCCATCACCTACTGCAGGGGTGGGGAACCTCCATCCCAAGGGCCATAGGCGGCCCTCGAGGTCACCTGCTGTGGCCCTCAGGGATTGCTGGGCCGAACTGAGCCATGTGGCAGCCTCTCTGGGGCCTGGCTGGCCAGCGAGGATCGTGGGGCCCAGCCACGCTGTGCAGCAGCCTCCCCAGGGCCAGGCCGGGATCACAGGGCCCAGATGTACTGTGCGGCAGCCTCCCCGGGGCCTGGCTGGCCGGCCAGAATTGCTGCAGGGCCTGGAAAAGTTACTGTCACAGTTCAGTTTGCACTTGATTATCCCAGATGGTGTGGCCTAATATGCTACTGAGTTCCTGCTGGGCTTTTTCTACAAAAACTCTCTATGCATTTGCCTAGGGCAGTGGGCCGTGTGTGTGTGCGCCAGATTAGGCTCTCCCCACATGACAAAACAATTATTTGCATTACTTTTGCTGGCCTGAATCGTTCTCCCTCGGCGGAGCACTGTTTTTTAAGTTGATAATTTTTTACAGCCCGCGAATGATGTTATAAATATCCATATGACCCTTGGCAGAAAAAAAAGTTCCCCACCCCTGACCTACTGCTAAATATTTCAACTTGGAGATACCAGGAATTGAACCTGGGAACTTCTGCATGCCAAACAAATGCTCTGCCACTGAGCCATGGACCCCCTCTAAATGAAGCTCCCTTCTACTGAGCCAGTATTGTCTGCTCAGCCTGGCAGCTCTCCAGGGTTGCAGGTAGAGGCCTTTCACATCAGCCACTACGTCTTTATCTGGGGATGCTCCAAGAATTGGGACAGGCAGTCTTTGGACTGTCATCTCGATACGTGCCTAGGGCTGTCTGGAAGCTGGTGGCAGAGAGTTCCGCAATTCACAGTTTAATCAGAACAGGCAATTGGGGAAGCCCCTCCCGAGTACTCACGGTTGTGCTGTCAAAATAAACCAAGAAGGCTTGCACGGACTCTGCAATTGCACCTGTCACAAGAAACTTATTGGGCACAACGCACAGGTGGATGGAAGCAGAGTAGTATTTATTGTCTATCGTCCAGGGGTAAAACCGGGCTTCCCCACCTGAAGAAACATCCGCAGGAAGCTCTTCTGCCCCGATGATACCTGCAAGAGGAGCGGACATCGAGGGACCTGATGTTAGGCAAATTGAAATCACTGTCCCGGTTGGGGGGGGGGGGAGAGATGAGAAAAGAGATGCTACCCCTTCCTCCACTCACACCACAATTCATCTAGCTTCCTTACGTGGACCTGCCTTATACTGAATCAGTCCATGAGTCTATCAAGGTCTGAGAGCCAGTTTGGTGTAGTGGTAAAGTGCCTGGATTCTTATCTGGGAGAACTGGGTTTGAATCCCCACTCCTCCAATTGCAGCTGCTGGAATGGCCTTGGGACAGCCATAGCTCTTCTAGGAGTTGTCATTGAAAGGGCAACTTCTGGGAGAACTCTCTCAGTCCCACCTACTGCACAGGGTGTCTGTTGAGGGGGAGGAAGATAAAGGGAGATTGTGAGCCGCTCTGAGTGGAGGGCAGGATATAATAATAATAATAAAAATTTATACCCCGCCCTCCCCACCGAGGTAGGCTCAGGGCGGCTTACAGAGTGTGGCAAAAGCCATGTTAAACAATAAAACAATTATACATTCAGTACCAATAAATCCAATATCATCTTCTTCTTCTGTATTGTCTGCTCACACTCCACATTGGCTCTCCAGGGTCTCAGACAGGGGTCTTTCACATCACCTCCCACTAGGGCTGCCATGTCCAATTCAAGAAATATCTGGGGACTTTGGGGGTGGAGCCAGGAGACTTTGGGGGTGGAGCCAGGAGTGCGACAAGCATAACTGAACTCCAAAGGGAGTTCTGGCCATCACATATAAAGGTATCACACCCCTTTTAAATGCCTCCCCTCCATTGGAAATAATGAAGGATAAGGGCACCTTCTTTGGGGGCTCATAGAACTGGACCCCCTGGTCCTATCCTTTTGAAACATGGGAGGTATTTTTGGGGAATCGTACTTGGTTCTCCCAGACAAGAGTCAGCGCACTTAACCACTACACCAAACAAAGCAAAAGAAGCCCTATCCACTGACCAATCTGTGCGCTGCAACTTCAGTTTACATCCCCCCAGCTGAGGATTCATCAACCTGACAGATGAGCCACAGTGCTGTAATGTAGTGATTAAGAGTGCTGGGCTGGTATCTGAGAGAGCTGAGTTCGAATCACAACTCGTGCCATGGAAGCCTGTTGGGTGACCTTGGCATACTCTCTCAGCCTAACCTTCCTCACAGGGTTGGTGTGAGAATAACACAGAACAGAGGAGAACAATGTAAGTCCCTGCTGGGAAGAAAAGTGGGGGATAAATGAGTAAAATAAATAAAATAAATGCATCTGACAAAGCGAGTTCTAACAAAATTCATTCCAGCATAAACTTTCCAGTGAGTCTTACCACGGAACCCCTTTTTAAAATCCTCCCCTATGCTGATGTGTAGAAACACCCACGGGTCTCCAAGAACACTGGAACAGATGTGTTCAGATTGTTGGGGGTTTTGGAAATTTCCTTTTCAAGCTGCTGACATTTTAAGTGCAAGTATCACATAGCCCAGTTCTGTAGAGCAAAGCAGCTGTCTAATGACACCTTTCTATATCTGGTTGTGGGGAACGCACCCATTTTAGGAGAAACTTTAAAGTCCACGCTTGCTTTGCCTCCCTCCCCCTCAAAGTCTTTCCAGAAAACAGCTATAATGGCAAAAAAGCGTGGGATTGGAAAGGGCCGTGTCTCAAAAGAAGCGCGTGCTCCTCGCCTGTGATCTTCCTAACCGCGGGGAAGGCCTGTGGTTGAACATCCAAGGACTTTGAAAAATGAACTGACGCACTCGGCAACCACCATGCTGTGGCGTCTCTCCAGGGCCAAACTCTGTGTTTTCACAGAACGCCACAGCTGGTCTACTGGGTTGCTCCAAACAACACCTGCAAGTCCCCTCCCCACATCTGCCCAAAAAGGACCCTAAGAACCCATCCAGAATGCAAGGTGTGGAACTGGGGTCAGTAGCTTTCTCTTGAAGGAGACCTACACCTGAGTAATGACAAATACCCCTATTTGAAATGTGGTGTTGGAGGAGTTTTACAGGTCCTATGGACCACCAGAAAGACAAATAAGTGGGTTCTATACGCGGAAGCCAGTTTAGTGTAGTGGTTAAGTACATGGGCTCTTATCTGAGATAACCGGGTTTGATTCCCCACTCCTCCACCTGCACCTGCTGGAATGGCCTTGGGTCAGCCAGAGCTCTCTTATCTGGGAGAACCGGGTTTGATTCCCCACTCCTCCACTTGCACCTGCTGGAATGGCCTTAGGTCAGCCAGAGCTCTCTTATCTGGGAGAACCGGGTTTGATTCCCCACTCCTCCACTTGCACCTGCTGGAATGGCCTTGGGTCAGCCAGAGCTCTCTTATCTGGGAGAACCGGGTTTGATTCCCCACTCCTCCACTTGCACCTGCTGGAATGGCCTTGGGTTAGCCAGAGCTCTCTCATCTGGGAGAACCGGGTTTGATTCCCCCCTCCTCCACTTGCACCTGCTGGAATGGCCTTGGGTCAGCCAGAGCTCTCTTATCTGGGAGAACCGGGTTTGATTCCCCACTCCTTCACTTGCAGCTGCTGGAATGGCCTTGGGTCAGCCAGAGCTCTCTTATCTGGGAGAACCGGGTTTGATTCCCCACTCCTCCACTTGCACCTGCTGGAATGGCCTTGGGTCAGCCAGAGCTCTCTTATCTGGGAGAACCGGGTTTGATTCCCCACTCCTCCACTTGCAGCTGCTGGAATGGCCTTGGGTCAGCCAGAGCTCTCTTATCTGGGAGAACCGGGTTTGATTCCCCACTCCTCCACTTGCAGCTGCTGGAATGGCCTTGGGTCAGCCAGAGCTCTCTTATCTGGGAGAACCGGGTTTGATTCCCCACTCCTCCACTTGCAGCTGCTGGAATGGCCCTGGGTCAGCCAGAGCTCTCTTATCTGGGAGAACCGGGTTTGATTCCCCACTCCTCCACTTGCACCTGCTGGAATGGCCTTGGGTTAGCCAGAGCTCTCTCATCTGGGAGAACCGGGTTTGATTCCCCACTCCTCCACTTGCACCTGCTGGAATGGCCTTGGGTCAGTCAGAGCTCTCTTATCTGGGAGAACCGGGTTTGATTCCCCACTCCTTCACTTGCACCTGCTGGAATGGCCTTGGGTCAGCCATAGCTCTCTTATCTGGGAGAACCGAGTTTGATTCCCCACTCCTCCACTTGCACCTGCTGGAATGGCCTTGGGTCAGCCAGAGCTCTCTTATCTGGGAGAACTGGATTGATCCCCCACTCCTCCACTTGCACCTGCTGGAATGGCCTTGGGTCAGCCAGAGCTCTCTTATCTGGGAGAACCGGGTTGGATTCCCCACTCCTCCACTTGCACCTGCTGGAATGGCCTTGGGTCAGCCAGAGCTCTCTTATCTGGGAGAACCGAGTTTGATTCCCCACTCCTCCACTTGCACCTGCTGGAATGGCCTTGGGTCAGCCAGAGCTCTCTCATCTGGGAGAACCGGGTTTGATTCCCCACTCCTCCACTTGCACCTGCTGGAATGGCCTTGGGTCAGCCATAGCTCTCTCATCTGGGAGAACCGGGTTTGATTCCCCACTCCTCCGCTTGCACCTGCTGGAATGGCCTTGGGTCAGCCAGAGCTCTCTCATCTGGGAGAACCGGGTTTGATTCCCCACTCCTCCACTTGCAGCTGCTGGAATGGCCTTGGGTCAGCCAGAGCTCTCGTAGGGGTTGTCCTTGGAAGAGCAGCTGCTGTAAGAGCTCTCTCAGCCCCACCTACCTCACAGGGTGTCTGTTGTGTGTGGCGGGGGTGGGGGAGGTAAAGGAAACTTCTCTGAGATTCAGAGTATAGGACGGGATATAAATCCAATATCTTCTTTTAGATCAGGGGTGGCCAAAGTGCGGCTCGGAAGCCACACGCGGATCTTTCACACATATTGTGTGGCTCCCCAAGCCCACCCCCCCCCCCCCGCATTGGCTGACTTGGAAAAGGCATTCGTCTCTTTAAATCACTCCTCCAAGCCAAGGCAGTCAACGGCTTGGAGAATGCCTTTAAGTTGTGAACTGCTGCATAAATTATTGTGCTCTGGGCCCATTTTTCCTGAGCTAAGACAAAAATGTCTGAGCTGGGGGCTAACGAACTGTCAGCTAGCTCACACTAAGAAGCCTAGTGCGGCCCAAAGTAAAAGCTACTCTGCAGCAGACATCAAGTTGCCTGTTGGACTTTGGTGTAGAACAGGGGTGGCCAAACTGTGGCTCTTTCACATATCTTGCGTGGCTCTCAAAGCCCCCACGGCCCCATTGGCCAGCTTGGAGAAGGCATTTAAAGTTAAAAGTTACTTTCTTTCCACCTCTCCTTCCCCTATCTCTTTGTCTGCCTTCTTTCCTACCTACCTATCTACATCTGACATTCATGCATTGAAGTTCTCAAACATCTGATGTTTATTCTATGTGGCTCTTATATTAAGCAAGTTTGGCCACCCCTGGTGTAGAACGATTATGCTACAGCTCTGCTCCTCTCCTACAGCACCTGGTAACCCACAGATTATTCCTTTGTTGCTTGGCCTTACAAAGGAAAGTGTCCACGGCAGGGGCTCCAGGCAACCTCCTGAGTTAGGGAAGAGTACAGCACCCAGCCGGATTCATCGCAGCTTCCACGTTCCATTCCTAACAACTGACCAGGGGAGAGACAGCTCAGCCATTTCAGACCGTTAAGCTTCAAGATGCATTTTCAACTCCTTTGCATCCCCGGCGTTGTGCTAAGGAGCTAATCCAGGAGCACAGGAAGAGGCAAAATTAAACATTTCATAGAATCATAGAGTTGAAAGGGACCTCCAGGGTCATATAGTCCAACCCCCTGCACAATGCAGGAAACTCACAAACACTTCCCCCCTAAAGTCATAAGATCTTCATTGCTGTCAGATGGCCACCTAGCCTCTAAAAACCTCCAAGGAAGGAGAGCCCACCACCTCCCGAGGAAGCCTGTTCCACTGAGGAACCGCTCTAACTGTCAGGAAGTTCTTCCTAATGTTGAGCTGGAAACTCTTCTGATTTAATTTCAACCCACTGGTTCTGGTCCTACCTTTTTGGGGCCACAGAAAACAATTCCACACCATCCTCTAGATGACAGCCCTTCAGGTACTTTAAGGTGGTGATCATAACACCTCTCAGCCACCTCCTCTCCAGGCCAAACATCCCCAGCTCCTTCAACCTGTCCTCATAGGACTTGGTCTCCAGACCCCTCACCATCTTCGCCGCCCGTCTCTGGACCCGTTCCAGCTTGTCTATATCCTTCTTAAAATGTGGTGCCCAAAACTGAACACAATTTGGGGGTTCCCCCTCAAAATCAATAGCCATTTTCAACTCCACAGGAGAATATTTTTTTAAAAAAATACTCCTTGCTGGGCTAATTAAACCTTCCGAACCACCCCTGCCCATTCCTTTCACCAGAGCTTTTCTCTCAAAGTCGAGAGCTTTCCTGCAGCCAGTAAGTTTAATTCCGGCAAGTGCTTTTTTCCAAAATGATCCGGGGTCTATTTGGGGAGGCATGCAAGCAGAGCCGGTCCTCTGTGTGTCTGGAGAGCCACCTGGTGGAATAAGCCTAAGCTCCCTCACCATTCCGCTGCAAAGAAGGGCAGGCATCTAAGCAACCCGCCTTTGCAAGTTATTTAAGGCATTCAAGCGAAACTCTCCCCACAGAGAAGAGCCACCAATCCAGTGGCACCTGCATCAGCTGGCATAAACTGAACGGCTGACTCCATTTCCAGAAACAATGACTTTATTCACACGGTAAGTTTACAATACCGTTTTACGGTCTGTCTAAGGTGCACCGGAAATCAACTTTCCTTGAAGCCAAAGGCCATGTTTTCCCTTCAAGATGAGTCAGGCTAAAAATTTCTCCAGATCAGCATATACAAAGTGGAATAGACAGTTGCCACTAATTATTCATCAACGAAGGGGAGGTATATAGGTGGCGCAGAGTGGTAAAGCTGCAGTACTGCAGTCCAAGCTCTGCTCACGACCTGAGTTCGATCCCGGCAGAAGCTAGGCTCAGGTAGCCGGCTCAGGTGGACTCAGCCTTCCATCCTTCCGAGATCGGTAAAATGAGCACCCAGCTTACTGGGAGGAAAGTGTAGATGACTGGGGAAGGCAGTGGCAACCACCTTGTAAGAAAGTCTGCCATGAAAATGTCGTGAAATGACTGGTGCTTCCAAAGGGGACTACCTTTACCTTTTTTAAAAACCTACATAGGTGGTGGTCCTTACCTGGTTAGCCCAGGCTAGCCTGATCTGCTAAGATCTCAGAAGCTGAGCAAGGTCGCCCCTGATCCATGTTTGGGAGGGAGACCACCAAGGAATACCAAGGTAATGACATGGAGACACGCAATGACACATCAGCTACGGAAGTCTCTTGCCTGAAAACCCCCGTGAGGATCGCCATAAATTAGCAGTGACTTGATGGCAAAAAATAAATAAAACAAAGATGTGAATGCTCAAGGGGGCAACAACAGAACAACTAAGGAGTTCTATATAAAAAGCTTTGATTGTGTTTTCAGGTTCTAAGAGAGAATCCCTGGAAAGTGAGAAAACGCTCTCATTTTAAAGGAAGCAACTTAATATTGACAGTCAATTTGGGGCAGTGGTGAAGTGCCTGGACTCTTATCTGGGAGAACCGGGTTTGATTTCCCCACTCCTCCACTTGCAGCTGCTGGAATGGCCTTGGGTCAGCCAGAGCTCTCTAATCTGGGAGAACCGGGTTTGATTCCCCACTCCTCCACTTGCAGCTGCTGGAATGGCCTTGGGTCAGCCAGAGCTCTCTTATCTGGGAGAACCGGGTTTGATTCCCCGCTCCTCCACTTGCAGCTGCTGGAATGGCCTTGGGTCAGCCAGAGCTCTCTAATCTGGGAGAACCGGGTTTGATTCCCCACTCCTCCACTTGCAGCTGCTGGAATGGCCTTGGGTCAGCCAGAGCTCTCTTATCTGGGAGAACCGGGTTTGATTCCCCACTCCTCCACTTGCAGCTGCTGGAATGGTCTTGGGTCAGCCAGAGCTCTCTTATCTGGGAGAACCGGGTTTGATTCCCCACTCCTCCACTTGCACCTGCTGGAATGGCCTTGGGTCAGCCAGAGCTCTCTTATCTGGGAGAACCGGGTTTGATTCCCCACTCCTCCACTTGCAGCTGCTGGAATGGCCTTGGGTCAGCCAGAGCTCTCTTATCTGGGAGAACCGGGTTTGATTCCCCACTCCTCCACTTGCAGCTGCTGGAATGGCCTTGGGTCAGCCAGAGCTCTCTTATCTGGGAGAACCGGGTTTGATTCCCCACTCCTCCACTTGCAGCTGCTGGAATGGCCCTGGGTCAGCCAGAGCTCTCTTATCTGGGAGAACGGGGTTTGATTTCCCCACTCCTCCACTTGCAGCTGCTGGAATGGCCTTGAGGCAGCCATAGCTCTGGCAGAGGTTGTCCTTGAAAGGGCAGCTGCTGTGAGAGTCCTCTCAGCCCCACCCACCTCACAGGGTGTTTGTTGTGGGGGAGGAAGGGAAAGGAGATTGTGAGCGGCTCTGAGACTCTTCGGAGTGGAGGGCAGGATATAAATGCAATATCTTCATCACCTTCTTCAATTTATGCTACTAAATAATTCTTTAATGCAAAAGTCTGCATTGACATCAGCATTTTATTTACTACAATCATTTATGAGCGTGCCTTTCTTCCCAACTGGGGAGCAGGAGACAGGCAACAGCAACAAAACTCAGCAGTCCGATTGGGAAACAACCCCCCCACCCCACCATCTGGTTAGGATCCTCTGTTCCAGCTGAAGGCATTCAAAAGAGCTCAGTCTCACGGAGCTTTCCAAAAACGAGGGGAGAAGCAGCCTGTCTGATGTTCTTGAAAGACCACTGCACAGGATGTACATGGTTCACCAACATCTGCATTTGCGTGCACCAAGTCGGCACCAAGTGTGCCCGCTTGCACAGACAACAGTTGCAGAGGTTGTCCTTGAAAGGGCAGCTGCTGTGAGAGCCCTCTCAGTCCCACCCACCTCACAGGGTGTCTGTCGTGGGGGAGGAAGGGAAAGGAGATTGTGAGCCGCTCTGAGACTCTTCGGAGTGGAGGGCGGGATATAAATCCAATATCTTCATCTACCTCACAGGGTGTCTGTTGTGGGGGAGGAAGGTAAAGGAGACTGTGTGCCGCTCTGAGACTCTTCGGAGTGGAGGGCGGGATAGAAATCCAATATCTTCATCTACCTCACAGGGTGTCTGTTGTGGGGGAGGAAGGTCAAGGAGACTGTGAGCCGCTCTGAGACTCTTCGGAGTGGAGGGTGAGATATAAATCCAATATCTTCATCTACCTCACAAGGTGTCTGTTGTGGGGGAGGAAGGGTAAAGGAGATTGTGAGCCGCTCTGAGACTCTTCGGAGTGGAGGGCGGGATATAAATCCAATATCTTCATTTACCTCACAGGGTGTCTGTTGTGGGGGAGGAAGGTAGAGGAGATTGTGAGCCACTCTGAGACTCTTCGGAGTGGAGGGTGGAATATAAATCCAATATCTTCTTATCTGGGAGAACCGGGTTTGATTCCCCACTCCTCCACTTGCAGCTGCTAGCATGGCCTTGGGTCAGCCATAGCTCTGGCAGAGGTTGTCCTTGAAAGGGCAGCTGCTGGGAGAGCCCTCTCCAGCCCCACCCACCTCACAGGGTGTCTGTTGTGGGGAACGAAGGTAAAGGAGATTGTGAGCCGCTCTGAGACTCTTCGGAGTGGTGGGGCGGGATATAAATCCCTCCTCCTCCTCCTCCTTCTTCTTCTTCTCTCCCCCCCCCCCCTGTATGGCAGCTGGATGACTGAGGCTGTCTTATATAAGACCTAACTTGTGGCACAGGCAAAACAGTTCAGGCAAGGGACTTCCTGACTTGCAGGATATTGTGACATTTCCTAGCACCATTTGCTCAGGGTTCTCAAACTCATTTGTTATGAGGGCCAGATCTAACATAAATGAGACCTTGTTGGGCCGGACCACGTGGGGTTGGGCCAAGCCATATCCGGCCAGGCTATGTTTGTACCTATTTAAGATTAGGTAGCAGAGATATAGATTTTATAAAAAACACAAACATATGTTTTTAAAAACTTAAAACGTTAGTCTTAAAGATGCTTTCTTTGTATTTGGGATCCAGGGAACTGGGGAAAGGAAACTTTGGCTCTTTCCTTCCTTCCCTGGGGGAGGGGAGGAGCCTCAGCCAATAGAAGAGAGGCTTGACTCAGTAGCTCTGCTGTGCAATTGAGAGAGCCTGGCAAAGCAAACTATTCCTCCCCAAGGGAGGAGCCTCAGTCAATGGAGAAAATAGAGGTTTTGCTCTGTAGCTCCTGTGTGATTGCGCAAGTCTTGCAAAGCAAGCTGTGATGCAGAAGGAAGCAAGAGAGAGGGAGAAGGAAGCAGATGACAGCCAGTTGCTTGGGGGGCATGATAGGAGCCCTCTGGGGGCCTGATTCGGCCCCTGAACTGCATGTTTGGGCCCGCTTCGGTGGGGTAGGGCAGGATATAAATCAAATGAAATAAAAAAATAAAAAATAAATAATGTTTGACACCCTTACATTAGCTGCTTTGATGCCCTCTTTACCCCTGGCTGATTATTTACTTCACTTTGCTTTTCATTGCTGGGGGGGCGGGGAGGGAGTGTTTGCTTTTTCAACACCTGCATTATTGCCTTTGAGCATTGTTTTGCACACTCTCAGACCACAAGATGTAACTGCAAACAGACATGCAAAAAATATGTTGATGGTACAAACGAATGGAAAAAATAATGAAGGAAAGAGCAGCTATTAAACAGAGAAAAGGTGGTTGGGAGAAGATGCAGACACAACGCAGGGGTTTATAAACAGAGTAGAGCAGGACTGGTCAAACTTGCTTAATGTTAAGAACTGCACAGAATAAACGTCAGATGTATGAGAGCCAAAAGACAAGAAGGAAAATAGACTGGGGGGGGAGGGAGAGGTGAAAAGCAAGCAACTTTAATGCATTATCCAAGCCGCTGGCTGGCTTTTCTTAGAGACTTGATTTAAAGAGACAAAAGCCTTCTCCACGTGGGCCGACAGGACAGTGGAAGCTTCAAGTGCCATACAATATGTGTGAAAGAGCCACATGTTTGGCCACCCCTGGAGACCCAGGTTCAAATCCCCACACTACTATGCAAGCACGCTGGATGACTTTAGGCCAGTGTCTCTCCCTCCCGGCCTAACCGACTTCATAGGGTTGTTGTTGTGAGAAGAGGTGGGAAGCACCGTGTCCTAAACCGCTTTGGGCCACAATGATAAGAAAAGCAGGCTACAAACACCTACATCCACCAAGCAAATACATGCCTAACTGGAGTCACCTGGGGAACAAGGGAGGAAGCCTGCAGGAAGAAACTGGCCTAAAGGTTCTCAAGATGCCCCCCTAAAAGCAAAACAATTAGGGTTGCCAACCTCCAGGTGGGTCCTGGGGACCCGCCCAGAATTGCAACTGCTATCCAGACTACAGAAACCAGTTCCCCTTAGGGAAAATGGCTGCGTTGGAGAGCGGACTCTGCATTACTTTGCCCTCCCCTCCCTTAACCCCGTCCTCTTCAGGCTCCATCCCCCCCCCCCCAAAAAAAAGACACCTCCAGGCATTTCCCGACGTGGAGCTGGCAACGCTAAGAGGCGCTCTGCACATGCTCAGATAGGAGACCCCCGAAACAGTCAAGGGGCGGGGCGCCCCCCCGGGAGGGTTGCCCTGGGAACGGAAGCGGCGGCAACGGACTCACGTTTCACCAGCTCCTCGCCGGGGAACTCGGCCGCGCAGCTGGTGATCAGAGCGCACGGCACGGCCATGGCGCCCTCCGGCAGGTCTGGGGCGGCCTACGCTTCCTCTTCCGCTCCAGGCCCCGCCCCTTCCGCTCCCTTCGGCTCATACCATCCCCGAGTCGGGAAAGGGGGGGGACTGTCGTCATGCGCGAGGAAACCTGGGGGTTTGGGCAGCGAGGCGGCCTCGGTCTCTCTCCACAGAGCGGGCGGGCAATGCGGGGAGAAGAGGCGGAGGGGAAGGGTCTCGGCTCGGAGGCCGCCCTGAGGGCTCCTTCTCCTCCCCCCCTCGGGTCGGCGCGGGTGGTCTCGGCCAGGCCGCGCGTCCCGTTGCTAAGGCCGCGGTCACGTGGTGCGGCGCTCTCCGAGGGAAGGGAAAGGAAGGGCGGCCATGGCCGGGCCGGGGGCGGACATCGGGGCCGTCCTCGCCCAGGTGGGTCGTCGTCGTCGGCGCCCGATCCCTCGGCCACAGGGGGCCGCTTGACCAAACTCCCATGAGCCTTTGCGGCTGCTCCCCCTCCTACCCAGCATCCCTTGCGCCTATTAATGAAGACCTGAGAAACAGCAGCCTGCCATGGCAAGGGGGGGGGGGGGATGAACACACCTGTGCAACCCCCCCCCCCTTGCCAAACCTAGGTGTCTCTGCAGTGCTTACCCCAAACTGGGCCTACTCAGACTAAGGTCAGGGCTCCCTCCTCACAACAGCCCTGCAAGGTAGGTTAGGCAGAGAGGAAGTGGCGGGGCTGTGCAATGCTCCCTCTAAGCTGTGGAGTCTTGTGAGCAAAAATTCTCCTTCCTGAGCTACCGGCGTTAAAGTTGTGAGCGACTGGATCAATTAGTTTGCTCTGGGGCCGTCTTTCCTGAGCCGAGACAAAAAGAGGTGGGCCGCTTGGCAAAACTCCCATGAGCCTTTGCTGCTGGTATACCTCCTACCCAGCATTCCTTGCACCTATTAATGAAGACCTGAGAAACAGCAGCCTGCCAGGGCGAAGGGGGGCGGGGGTGAAGGCACTTGTGCAACCCACCCCCTTCCCAAGCCGAGGTTTCTCTGCAGTGCTTGCCCCAAACTGGGCCAACTCAGACTCCCTCTTCACAACAGCCCTGCAAGGTAGGTTAGGCAGAGGAAGTGGCTAGGCTGCACAATATTCCCTCTTAAGCTAGGGATGTGGAACTCATCTCTTATGGGGGCCAGGTCTGACATAAATGAGACCTTGCCGGGCCATGTCAGAGACTGACCAAGAGAGAGATCTTGGGGTCGTGGTAGATAACTCACTGAAAATGTCATGTCAGTGTGCGATTGCAATAAAAAAAGGCCAACGCCATGCTGGGAATTATTAGGAAGGGAAATGAAAACAAATCAGCCAGTATCATAATGCCCCTGTATAAATTGATGGTGTGGTCTCATTTGGAGTACTGTGTGCAGTTCTGGTCACCACACCTCAAAAAGGATATTACAGCATTGGAAAAAGTCCAGAAAAGGGCAACTAGAATGATTAAAGGTTTGGAACACTTTCCTTATGAAGAAAGGTTAAAACGCTTGGGGCTCTTTAGCTTGGAGAAACGTTGACTGCGGGGTGACATGATAGAGGTTTACAAGATTATGCATGGGATGGAGAAAGTAGAGAAAGAAGTACTTTTTTGGCCACTGTGTGACACAGAGTGTTGGACTGGATGGACCATTGGCCTGCTCCAACATGTCTTCTCTTATGTTCATGTCAGGCTGGGCCGTGTGTGTATCTATTTAAGATTAGGTAGCAGAGAGATAAACTTCATAAAGGACACAGACAAACACAATTGAGGGTTTTTAAAAACTTAAAACATGCTTAAAACATTAGCGCTCTTTGGTCTTAAAGATGCTTTCATGGTATTTCTCCCATGGGATCCAGGGAAATGGGCAAAGGAAGCTCAGGCGCTTTCCTTCCTTCCCTAGGGGACCAGGAGGGGGAGGAGCCTCAGCCAATAGAAGGAAGAGAGGCTTGGCTCAGTAGCTCCGCTGGGTGATTGAGAGAGCCTGGAAAAACAAACTCTGCCTGCCCCCCCATTCTTCCCCAAGGGAGAGGTCTCAGCCAATTGAGAAAATAGAGGCTTTGCTCTTTAGCTCCTGTGCAATTGAGAAAGCCTTGGAAAGCAAACTTATGCAGAAGGAAGCAAGAGAGAAGGAAAAGGAAGCAGATGACAGCCAGTTGCTTGGGGGCCTGATAGGCCTCTGGGCTGCATGTTTGACATCCCTGCTCTAAGCTGTGGAGTCTTGTGAGCAAAAATTCAACTTTGTGAGTTACAGGCATTAAAGCTGTGAGCGACTGCCTCAATTAGTTTGTTCTGGGGCCATTTTTCCTGAGCTGAGACAAAAATAGGTGAGCTGGAGACAAAAAACCTGTGAGCTAGCTCACACTCAGCGTAGAGGGAACACTGCTGGTCAACTGCCTTGTGGTAACAGAATGTGGATATGAACTCAGAGCCTGCTCCAGCCAGAACACCACACTCAGCCTCATGCTGCTGATGGGGTCCTGTGTGTTCTGCTTGAAAAGGGGAGCAACAGTGGGAAGGCTTCTAGTGTCTGGCCCCACTGATGGACCTCCTGATGGCACCTGGGTTTTTTGGCCACTGTGTGACACAGAGTGTTGGACTGGAGGGGCCATTGGCCTGATCCAACATGGCTTCTCTTATGTTCTTATGTCTGGGGCAAGTGATGCTCTGTATTCTTGGTGCTTGGGGGGGGGGGGGGCAACAGTGGGAGGGCTTCTAGTGTCCTGGCCCCACTGGTGGACCTCCTGATGGCACCTGGGTTTTTTGGCCACTGTGTGACACAGAGTGTTGGACTGGATGGGCCATTGGCCTGATCCAACATGATTTCTCTTATATTCTTATGTCTGGGGCAGTGATGCTCTGTATTCTTGGTATTTGGGGGGGCACAGTGGAGGGCTTCTAGTGTCCTGGCCCCACCGATGGACCTCCTGATGGCACCTGGGTTTTTTTGGCCACTGTGTGACACAGAGTGTTGGACTGGATGGGCCATTGGCCTGATCCAACATGACTTCTCTTATGTTCTTATGAAAGGGCCGCTTTCAAGAGAAGCTAAGGACAAATAGAAGTGTGGAGCTGTGCTTGATCCTTGGAGATAAGCAGAGCAGTGCCAGAATTGAAATTGTATCCCTTGGTGAGCTGCCTGAAGAAGGTTTCTCTGAAAGTGGATGGAAGCAGCAATCCAGTTGCATCCACACCAGTTTGGGAATTGACTTCAGGAAGTCCTACAAACGAAGAAAAACATTTTATATTGTAAAATGGACTGTAAAATAATTCAAAATTAATATGTGAAAAATACTGTGGTTGAAAATTTTGTTTTCAATATATGTATTAGTTAAAGCTCTCACAGAGCACTCTAAATTATATACCTTATCTCCCAGATAAGAGTCGGCGCACTTATCCAGTACACCAAACTGGCTCCGAGAGCTATCTCAAAGTGGGATGTTACATCTCACTGGGTGCCTGCGGTTGTGTACCAATCTGTATGGAAGGAAGTATGCTGCCATAACTCTTGGACACGTTAACAAAAATTTATCCAACAGGACTGATTTCCTTTCTCGTTCATACTTTTATATTTCTTTTTTTGGGGGGGGGGGGATTAATTCCTATTAAGGCATGCAGCATGCTCTCCTGGGATTGTACTAACCTCTTTGGTAGTGCAATCAGGCATAGGGTACACCACTCTGAGTATGAGCACACTGTCGTCTGAACACACAAGAAGGCAAGCTGCTTTCAACTGAATCAGACCCAGGCCTCAGATTCAGCAGGAGCTCACAGGAGCACAGCTCCTGAACCTTTCTGAGGGTTCCCCCTCTTCCTCCCCACCTACCCTGTCCAATGAATAGTAGGTGCAGCTGCATAACAATCCCTGGATTAGGAGAGCGGGCAGCCAGGCAGCCACCAGAAGCTTTGCCATGCCCTCATTAACCCCCGGAGAAGCCCACGCCACCCTTTCTCCACTTCTTATGTGATTTTGGGCAGTGAGTGGCTTGCTGGCCTTTTGATGGGGGCAGGGGGGGGGGCAGGAGAGCCCCAGGTGAGTGAGGCCTGCTTGGGGTGGCTGGATCTCTAGCCAGCCCAAGCAGGCCTTGCTCGCCCGGGGCTCTCCTTTCTTGCATCAGGTTGCTTTTGGCTGGGGAGTGGCATATGCTAATGGGTTATGCTAATGAGCTCCACCACCGTTTTTCTACAAAATGACCCCTGAGACCCTTGGTCCATGAAGGTCTACTCAGACTGGCAGCAGCTCTCCAGGGGTTCAGGCAGAGAAAGGCCTTTCCCGTCACCTGCCATCTGTGCCTTATAACTGGCAGTGCTGGGGATTTAACCTTTGGCCTTCTGCCTGTAAAGGAGAGACTCTTCCACTGAACCACAGCCCCTATTTACAGCTCTCCAGGATCTGGGCAGGGGACTTTCACCTGGTCCTTTTAATTGGAGTTGCCTAGTGCATAATGAGCTAACTGGTTTCCTAATGGGGTCTGGTCATTGGGAGCCCAGGGCACCAATGAGCTGCTCATAAGAACAGAAGAGAAGCCCTGTTGGATCAGGCCAATGGCCCATCCAGTCCAACACTCTATGTCACACAGTGACCAATATATGTGTGTGTGTGTGTATACACACACACACACATACGTATAAACATACACACACACACACATGTATATATACTGTGGCTAATAGCCACTGATGGACCTCTGCTCCATATTTTTATCCAATCCCCTCTTAAAGCTGGCTATGCTTGTAGCCACCACCACCTCCTGTGGTAGTGAATTCCACACGTTAATCACCCTTTGGGTGAAGAAGTACTTCCTTTTATCCGTTCTGACTGCTCAGCAATTTCATTGAATGCTCATAAGTTATTATATTGTGAGGAAGGGAGAAATGTACTTCTTTCTCTGCTATCTCCATCCCATGCATAATCTTGCAAACCGCTATCCTGTCACCCCGCAGTCGACGTTTCTCCAAGCTAAAGAGCCCCAAGCGTTTTAACCTTTCTTCAAAAGTGTTGGCTCTTCTTGTTTCCAGATGTAGTCCAAAGTATTGGTGTTCATCTCTTCAGTGAGTGTTTGTGCATGTCATCAGCCAAATGTGGCACAGGACACGTGAAGCTGCCTTATCGGTGTACTGGAGAGCCAGTTTGGTGTAGTGGTTAAGTACGCGGACTCTTATCTGGGGGGATCCAGGTTTGATTCCCCACTCATCCACGTACAACTGGCTGTTATGACCTTAGGTCAGTCATAACTCTCTCAGAGTTGTTCTGCATAAGAGCAGTTTCTGTCAGAGCTCTCTCAGCCCCACCTACCTCACAGGGTGTCTGTTGTAGGGAAGGGAAGGGAAAGGAGATTGTGAGCTGCTCAGAGACTCCTTTGGGTAGTGAGGGGCAGGGTATAAATCCAATCTCTTCTTCCTTATACTGGGTCAGACCGTTGGTCCAGCAAGGTCAGTACTGCGTACTCAGACTGGTGGCATCATGTATTACCAGCGCCGTTTAACTGGAAGTACCAGGGATTGAACCTGGGACCTTCTTCATGCCAAATAACTCTAACATTGAACCCTCAGAACCACACAACCAAATATGGCTCTTTACAAATGAAGCCAAATTTTTAAGTGAACATCTGTCGGAGGGCTCGGTAGGATGTTAAGATAACCAATATATGAAGGGAATGTCACTCAAAAAGATTTTTATAGAACAAAATTTGAGTCCAGTGGCACCTTTAAAACCAGCAAAGGTTTATTCTGGGTGTAAGCTTTCGTGTGCACACACATAATGTTTGAATCTATTTTATCCGTTACACAAAGATCACACCATTTTGTAAGTCATTCAGAAGCTGTAGGTATATGATCAGACTTCCAAGAGTGTGCTAAAGGGAGTTTGGCTGCAGGGAGCAGAATAACACTTTGCTGGTCAAATGTCATTCCATAGTTCTCAGAAAGATGTACTTTCTTGACCTAGACGCAGGTGGGATGCTGTATTGGTCTGAAGCAATAGAACAAAGTTGGAGTTCAGTAGCACCTTTAAGACCAACCAAGTTTTATTCAGAATGTAAGCTTTCGTGTGTATGCATACTTCATCTTCCACTGTATTCTAGTGTTTTTTTTTTCTGTATTGGCAAACTGAAATGATATTTATAATGTATGCTACATGTTAAAAAGTGAATTAGGTAACAACACTTCTGAGAAAATAGTTCTCAGTTTAACCCAGGCTTTACGAAAACCAGAGAGCAATTAGCGGAATGCTTTTGTTGCCCTGTAACACCTTCAATTCTGACATGCAGATGCTATCCAGACCAAACGTCCTTTCAGACTGATTCCCCACTCGCCTTGCTTCGGGGCAGGCTTCAATTTTGCGCGGGGCAAAGCCACGATTTGCCGTGCCGCAGTGTAAACCTGAAAAAGCATGCAAGATGGCAGTGCAGAGCAACTGGTTTGAAATCGCCAGCTTGCTCCACACAGAAACGGAAGCCTGCCCCGGAGCAAGGGGAGTGCGGAATCAGCCTCAATTTGACCAAATGCCCTTTCAATTTGTTAATTTCACTGTTTGGCTATGGGATTGTAATTCTACCATTTTGCATGTTTAGCCACTGCCCACCAGCCATACGTAACTCTGCTCACCGTACACCATCCCTTCGTCTGATGAAGTCTGCCTGCATATGAAAGCTTCCATTCTGAATAAAACCTGGTTGGTCTTTCTTGACATAGTTTAAAAAGACATTCTGTGTGGCCCGAGTCTCTAACCACAGTCTTGGGCATTATCCCATAATACTATGGCGCCCTTTTTTCTTTGCCTTGGTAGCTGAGGTTAAACCAATTTCCATTTAATAGCATATTTTGCATTTAATGGATATATTCATCTGTGGTTTTGACTGGGGGTTAATTATGCGGTTCTTTGCCTCCAGCTCTTTGAATGGAGCCGGTTAGAAACGTGCAGGCCTCCGATTCAGTGGGAGCTCACAGGAGCGTAGCTCCTGAACCTTTCTGAGAGCTCCGCCTCCTCCTGAGAGTTCCGCCTCCTTGTCCATTGAATAGTAGGTGCAGCTGCATCGCAATCCCTGGATGAGCTCCACCACCTATTTTTCTACAAAATGACCCCTGGAAATGTGCATAGATGAAGTAAAATCACTCCCGGTCTCTCCTCCCCCCCCCCCCCATTAGTGGGGAACATTTTGCAGTTCTCGTTCTAATTTTTAAAGTTAGCGTTGCTGACGTTCTCCTTGCTTTTCTCACTTCTGCAACCTGTAGAACTGCAGAGGGGTGCTATATTTAAGAATCCTGTTTAGTTTCTCCTCTGGGGTTTTGCAGAGGGATTGGGCTGCCAATCCCTAAGTGGGGGCTGGGGATCCCCCAGTTTGGAGGCCCTCCCCTCGCTTCAGTGTCATGAGAAAGTGTGGGGGGGTATCTGCTGGGCACTCCATTATTCCCTATGGAAACTAATTCCCATAGAACATTGATCTGCGTGTATCTGGGGCTCGGGGGGGGGACTGTTTTTTGAGGTAGAGGCACCAAATTTTCAGTATAGCATCCAGTGCCTCTCTTCAAAACACCCTCCCAAGTTTCAAAAAGATCGGACTGAGGGATCCAATTCTATTAGCCTGCTTTGGCGGGGAGGGCGCGATATAAATCCAATAAAATAAAATAAAGAAGGTGCCCCTATCCTTCATTATTTCCAGTGGAGGGAAGGCATTTAAAAGGTGTGTGGTTCCTTTGCATGTGACGGCCAGAACTCCCTTTGGAGTTCGTCACAATCTTGCTCCTGGCTCCACCCCCAAAGTCGCCTGGCTCCACCCCCAAAGTCCCCAGACATTTCTTGAATTGGACTTGTTCCCTACAGAGGGGTGCCATATTTAAGAACCCTGTTTAGTTTCTCCTCTGGCCGTTTGCGCAAATTGACGGAATGCTTGAATTGATTTTATAGGTTCAAGAAGATCTCCAGCAGCTGAAGGAGAAGCTGCGCGGCATCAGCCAGGGCTGGGAAGTCGTGGACGCGGGAAGCCTTGAAGCCGCTATTGAAAGAACGGAGAGTGGGTTGAGGGTAAGAGAAAGAGCCACCCTCAACGCAGAGAGGGAACAACCGCCGTTTCTGAAGTCTGCATCAGTGGTTTCCTCCTGAATAGATGGGAGGCCAGACCTCCTCTCTGTGTAAATTCCATTTCCAAAGAGTCAACCAGGCATTGTATTCTGGCATTGTGATCACACTAGCTGGGTGGTCAAAGTTGGGCAGGCTTCTTGCTTTAGATGTGGCAAAATCTTTGACAAACACAAAGCCGGCTGCGAATCCTACACTCCATTATCAAAGGCCAAACCGAGGCCGGCTTCTTGGGCGCCATTAACTTAGCTCTTTTGCCCTAATAGCCTTCTTTTTTTCTTCCTCTCCTGTGCCTGTGCAGAAACATGCTGAGAAGTATTTAAACGTTGTAAACACATCCGTGTTAACTCTTTCGCCGTCCGAAAGCACAGGCCTGTGTTCAAGACAGATTTCCAAATGGTAAGCTCATTCCTTTATCTACTTAAAATGTTTATTAGCCACCTTTCTCCCTGGTAGAACTCCCTTCTGCGTGGCTTACAGTATAGATAAGATGTTATTAACAACACAATAAAAACAACAATTATAAAAACCTATTGAACCTGTTAAACCTATAAAACCTTTTAAAAGCCAGTTTGGTGTAGTGGTTAAGTGCATGGACTCTTATCTGGGAGAACTGGCTTTGATTCCCTACTCCTCCCCTTGCAGCTGCTGGAATGGTCTTGGGTCAGCCAGAGCTCTCATACGAGTTGTCCTTGAAAGAGCAGCTGCTATAAGAGCTCTCTCAGCTCCACCCACCTCACAGGGTGTCTGTTGTGGGGGGAGGAAGATAAAGGAGATTGTGAGCCGCTCTGAGACTCTGAGATTCAGAGTGAAGGGTGGGGTATAAATCCAATATCATCATCATCATCATCATATCATCATTATCAATTTGATTTTAATTTCCTTTGCTGCAGGAAGCAAATAACATCTGCACTGGCTGCTTTTAATGGGGGATGGTCCCTTTTTTGTAGTTTAAAATAATAATCTTCTCTAGTTGTTGTATTTGGCCATTTATGCAGTTTGGGGGCGTTTTTGCAAATGGCTGGAAAAGAGTGGAGTATTCCAGAGGCATGCCATCTGCCTCTCAGCATCTCAGTGTTCTTTTATTTCTTCGTGTACCGTGAGTGTATTCTGTAGCATGTGAGACACTGATAATCTCCTATCATCTTTTATTTAGACATTTGTTTATGTTGTTTGTAGTTCATCTTTCTAGACTAAAGACAGGTTACGCAGGGTTAAGTCAGTATGGTCTATAGCAGGGGTGGCTCTTTCACACATATTTTGTGGCTCTTGAAGCCCCCACTGTCCTACTGGCCAGCTTGGGGAAGGCATTTCTCTCTCTAAATCACTTCTCCAGCCAAGCCAGCTGGCAGGGTGGAGAATACATTTAAAGTTGCTTTCTTTTCACCTCTTCCTCCCCATCTATTTTCCTTGCTTCCTTCCTTCCTTGCAGTTCTCAAATATCTGACATTCATGTCTTGTGGCTCTCATATATCTGACACTTATTCTATGTGGCTCTTACATTATGCAAATTTGGCCACCCCTGATTTATAGGATGGGTCATCCCATAAGCAACGCAATATGGGGGGGGACGGTGGCTCAGTGGTAGAGCATCTGCTTGGTAAGCAGAAGGTCCCAGGTTCAATCCCCGGCATCTCCAACTAAAAAGGGTCCAGGCAAAAAGGTGTGAAAAATCTCAGCTTCAGACCCTGGAGAGCTGCTGCCAGTCTGAGTAGACAAGACTGACCTTGATGGACTCAGGGTCTGATTCAGTAGAAGGCAGCTTCAGATGTTCATATATGCTCATGTCCAAGGGGAGGGACGGTGGCTCAGTGGTAGAGCATCTACTTGGTAAGCAGAAGGTCCCAGGTTCAATCCCCGGCATCTCCAATTAAAAAGGGTCCAGGGAAGGAGGCGTGAAAAACCTCAGCTGGAGAGCCGCTGCCAGTCTGAGTAGACAAGACTGACTTTGATGGACCGAAGGTCTGATTCAGTAGAAGGCAGCAAGATGCCCAGAACAGCCTTTGGGGAGGGACGGTGGCTCAGTGGTAGAGCATCTGCTTAGTAAGCAGAAGGTCCCAGGTTCAATCCCCGACATCTCCAACTAAAAAGCGTCCAGGCAAGTAGGCGGGAAAAACCTCAGCTTGAGACCCTGGAGAGCCTCTGCCAGTCTGAGTAGACAAGACTCACTTTGATGGACTGAGGGTCTGATTCAGTATAAGGCAGCTTCAGATGTTCACATGTTCAATAGGATTAGGCAGGGCTTTTTTGTACCAGGAACTCCTTTGCATATTGGGCTACACACCCCTGATGTTGCCAAGCCTTCTGGAGCCTACAGTAGGCCCTGTAAGAGCCCTATAAGCTCATGGAGGATTGAGTACATCAGGGGGTGTGGCCTAATATGCAAAGGAGTTCCTGCTAGGGAAAAAAACCCCACTGGGATTAGGACTGGAGAGATCTGAAAACAGCTGAAACAAAGCATAAGCATTAACATGGCAAGTTCAGTGCCAGAGAGATTACGTACTAGGATCATATTTACAGGTAGGAGAGTAGGATCGTACTTTCATCCCTGTTCATTCATGCCGTGCTCCCCTCGTGACAGGGCATGCTATACATGGTGGTCAGTGTTCCCTCTAAACTGAGTTAGTGTGAGCCAGCTCACGGTTTTTTAGCCTTCAGCTCGCGCATTTTTGTCTTAGCTCAGGAAGGATGGCCCCCAATAAACTAACCTGTTGCCGTAGCCACAACTTTAATGCCAGTAGCTCACAAAGAAACATTGTTGGATACAAGACTCCACAGTTTAAAGGGAGCATTGGCAGCGGTATAGCCCCCGATCCCTTTCTGTGCTTTAAAGAAGAGACTGAAGAACATGTGAACTTAAGAAGCTGCCTTCTACTGAATCAGACCCTCTTTGGTCCATCCAAGTCAGTATTGTCTACTCAGACTGGCAGCGGCTCTCCAGCTGAGGCTTTTCACGCCTGCTTGCCTGGACTGTTTTTAGTTGGAGATGCCGGGGATTGAACCTGGGACCTCCTGCTTACCAAGCAGATGCTCTACCACTGAGCCACAGCCCCATTCATGGCTCTCCAGGGTCTCCAGCTGAGGCTTTTCACGCCTGCTTGCCTGGACTGTTTTTAGTTGGAGATGCCGGGGATTGAACCTGGGGCCTTCTGCTTACCAAGTAGATGCTCTACCACTGAGCCACAGCCCCATTCATGGCTCTCCAGGGTCTCAAGCGGAGGTTCTTCACGCCCACTTGCCTGGACCCTTTTTAGTTGGAGATACCGGGGATTGAACCTGGGACCTTCTGCTTACCAAGCAGATGCTCTACCACTGAGCCACCCTCCCTCCCCATATTGGATTTATACTCTGCCCTTCACTACCTGAAGGAGCCTCAGAGCACCTTGTGATCTCCTTTCCCTCCCCGCAACAGACACCCTGTGAGCAGTGTGTCCTCTGAGCTGAGTTAGTGTGAACTAGCTGACAGTTTTTTAGTCTCCGGCTCACACGTTTTTGTTTTAGCTCAGGAAAAACAGCCCCAGAGCACACGGGCAGCCCAATCCAGACATACGTGGCGGGCGGCCGCTCAGGCGTGGGCGGATCTACGGCACCGCTCGTTGGCTTCCGAAGGGGAGATGGTACGCCTCGCTGGGAGAGGGAAGAGGGGCCCGACAAGCGAGAGAGAACCCCGTCGCCATGGTGATTCTGCCCAGGTGCACGCCATTGGCCCGCTGCCGAGGTGGGGGGAGCGGCAGGCTTGCACGGGACCACGGGATTGGCCAGCCCGTTGCACGTGACCGGGTGAGGGAGCGGAAAGCCCACGCCTGAGAGGCCGTCAATCCCCCCACTCCCTCCCGCTATCAGAGACTCTGCCAATGGCAGGCTGGCGGCCAGGGGCATGCGAGGACAAGCAGGAAGTGACAAGTGCAGGAGTTCCCTGTCCTAGACAGAGGCTGGAATGTGTGTCAGGGAGGGGCCAGACCAAGTCCAAAAGACACCACCACCACCCGAAGCCCCCCCTCCCGGTGTTGCCCAGCTGCCGCCCCCCTCTATGTGCAAGGAACACCTCCCCTGGGGGCCACAGAACCAAGTATGCTCACCCTCCCAGGCATTCCCTCGGAGAGACCACTGACAGAGGGGGGGTTGCAGCGGATGCCAAGCAGGAGAGACAACAGAGGACACAGCTCAGACTTTATTTTTCCGGAACAGCGTGCAACAGTTTCCCTGGTGCGTGCTGGGCAGTCTCGCCTTGGGCAGGGCTCTGCTCTGAGCAGCAGGCAGAAGCAGCTGGGGGGGGGGTGGAGCGGCACACGCGGAAACCTCTGCGTTGGAGTCCCACCTGCAAAACAGAGACAGAGATCAAGAGCACCTGCAGGGGCGGCGGCTGGAAGAGCAGGCTGCGTTTCAGCCGGGTGCTCTCTTAAAGGGACAGTCTCTGACCCACCTCCCCACACACAAGCCCCATACCCCGCCAGGGGTTCGGAACGCGGCAGAGGGCAGACCAAGGGAAGGGAGCAGGCGGCAGCACAGGGGAGCAAGGTCAGCAGATGCTTCCTGCTGGAGCCCACTGCCTGGTTCAAGTGCCAGAGACGCTCGCACACCGAGCGGTCAAGAGTGAGGGGAGGGGGAGGCAGGTGGGGGATAGTGGAACTTACCCAGCCATGGGCAACAGTTCTTGCATGCAGAGCCTCCAGGAGCCTGGAACCTGTGGAGACCTGGAAACGAGCAGTTAGCCCCAGGGGAGAGACCTCTCTCTCCCCCTCGCAAGTCACAGATACTGTCAAAGCAACCGCGAGGTGCAAAACCCGTCACAAACATGCCTGCCTGTCCCTCAATCTAAGTCCATATGGCCGGGAGCTCGCTGGCAGAACTTCCTGCCATGCGCTCCTCTCCCTAACAACTGAGTTGTGCGAGGCCAGAGCGGAAGTATTTCTAGGAGGGGGGAGACCGCGATTGGGTGCTGGGGAGGGGGCTCGTCAGCCCGAGGTGCAAGGGGATTGCTGAGGCAATCACGCCGCTCCCTAAGGGGTTTCCGAGCTTCCACAGCGGCAGAGGCAACCTTTGTTTTTGGTTTCAACGTCGCCATTTTTGCAGGCGTCAAGTTGCGCCTCTCAGGGTGTGTGTGTAATGGGCCGAACTGCTCAGGAAGCCGCCTAAGCCTGACCGCACCCCCAACTCCACCCCCTACTCCGTCTGAATGCCGCGCTCCGCCTCACTTCCGCCCACGCTCGGGCTTAGCCCTCAGGCGCCGCTACCCTCGGACGGAGCAGCACTTGGGCGGTCCCCCGCCCACGGAACTCCCA
This sequence comes from Heteronotia binoei, assembly GCF_032191835.1. Classification (NCBI taxonomy): domain Eukaryota; kingdom Metazoa; phylum Chordata; class Lepidosauria; order Squamata; family Gekkonidae; genus Heteronotia; species Heteronotia binoei. Next base: position 3,219,985 of record NC_083241.1, on the reverse strand, counting down.
TCCGCTGTGGTGGCGCCGGTCGTATGTCAGTGCAAACCCTTCCTGCGCCCACGTAGCGGCTCGTCTGCTCCCAAAAGACTTTCCGCCCCCCCCCCCTCTGGATTGTGCTCTAATTCATGCAATAGCTCACAACTTTAATGCCAGTAGCTCATGAAGTAGAATTTTCGCTCACAAGACTTCACAGCTTAGAGTGGAATATTGCCTGCAGGGGTCGTTTTGTAGAAAAATAGGTGGCTCAGCTCATTAGCATAACTCATTAGCATATGCCGCTGCTCCCCCCAGCCAAAAGCAACCCGATGCAAGACAGGAGAGCCCCAGGCAATTTGCAGTCTTCTTCATCTTTTTCTCCTCCTTCTCCTTCTCCTCCCCCTCCTCCTCCTCCTCTCGCTCCTTCATTTTATGCCACACCCTACCCCGCAAGTGGGCTCAGGGTGGCTTACAACGTAAAACCATCGGACAATAGAAACAATAAAACTAATGATAAAACGAATGTTTTATGTAGTTTTACATGTTCTTTCCCGTTTCTCTCTCTCTCATTCAGGGGGATCCCTGTGGAGGCATCGCAGAAAGAGATTGTTTTCCCCAAGACACCGTCCGTTTCCACCCAACGTGGCGCCTCCCTGCCACACGTGTCTTCAAGTTCAAAGGTCTGACCTGTCGTTCTTCCCCTGGCTTTGCAGCCCCACTGCATCCCCCCCGGGTTTCCCTTCCCCTTGTGCCCTTTCCGAGAACCTTCCACGCCTGCAAGGGCCGCCTGATGCTGGAGAACAGGAAGTGGCGATAGGAGTAGGCCCCAGGGCAGGGGCAGCATGCCTGGCATGGAGTTTTACCTGCATCAGGTGTGGGTAGAGAAGACTGTGAAGGCACAGTAGAAAACCCTGAACTACAGACACAGAGTGTTGGACTGGATGGGCCACTGGCCTGATCCAACAGGGCTTCTCTTATGTTCTTATGTGACACAGAGTGTTGGACTGGAGGGGCCACTGGCCTGATCCAACATGGCTTCTCTTATGTTCTTCTGGAGGAGGCCCCGTTCCAGGGAGCAAAGCTTATGTTCGAGAGCCAGCTTGGTGTAGTGGTGAAGCGCATGGATTCTTATTTGGGATAAACAGGTTTGATTCCCCACTCCTCCACTTGCAGCTGCTGGAATGGCCTTGGATCAGCCAGAGCTCTCTTATCTGGGAGAACCAGGTTTGGTTCCCCACTCCTCCACTTGCAGCTGCTGGAATGGCCTTGGGTCAGCCAGAGCTCTCTTATCTGGGAGAACCGGGTTTGATTCCCCACTCCTCCACTTGCAGCTGTTGGAATGGCCTTGGGTCAGCCAGAGCTCTCTTATCTGGGAGAACCGGGTTTGATTCCCCACTCCTCCACTTGCAGCTGCTGGAATGGCCTTGGGTCAGCCAGAGCTCTCTTATCTGGGAGAACCGGGTTGGATTCCCCACTCCTCCACTTGCAGCTGCTGGAATGGCCTTGGGTCAGCCAGAGCTCTCTTATCTGGGAGAACCAGGTTTGATTCCCCACTCCTCCACTTGCAGCTGCTGGAATGGCTTTGGGTTAGCCAGAGCTCTCGCAGAGTTGTCCTTGAAAGGGCAGCTTCTGCGAGAGATCTCTCAGCCCCACCCGCCTCACAGAGTGTCTATTGTGGGGAGGGGGGAAAGGTAAAAGAGATTGTGGCCGCTCTGAGATTCAGAGTATAGGGTGAGATATAAATCCAATATCTTCTTATGTATGGCTCCTCCTGCCTCCACCTGTTCTGCTAGCACAGAACGCTGCAATTGAAAAACAGCTTCAACTCAAAATTTATCTTTGTGTCTCTCTCACCTTTCTCCTTGATGGAGGATCCAAAACAGCTTCCAGATTTCTCCTCGCTTTTATCCTCACCACAACCTTGTGAGGTAGGCTGGGCTGAGAGGGTGTGACTCGGCCAGCTTCTGTGGCAGAGTGCGGATTTGAACCTAGGTTTCCCAGATCTTAGTCCGGCACTCTAACCCAGGGGTCCCTGACTTTTTTGAGCCTGTGTATACCTTTGGAATTCTGACATGGCACAGTGGGTCTAGCCGCACAAAATGGCTTCTGCAGGAGGCGGAGCCAGCCACGAAAATGGCTACTGCAGCTTTCCTTCAGTCACACAGTGAAGATCCTTGCGCTGCAGTGGCGGCTGCTGTTCAAGTGATATTTCTCAAAATTTGCGCAGCTAACTCTCCAGTAGCCACTCAGAAGCCTTGCTGAGCAAAAGTTCTGCCGGGCTCCATCCACTTTCTGAAAGCACTTGGAAGGCGCCAGGAAATGTGTCCATGGGTGCTGAGATCCTCTAGAGCATTGCATTGGAGGCACCTGCTCTTTGTTGAGTCAGGCTGCACACAGAGGTCTCTTCCCCCTTCTTACCTGCCGACAGTGCATCAGGCTAAGTCAAGAAGCCCAGTCCACTGCAGGCAGGCATTCCCTTAAGTACATAAGAGAAGCCCTGTTGGATCAGGCCAATGGCCCCTCCAGTCCAACACTGTGTGTCACATAAGAACATAAGAGAAGCCCTGTTGGATCAGGCCAATGGCCCCTCCAGTCCAACACTGTGTGTCACATAAGAACATAAGAGAAGCCCTGTTGGATCAGGCCAATGGCCCCTCCAGTCCAACACTGTGTGTCACATAAGAACATAAGAGAAGCCCTGTTGGATCAGGCCAATGGTCCATTCAGTCCAACACTCTGTGTCACATAAGGACATAAGAGAAGCCCTGTTGGATCAGGCCAGTGGCCCATCCAGTCCAACACTCTGTGTCACAGAAGAACATAAGAGAAGCCATGATGGATCAGGCCAATGGCCCCTCCAGTCCAACACTCTGTGTCACAGAAGAACATAAGAGAAGCCATGTTGGATCAGGCCAATGGCCCATCCAGTCCAACACTCTGTGTCACATAAGAACATAAGAGAAGCCATGTTGGATCAGGCCAATGGCCCATCCAGTCCAACATTCTGTGTCACATAAGAGCATAAGAGAAGCCATGTTGGATCAGGCCAGTGGCCCATCCAGTCCAACACTCTGTGTCACATAAGAACATAAGAGAAGCCCTGTTGGATCAGGCCAATGGCCCCTCCAGTCCAACACTGTGTGTCACATAAGAACATAAGAGAAGCCCTGTTGGATCAGGCCAATGGCCCCTCCAGTCCAACACTGTGTGTCACATAAGAACATAAGAGAAGCCCTGTTGGATCAGGCCAATGTTCCATTCAGTCCAACACTCTGTGTCACATAAGGACATAAGAGAAGCCCTGTTGGATCAGGCCAGTGGCCCATCCAGTCCAACACTCTGTGTCACATAAGAACATAAGAGAAGCCATGTTGGATCAGACCAATGGCCCATCCAGTCCAACACTCTGTGTCACATAAGGACATAAGAGAAGCCATGTTGGATCAGGCCAGTGGCCCATCCAGTCCAACACTCTGTGTCACATAAGAACATAAGAGAAGCCATGTTGGATCAGACCAATGGCCCATCCAGTCCAACACTCTGTGTCACACAGTGGCCAAAAAATTTATACACACACACACACACACTGTGGCTAATAGCCACTGATGGACCTCTGCTCCATATTTTTATCTAACCCCCTCTTGAAGCTGGCTATGCTTGTAGCCGCCACCATCTCCTGTGGCAGTGAATTCCACATGTTAATCACCCTTTGGGTGAAGAAGTACCTCCTTTTATCCGTTCTAACCTGACTGCTCAGCAATTTCATCAGATGCCCACGAGTTCTTGTATTGTGTACCGCGCCCTATCCCGCAAGCAGGCTCTGGGCGGCTCACAGCATTAAAAAACCTTACAAAACGTCAAACTGACTACGTCCAAACGAAATAATCTCATAATTACAGAATTAACAGAAACCCTGATCTGCATAATTGGCATAAAAAGCATATAGGCTGATGTAGCTACATATTGGCTACATCAGGGGTGTGTGGCCTAATATGCAAAGGAGTTCCTGCTAGAATTCCACCTCTGCTTGTGACATTAAAGCCAACCAATGGCAAGCAAAGGTGCCAAGGGCTGCAGTTGAAGCTGGCAGCCTTTAAATGTGCGGGATGGGGTTAGGAAAGATTATTATATCAAAGGGAGCACATTACATCTTTTTCCCAGCACCTCAACCATATTAAGCACAGCTAAGTTTCAGTTAGCGTGGGGCTTAACCCTGGATTTCCCTTCCGGGACTGGAGCCCCACTGCCCTTCCGTGCCGTCTCTGCGGCTGACGCAAGAGAGCCCCGAGAGCAATGCTGTTTTGCCAGCTGTTCTCCGTGTTGATATTGCTGAACGGTCGTTGAAATCCAGCAGTGAGATTGCTGCCTTGCTACCTGCCCGAAGCTTTTGGGGACAGAAGAGGTTACAAATCTAACCTAAGTCGATGAGTGTCATTTTTGTTTTAACCCTGCAAAAACCTAACGTATGAAGAGTTGGAGTCAATCAGCCCAACGAGACACATCTGTGCAGAATTGTGTTGTTCTGCATTAAGATGAAGATCTGGGATTTCTGACTTGTCCTTGTTGCTGAATCTGCCGCCAGAATGGGTCAGCGGTCTCGACACTGTGGCCGTTTTCAGCAGAGCTCTGATCGAGAGCAGCCGCTCCGATTCCCCGTTCATCCACTGGGAAATAAACCTGTGATGATTTTTTGGCGTAGTGATTTCAGGAGACCTGCAGGGAGACGCGATTGCTCTTGACTGGGATCCAAATATTTCCTTGCCTCTCGTTCAGCACAGTGAAAACAGTCACTGTGGGAAATTCAAACACCTTCACGTAGGGATAATTTTGCCCTCTGGGTTCGCTTCTGATGCTTCTGTTTTTATATCTGTAAAAGGACAGCATCGTGTCCTTTTAGCCAAAGAGGAGATTAAAAAAAATGGACTTCCCTCTCGAGAGCCAGTTTGGTGTAGTGGTTAAGTGTGCGGATTCTTATCTGGGAGAACTCTTCTCTGATAAGACCTCACCTGGAGTATTGTGTTCAGTTTTGGGCACCACATTTTAAGAAGGATATAGACAAGCTGGAATGGGTCCAGAGAAGGGTGACGAAGATGGTGAGGGGTCTGGAGACCATCCTATGAGGAAAGGAGCTGGGGATGTTTAGCCGGGAGAGGAGCGGCTGAGAGGTGATATGATCACCATCTTCAAGTACGTGAAGGGCTGTCATCTAGAGGATGGTGTGGAATTGTTTTCTGTGGTCCCCGATGGTAGTACCAGAACCAGTGGGTTGAAATTAAATCAGAAGAGTTTCCAGCTCAACATTAGGAAGAACTTCCTGACAGAGCAATTCCTCAGTGGAACAGGCTTCCTTGGGAGGTGGTGGGCTCTTCTTCCTTGGAGGTTTTTCAACAGAGGCTAGATGGCCATCTGACAGCAATGAAGATCCTGTGAATTTCGGGGGAGATGTTTGTGAGTTTCCTGCATTGTGCAGGGGGTTGGACTAGATGACCCTAGACTAGAGGTCCCTTCCAACTCTATGATTCTATCAACTGGGTTTGATTCCCCACTCCTCCACTTACAGCTGCTGAAATGGCCTTGGGTTAGCCATAGCTATTGCAGGAGTTGTCCTTGAAAGGGCAGCTGCTGGGAGACCCCTCTCAGCTCCACCCACCTCACAGGGTGTTTGTTGTGGGGGGAGGAAGATATAGGAGATTGTAAGCCGCTCTGAGTCTCTTGATTCAGAGAGAAGGGTGGGGTATAAATCTGCAGTCTTCTTCTTGCCCTCTGACTTCTTCTAAGATTTCTGTTGATGTTAATTTTTCTTTAAATGAGCTGCACAATTGGATCTATCGCCTGCCTTTCACTTGGAGTCCCAGAGTGGCTCACAATCTCCTTCCCTTCGCTTCTCCACAACAGACACCCTGTGAGGTATGTGGGGCTGAGAGAGCTCTCCAAAAACTGCTCTTGAGAGAAGAAGAAGAAGAAGACGACGATATTGAATTTATATCCTGCCCTATACGCTGAATCTCAGAGTCTCAGAGTGGTTCACAATCTCCTTTAACTTCCTCCCCCACAACAGACTCCCTGTGAGGTGGGTGGGGCTGAGAGAGCTCTCACGGCAGCTGCCCTTTCAAGGACAACTCCTACAAGAGCTATGGCTGACCCAAGGCCATTCCAGCAGCTGCAAGTGGAGGACTGGGGAATCAAACCCGGTTCTCCCAGATAAGAGTCCACGCACTTAACCACTACATCAAACTGGCTCTCAGCTCTGCTTAGAACAGCTCTGCTGAGAACTTGTGGCTGACCCAAAGTCGCACCAGCAGCTCCATACGAAGGAGTGGGGAATCAAACCCAGTTCTCCCACATTTAGAGTCTGCACACTTAACCATTGCAGCAAACTGGAGAGGGGGGAGCCACAGTGGGGAGGGGGCCAGGTCACCTAGAGTGTGCCCCTGCAAGCTGTCCGCAGAGTGACACATTCAACCCAGACTTGCTTCTCCTTGGTTTCCTTTCATTTGTGTCAGTTGTGTGCTTTCCGTAAGTGACCAGGTAGGTGCTTTTTCTGAACAAAATGAAGATGAGGAAACAAACTGGCGCAGAGGGGAAATAGAATCTTTAATCATTACATGGCCCCTTCAGGTTTCGCATGGAGCTTTGTCAGGCGGAATCTTTCAGCTTGCCCCCTGACGAAGCTGAACACAAAATGCAAAGGGGCTGAATAACTGTTAAAGATTCTATTTCCCTCTGCACCGATTTGTTTAGAATCATGGGATAGAGAAGATAGAGAAAGAAGTACTTTTCTCCCTTTCTCACAATATGAGGACTCGTGGACATTCAATGAAATTGTTGAGCAGTCGGATCAGAGCGAATAAAAGGAAGTACTTCTTCACCCAAAGGGTGATTAACACGTGGAATTCACTGGCACAGGAAGTGGTGGCAGCTACAAGCCTAGCCAGCTTCAAGAGGGGATTGGATAAACATCTGGAGCAGAGGTCCATCAGTGGTTATTAGCCACAGCGTATTGTTGGAACTCCCTGTATGGGGCAAGTGATGCTCTGTGTTCTTGTTGCTTGGGGAGGGCACAGTGGGAGGGCTTCTAGTGTCCTGGCCCCATTGGTTGACCTCCCGATGGCGCCTGGGGTTTTTTTTGCCACTTTGTGACAAAGGGTGATGGACTGGATGGGCCTTTGGCCTGATCCAACATGGCTTCTCTTAAGTTTTTATGTTCTGATCATAGAGCTGGAAGGGACCTCCAGGGCCATCTAGTCCAGCCCCCCACACAATGCAGGAAAATCACAAGTACCTCCCCCCGCCCTCCTTCTCATGTTCTGTTTCTTCATCTTTGTTTTGCCCCAGTGTGGCCCCCTTTTCTTTGCTTCTTCTAAGCCGCCATTTTATTTTCTTCATCCGTCGCCTGCCATGCACCGGCATAACCGAACCCTCGTAGTGTAGCATGCAGCTGGGCTGGCATATCCTTAGTCACAGGCCAATAATTGAAGTGAAGCTTTGGAAGGTTTCTTCGTGTCTCACATGGCATTCATGTACGTCTTCGTGTTGCAGCAGGTGCTGTCCAGGATGCTGAAAATCCTGTACGACCCGCAAAACACCCAGTACCGGAAGGTTCTAAATCAGAGCTACGGAGTCGAGATGCCTCTTGTGAGTCAGCGGAAAATGGCTCTTGTAAGTACTCGGGATGTGTTTTCTTGCCTGATTGGTCACGCTCTCTAGTCGGTGGTTAAGTCCTTCCCCAGAACTCTTCAGACACATTTGCAGTCCCTGTGGATTCTTAGGTCAGGAGCTCTTGCCCCGACGGTAGTTCTAGAAGATGAGCACCTCGTTTGCGGTCTGCCCTAGCAAAACCGTTGACTGGATTCCTGAAGCTCGTTCAAGCAGACGTTTGTTTTCTCCATGCCTGAGGACTGCCAGTGGAATGTGTGAATGGGCTCCGCTGAAACATCTTTGCCTTGGGGTGAATTGGAATCTGTCTGCCACATTTGATCCACAGCGTGGCCCATTCGCATGCGCAAGATACCGTTTGATCTTGCAGATTACGGAACATATGAAACAGCTTGTTGTTTTCTGTTTCAGCGAAGTCCCTGGGCTTTATCCATCTTTAGTTATATGTGTGCCATAGCGGGCAAATCCGAGTCAACAAGATTGGATCTTGGCAACAGTTTCAGATGATGCATATTATGGTGGATTTTGCAACAGAGGGGCTTATATTTTTTTTGAACCAGGGTTAGCTTTTACGCGCCTAGGCGCTGGACTTCATCCAGCCCAGTTTGCAATCAAAATATGAAAATCAACACTGGCTTTTTTTGAAGGCAAATTACGTTAACTACAAGCAACTTGAACCTACAGTGTTTGCAAAAAAATTATCTGCAAATTATATTAATTATGGGCCTCTATAATATCCAAGTTAGCGCCGTTTGTGAAAACGTGAAATTATGTTAATTACAGGCAATGGAAATATACAAATTAACAGTGTTAATTAAAATTGCATGCAAATTATGTTAATTGCGAGCAATTAAAACACGCGGATTAGCAGCAGTTGTGAAAACGTGAAATTATGTTAATTACATGTGGTTAAAATATGCAGATTAGCCATGTTAATTAAAACGGCATGCAAATTATGTTAATTGTGTGCATCTTAGAGATACAAACGAGCTGCGGCCCTTTAAGAGCTTCCCGGCCATAGATTTCTGGCATGGCCTGACGTGTTGGCGGCGGCAGTCATAGAACACACGCTAAGCAAACGACCCAGCGCGGTTGCCACAAAGATAACTCTAAATAATTGCGTGACCTGGGAGAAGCTTTCTGCCGTTCTCATCTTCATAAGAACGCTGTACAGAATTATACTGGCACTTCGGCCCCCATAAATAAATATATAATGCCATGTAAACTTAGAACTTCTTTATTTATTCATGGGGGAGAATTTAGTGCTTCACGATCACTAGTTTTTATGAGTTGCTGTCTTCCTTTTGCCCATTCACCTAAGTTACTTCAATTGCTGCTTTCTCCTCTTCCCAGTTTCATCCTCTGCATCTGTGCGTGTGTGTGTGTGTTGAATGCCTACACACCCCTACGCGTGTGTGTGTCTGAATTAATCCACAGTTAGTGCACATACGTTTTGGAGGTGATTCCAGGAAAGCCAGTTTCTTTCTAGCCAAGTAAGCCGTCGAACAGGCCGGCGATGCCTTACTGAGAAAACCTCACGCGCGCTCTAAGCCCGCGCTTGTTGTTTGTTGTGACAAAGAAAATGATGGTTTTTGGCACTGGCAGCAGGATTAGATTTAAACGAATCGACGTTCTGGCGCAGTAATTCGGAACGCGTTTTGCTGCATTTATAAAAACATTACAAAAGGCGATGGAGAATTAATAAGTTCTCTCCTCCTTCCGAATAAGAAAGCAAATAATTGGTGAGGTGGAGTTGAGTTAACAGATGAGTACGCCCCGGCTCCTCTCAACCTAGAAATGGGGCTGTGAAGGTCACCCCCATCGTGGATGACAAACGGAGGGTTTGGGGTTGGTAAACAAATTAATCTTTTGAAAGGTCACCATTTGTTTTACATTGCGCATCCCGTCCCTGTCATCTGGAATCCAAGATTGACTGTCATTCCGCAAGGCGGCCAGCAGACGAAGCCGCTTCCGTCCCCATCAGCATTCTCGGGTGGAACTCGGCGCCTGATTGGGATGCTATGGCTTGCTGGCTTACAGCTGTCGGCCGGCGAGAACGGAGGGCCGGCCCAGAATCCCAATCAGCGAGGCTGGCCGATTCCTCCCGGTGGCAGCTGGCCCCTTGCCCAAGAGTAAAATGTGCCGCCGTTCGCGCCAGCAGTTCTCTTGCCTCCTTCCTTCTGTGCCGCTTCTGTTCGGTTTCCTGACGAACACATGTGACGTTGATGAGCGTTGTACATTTCTTCTCGCACACACCTGCTGCGGTGGAGTTTTGACACAGGTAGATTGCCAGGGAGAGCTTTGGGTGGGTTCACTGCTAGAAGAAGTTTTCCAAGACTTTAGAATGAGGGAGTTTGTTTCCCAAACGGAGAGGGAACCGAAACAGACTGGGACGACTGCAAAACGTTTGTTCTTTGCTGCAAGAGTCCGTCCATGAATAGGACCGGTTTTGAAGGTTTGCGCTGAGACCATTGTAGTCTCATGGTTCAAGAACTGGGAATCTTGGGTCCATATTTGATCTCTGCCTTGAATTTACTGGGCCACCTCAGCCCCTCTCCCCCAATAATATTGACTCACCTTTTAAGATTGTTGAAGGTAGGTTTGTTTATTTACCTTACATTTTTATCCCGCCTTCTCTGCAAGTGGACTCAGGGCAGCTAACAGTAATTTTAAAACAATTCCAAGTTATAATTTTAAAACGATAAAACTTAAATGATTAAACAATTTAAAACTACATATCTGGTGCGATTCAGAAAGTTTTGATATAGGCCGATCAGATTATGTTGGTGTCATACTTCTTCTGTTTATCTGATGGTATCGCTCAGCAGCATAGAAGTGGCAGCCTTCTCTCAGTTATTATAGGCCAGTCGGAAAAGTTCAGTTTTACAGGCCCTGCGGAATTGGGAGAGATCCCGCAGGGCCCTTATGGCCTCTGGGAGAGCGTTCCACAGCATTGGTGCTGCCACTGAGAAGGCCCTGGCTCGTGTGGAGCTCAATCTGGTCTCCCTTGGTCCGGGGATGGATAGCAGATTTTGTGCCCCCGAATGCAGTGCTCTCTGGGGAACATATGAGGAAAAGAGTTTTACAGATACTGCGGACCACCAAAGAGATGAATAAGTAGATTCAAGACCAAATCATGCCTGAAGTTGAACTCTAGAAACTGAAATGATTAAATCTGGGGTGGCCAAACTGCGCCTCGAGAGCCACATGTGGCTCTCAAAGCCCCCACCGCCTCATCAGCTGGCTTGGAGAACACATTTCTTTCTTTAAATCACTTCTCCTAGCCAAGCCGGACCGGTGGCTTGGAAAATGGCATTTAAAGTTAAAGTTGCTTTCTTTCCACCTCTTTCTCCCTCTACCCTCCCCTCCATATATTTTCCTTCCTTCCAACATCTGATGTCTATGTCTTGCGGCTCTCAAACATTTGATGCTTATTCTATGTGGCTCTTCCCTTAAGCATGTTTGGCCACCCCTGGATTAAACCAAGGCTAATGTACTTTGGCTACATCATGAAAAGACAAGACTTGCTGGAAAAGCCAGTAATGCTAGGCAGCAGCAAAAGCAGAAGTCCCAGCATGAGGTAGATTGTCTTAGTCAAGGAAGCCATGGGTTTGCAAGACCTGAGCAAAACTGTCTGCTACTGGACGTTTCGGAAGTCATTCATTCAGAGTCGCTATAAATCGGAAGACCAGGCTTCACGAACACACATGGGAGAGGGGCTCCGCATTGAAAATGAGCAGTTAAAATGCCCAAGAATAAACTGCGGGTTGCATTTGGACTAAATGGGCTTTTTCTCTTTCGGTAGACCCCTCTTATGCTGTTCCAGGACTGGGGTGGGGTTAAGGCTTTGTACCTATTGACCTAACGTTCGTATGTAAAGACTCCACTTCCGCCCCCCCCACCCCGAAGCAAAAACGTTTCCATAGGACGTACCACATTTAAAGTTTTTCCCTTTTTATAAAAGTCACCCAGTACCAGGACTCAAGACTTTCCTCGCAGATGGAAACCGCTCCCCTCTCTCTTTTTGCACGCACTATATATTTTCCAAATGCCCGCAATTCTGGTGGTATCATTTCCATGGCCCGCCGCTGAAATGAAATCATTATCCCAACTAATTTATCAGTGTCACTAAAGAGGAACATCTCAAACAAGCCGTAAATCGGGAGCCAAATGTTCGGCTTGTTTTTCCTCCTTGTCCATCAGCTACTCAGCTGTGAAAGCAGGCAGGCTGGACTGGTGGCTGGCAATTTCTTCCAGCCCCCCACCCCTTTAAAGATGCCGCTCCTCGCCTTTTCCCTTCTCCTCAAACAGTTGCGCCTCCGTACTGTTTTTGTTAACGTCAAAAAAGCAACGCAACGCACGAAACAGAAAATGTGCACCTCTTGAAGCGGCGGTCAGAAAACGCTAGCTTCAGATCGCAGCACAGAAGAATAACTGTATCGAGCGGGACGTTTTTATTCATGAGAGGAATGTGCTTCGGCAAGACTAATGGAATGATTTTGTTTCGTGCCCCTACTTAATTATACACAGAATTACTTGAGAAAGGGGAGGAGGGGGGCAACGTTCCGGGCTTATTACACGGAACAAATCTTTGCCGTCTCTCCAAAGGAAGAGCTTAGCTCTGATCTGCGAAACCCGCACTGTGACGTCTCAGAATCATCGTGACGGAATTAGGTAGATCCTAGGATTTTCCCCCAGAAAGGATCTGGTGAGGCTGGGGCCGGGTCCTTCCTACTCAAGGTATCATTTCAGGCCCCTCTGCAAGACTGACCGGTGCTAGAGGAAGGTTTATGAAAGCAGGTGGTGATGGTAGAGAATGCTGTTAAGTTGCATCCAAATTAAGACAACCGTATAGGGCAGCGGTGTCAAACATGTGGCCCGGGGACGGAATCGGGCTCCCGGAGGGCTCCTGTCAGGCCCCTGAGTAACTGGCTGTCATCTGCTTCCTTCTCCCTCTCTCTTGCTTCCTTCTGCATCACAGCTTGCTTTGCCAGGCTTGCTCAATCGCACAGGAGCCACAGAGCAAAACCTATTTTCTCCATTGGCTGAGGCTTCTCGCTTGGGGGGGAGAGGGGGAGGGAGAGCTTGCTTTGCCAGGCTCTCTCAATTGCACAGCAGAGCTACTGAGCCAAGCCTCTCTTCCTTCTGTTGGCTGAGGCTCCCCTTGTCCTGGTCCACTGGGAAAGGAAGGAAAGAGCTACAGCTTCCTTTGCCCAGTTCCCTGAATCCCATGGGAGAGATACAAAGACCAATAAGTGCTAGCGTTTTAAGGTTTTAAAAAAAATCTTTGTTTGTCTGTGTCCTTTATAAAGTTTATATCTCTGCTACCTAATCTTAAATAGACCGACACATGGCCCGGCCCAACTCAACATGGCTCGGCAAGACGAGGCCATTTATGTCAGATTTGGCCCTATAACAAATGAATTTGAAACCCCTGAGATAGGGTCTTCGAGGCAAGAGACATTCAGAAGTGGTTTGCCCTTGCCTGCCTCTGCATAGCAACCCCTGGACTTCCTTGGTGGTCTCCCATCCAAGTAGTTCCTTGGTGGTCTCCCATCCAAGTAGTTACCTGCTTAGCTGCTGAGAGCTGATGAGTTTGAGCTAGGCTGGGCCATGCTTTCCCAATATGGCAAGTGTTTCGCTGGAGTAAACCTTTTCCAGGGTGCAGTCAGACAAGTGGGGCTTTACTGGATTACGGCTGGAAGTGTGCCTCAGCGTGTCCCTTCAACTCAAGGGCTTACTCATGAGCGACAGGGATTGCTTATTTACGGAACAAGGGCGCTCACGAGACGTTATTTCTCCTCTCCAAAAAAATCTGGAGGAAGCCGCTTTGTTTAGGCTCAATTGTGCCTTCAGCTTTTCCATATTTGCTGTCTTCTAATGTGGATTCCTGTGTTCTTCGGGCCTCAGGAAAACTTGCCCGGGGTGTTCGTCAAGAGCTTTTATGGAAGCGAAGAGAGCTTTACAACGTTTGCTTTCCCCAGCTGTGATAATTACGGAAAGATGGTACCAACACAGTTATGTGGGCTTGGTTACTGATTCTCTAACTGGTGAGCCAGTTTGGTGTAGTGGTTAAGTGTGCGGACTCTCATCTGGGAGAACCGGGTTTGATTCCCCACTCCTCCACTTGCAGCTGCTGGCATGGCCTTGGGTCAGCCATAACTCTGGCAGAGGTTGTCCATGAAACGGCAGCTGCTATGAGGGCCCTCTCCAGCCCCACCCACCTCACAGGGTGTCTGTTGTGGGGGAGGAAGGGAAAGGAGATTGTGAGCCGCTCTTAGACTCTTCGGAGTGGGGGGCGGGATATAAATCCAATATCTTCATCTACCTCACAGGGTGTCTGTTGTGGGGGAGGAAGGGAAAGGAGATTGTGAGCCGCTCTGAGACTCTTCGGAGTGGAGGGCGGGATATAAATCCAATATCTTCATCTACCTCACAGGGTGTCTGTTGTGGGGGGGGGGGAGGTAAAGGAGATTGTGAGCCGCTCTGAGACTCTTTGGAGTGGAGGGCGGGATAGAAATCCAATATCTTCATCTACCTCACAGGGTGTCTGTTGTGGGGGCGGAAGGTAAAGGAGATTGTGAGCAGCTCTTAGACTCTTCGAAGTGGGGGGCGGGATATAAATCCAATATCTTCATCTACCTCACAGGGTGTCTGTTGTGGGGGGGAGGAAGGGAAAGGAGATTGTGAGCCGCTCTGAGACTCTTCGGAGTGGAGGGTGGGATATAAATCCAATATCATCATCTTCATCTTCTAACACAGAAAGGTCAAATGGGCGCCATACACCTCTGGTGTGCCCTCCGTTCTCTAGATCAGTAAGGGTCTAGTTTCTGGAATTGTCTGGATGGCCCAGGCTTCCTCAATCTGGTTAGATCGCAGCAGCTAAGCAGAGTTGGCCTTGGTTAGTACTTGGATGGGAGACCACCAAGAAGGTCCAGGGTTGCTACGCAGAGGCAGGCCAGGGCAGACCACCTCCACCCTGACCAGGCTAGCCCAGTCTTATCCCATCTTGGAAGTTAAGCAGGGTCAGCCCTTGTTAGTGCTTGGATGGGAGACCACCAAGGAAGTCCTCGGTTGCTACGCAGAGGCAGGCAAGGGCTAACCACCAATGTTCGTGTCAGCAAAGGGTTCATTGAAGTTCCAAAATAATCAAACTTGTCGTTGTTTCAAAACTAAGTTTCATTTATTGATTACAGCAATGTTATTCTCTACTAAGAAGCATTGAAACTGATAACGGGTAGCTTCACATCTCGGCATTTATGCATACAATTCAAAGGACTGGGCTTTAAACTAATTCCCATAATAAAATACATTTGGCCCTGCAAATAACTCCTTCACACGCCAGCTTATCTGTTGCCGGGGACTGCCGGTCTCTCCCCCCTGGTGATGTCCTTGCTTTGCTCGGGAGGCGCCAGAGAGGCGCGCTTGGCGCTTTTGCACTTCAAAGACGGTGCTGGCCTCTAGGGCCCTGGCACCTCCGTTCCCACCCCTCCTCCTTCTCTTGCAGGGCACAGGTGTTAGTGGCACAATATTTCATTCAGGCATCGGGTTAGTAAATATAAAACATTAATAACTTCAATGAGACATTTCTGACAGTTCGTCTTTTGTCTCAAAAACCTTATGTGGTTGTCACAAGCCAGCTGCGACCTGATGATGCTTTCCACCACCAGTTTCTGGAACTGATTATTGCTGTATTAAGCACGAGGGTGGGGAAGATCGGTAAGGCGCTGTCTATCCCCTCTTGCATCCCTTACGGCACGCCATTCTCTGCCTCTTTTCTCCTGACAGCGTTTGACTGTGGCCTTGGCTTCACCGCTGATGAAAGTTATTTCAGTTGTGGAGATAATTGGTGGGTCTTTGATGGCCAAGATCAACACCACCTCTGTTGTTGTTTTTTTCCTCCTGGTTTTTTGCAGAGGTGTAAATTGACAGTTGAGACTTGGTTTTTTGCAGTCCACGGTTGCGGCTTGGAGTAGACAAAAAGTATCAGGCTAAAGTATGCGGTTGCAGTAGGGATGCCAGCCTCCAGGTGAGACCTGGGGGACCCCCCCGAATTACACCTCATCTTTGGACTGTAGTAGTGGAGGCCAAACTTGTAGCTTAGGAGCCCCCTGTAGCTCTTTCATGCATATCGTGTGGCTTTCCAAAACCCCAACCATCCCATTGGTGGGCTTGGAGAAGGCATTTCTCTCTTTAAATCACTTCTCCAATCGCAGCTCGGAGAACACATTTGAAGTTGCTTTCTTCCCACCTCTGTCTCCCTCCCCCAAATTTCCTTTCCTCCTTCCTTAGAGACCGAAAAAAGATTTTGGGGACGTGAGCTTTCAAGAGTCAAAGCTCCAAGTACTCTAAAAATCTTGTTGGTCTAGGTGTTCAGCTGCAAACAATCAAACGGCATTGCTCAGTTTCAACCCAGCCCAGCTACCTTCTGATTATATTTTCATTCCGTTCCCTTTTCGCAGTCCCCTCCGTTTGCATCGTGGTTGCCGAAACCTCACCGCGTCCTTGCAAAAGGCCCCGGTCACTTTTGTTTTCATATTTATTTGATTATTTATTGCCTAGGTGGCATCGCACGACGTTGATTGGATTTTAATTAACTCTTCGCTTAAATTATAGACGCCGCTGACAGACAACAAGCGGGCAGCGTGTTTGGGAGAGCCGTAAAATCTCGAGCTCGTACTGTTTTCTTTATTAAGCCGTGATGAAATTATTCCGAGCAGAAAGGGTGCTTATTATTTAGCCACGCGTGAGCCAAGAGCTCTGCTCTGTGCTGCTGCGGCAGCAGCCCACCGTCTTGGCAGCTGATGACTGGCTCCTTTTTTGTTCTCTCCTTAGGGGTCTCCTCAGAAGGTCGCCAAGGGCGTCACCGTGGGCAACCTCTCAGTGGCTCCGCCTTCCTTCCATTTGCACAGTTCGTGCTCGGTGTTGCCTCTCACCAAAAAGGATGCTCAGAAAGGTCAGGCCCAGCTGCTCACGCCACCTGCTGGCATTCTTTCGTTATACCTGTTTTGCTTTATTTTTTTGCTTGCGCATTATGGTGGGCATGCATAACTACGTCTTCTGAGCAGAAATTCTACTAGCATTAAAGTTGTGATCTACTGCATAAACTAGTCTGCTTTGGGGACGTTTTTTGTGAGCTAAGACAAAAATGTGTGAGCTGGAGGCTAAGAAACTGTGAGCTAGCTCTCACTAACTCAGCTTAGAGGGAACACTGGGAAGAACTCCTTTGCATATTAGACCACACACCCCTAATGTAGCCAGTCCTCCTGGAGCTTACAGAAGGCTCTGTAAGAAGAGCCCCGTGGAGCAGAGTGATAAAGCTGCAGTACTGCAGTTGGAGCCCTCTGCTCACAACTTGAGTTCGATCCCAGCAGAAGCTGGTTTCTGGTAGCCGACTCCAGGTTGACTCAGCCTCCTATCCTTCCGAGGTCGGTAAAATGAGTCCCCAGCTTGCTGGGGGGAAAGTGCAGATGACTGGGGAAGGCAATGGCAAACCACCCTGTAAAAAATCTGCCGTGAAAATGTTGTGAAAGCAACATCACCCCAGAGTCAAAAACGACTGGTGCTTGCACAGGGGACTACCTTTACCTTTTTAAGCTCTAGGAGGATTAGCTACATCAGGGGTGCATGGCCTAGTATGCAAAGGAGTTCCTGCTACAAAAAAAGCCATGGTGGAAACTACAGTTTGGTGTAGTGGTTAAGTGTGCGGAGTCTTATCTGAGAGAACCGGGTTTGATTCCCCACTCCTCCACTTGCACCTGCTGAGATGAACTTGGGTCAACCATAGCTTTCATAGAAGCTGTCCTTGAAAGGGCAGCTGCTGTAAAAGCACTCTCAGGCCCACCTACGTCACAGGGTGTTTGTTGTGGGGAGGGACTGCTCTGAGACTCTGAGATTCAGAGTATAGGGCGGGATATAAATCCAAATCCAGTCCTTAGTAAGCTCGAGAGTCACGGGGTAAAAGGACAAGTCCTCTCATGGATCAAAAACCGGCTAATTAATAGGAAACGGAGAGTGAGAATAAATGGGCAATTTTCGCAGCGGAGGATGGAAAGCAGTGGGGTGCCGCAGGGCTCAATACTGGGTCCAATGCTTTTTAATTTGTTCATTAATGATTTGGAGTTGGGAGTAAGCAGTGAAGTGGCTAAGTTTGCGGATGACACTAAATTGTTCAGGGTGTTGAGAACCAGAGAGGATTGCGAGGCACTCCAAAGGTATCTGTCGAGGCTGGGCGAGTGGGCGTCAACTTGGCAAATAAGGTTCATCGTGGCCAAGTGCAAAGTAATGCACATTGGGGCCAATGACCCTAACCAGGCCTTTTTTTGAGCAGGAACGCAGTTCCGGCTGGCTTGGAGTCAGGAGTGTGTGGCCTAATATGCAAAAGAGTCCCTGCTGGGCTTTTTCTACCAAAAAGCCCTGTGTGAAACAATGGTGACGTCAGGGTGTGTGGCCTAATATGCAAATGAGTTCCTGCTGGGCTTTTCCTACCAAAAAAAAGCTCTGATCCTAACTATGAGGTTCAACTCCAGTAGCGCCTTGAAGACGGGTAAGATTTTGAGAGTATAAGATGACCCACACTAGCCTGACTTCATTAGGTGAAGCAGAATCGGCTCTGCTTAGCAATAGGATGAGAGACCACTGAAGAAGCTTAGGGCTGCTACTCAGTGGCAGGAAATGGCAAGCCACCTTTGTTTGTCTGGAAGGTTGTGAGGGTCAGCCAGGTATCAACCAAGCAAAACTCTCCCTTATGAAAACATTGGTAGAGTTTATTAGTTTTGATACAAGAGCTAGACCTCTAACCAGAGACTCGCTTGCTAGGAATGAAGACACAACCTTCCTTTCTCTTCACACCTCCAGGGCCGTTCACAGCCCTTGCTTGTGGGAGAGAGACTCCTGCTTTAGGCGCCAGATCCCCGTCTCCTTGAAAACAGGGCAAGCTGCATGGCTCCAAAAAGCCAGGCCTAAACTATAAAGCGAAAGAGTATCAGCCCCCCTCCCTATTAGAGTTAAAGTTACAATCAGCACGTGGCAGAGAAAACAACCCACTGCAGGGCACCATCCTGACGAAAGCGCAAGCTGACCTGATCTGGGCAAATTTCGGCAGCTAAGCAGGGTCGGCCCCGGTTTGTCGTCGCTTGGGAGACCACCAAGGAAGTCCAAAGTTGCAATGTGGCGGCAGGCAATGGCAAAAACTTCCAAAAGAAGTTTAGAGCACTAGTAAGGGGCCAAAGGTTAAAAAACAACAATAGTTATAGACACAGCACCGGCCCGAGGTCACATGGCGCCCTAGGCCTCCACGGCGTCCCCCACACCTCCCCCCCCCCGTGGTGCTGCCCCACCCCCGTGCCTCCTCCTCCCTCCCTTCCCCACTCCAGGTTGATTTCAATGTCTGGAAGGGCGATTGAGTGCCGCTCCGGGCTGTGTAAAGGGGCCCCCCTCCCGCCAATCGGCTGATCAACAGGGGGCACATTTACACAGCCCAGAGCGGCACTCAGTCGCCCTTCTGGACATTGAAATCGACCTGGAGTGGAGAAGGGAGGGAGGGAGGAGGAGGCGTCGGGGGGGGGGAGCAAACTAGACGTTTGCCTGGGGAAAAGGCCAAATTTGGTGCCCCCACCCGAGGCAACTGCCTAGTTTGCCTCGTGGGCAAGCCGGCCCTGTATAGACAAAAGTGTTTATTACAAGCACTCCTTGCAGGGGACCAAACGAAGCCTCCTAAAACCATCCGAGGGACAAATGCACCCAAAAAGAGCCATTTATATAACCTGATGCATTTCAGCCTGCAGAGGCCGCCTTCAGAGGTCAGATAGTACAAATTACAACATACAACAAAAGTCCCCGTTACCCTTGTAAGGCAATATACCCTTAATATAGGACTCAAAATGGAATGTTCCAATCTGGAAATAATTGACACACGCAGACCGAAAAAAAAGAATTATCTGGCCTTATGTCAGCAGCAGTGATGTATACTGGAAATAGTAATATTGCCAGCGTATCCCTTCCAATTTAGGTCCTAAAAGTACAAGTGGCATTCCGTTATCAGGGCCAGCGTAACATCAGTACGTATCAGCACAGGCGGACCTGATCTCATCAGGTTTCGGAAGCTAAACAAGGGTCAGCCCTGGTGCGTAGTTGCCTGGGAGACCCCCAAGGAGGTCCGGAGTTGCTACATGGTGGCAGTCAATGGCAAACCATCTCTTGTTTGTCTCCTGCCTTGAAAACTCCTCGAAGGGTTGCTGTGAGTCTGCGGTGCCTCGTTGGCGCTTTCCAGCACCAAGCTTTCGAGAGTGCAGCCTCCCTTCGTCAGATGCAAGCGGGAATGGAGACTCCTGAGCCCTTATATTCCGGTGGGAAGGGCGGGAGGGGTGTTCCAAAGAAGGGAGTCGGAAAGTGTTGCAAAGGAGGGGTGTCCCCTTGCATTTGACTCCTTCCTTTGCAGGAGACTTGCAGGAGAGCCGGTTTGGTGCAGTCGTTAAATGCGCAGACCCTTATCTGGGAGAACCGGGTTTGATTCCCCACTCCTCCACTTGCACCAGCTGGAATGGCCTCGGGTCAGCCATAGCTCTCTTATCTGGGAGAACCAGGTTTGATTCCCCCCTCCTCCACTTGCACCTGCTGGAATGGCCTTGGGTCAGCCATAGCTCTCTTATCTGAGAGAACCGGGTTTGATTCCCCACTCCTCCACTTGCACCAGCTGGAATGGCCTTGGGTCAGCCAGAGCTCTCTTATCTGAGAGAACCGGGTTTGATTCCGCACTCCTCCACTTGCACCGGCTGGAATGGCCTTGGGTCAGCCAGAGCTCTCTTATCTGGGAGAACCGGGTTTGATTCCTCACTCTTCCACTTGCACCTGCTGGAATGGCCTCGGGTCAGCCAGAGCTCTCTTATCTGGGAGAACCGGGTTGGATTCCCCACTCCTCCACTTGCACCTGCTGGAATGGCCTTGGGTCAGCCAGAGCTCTCTTATCTGGGAGAACTGGGTTTGATTCCCCACTCCTCCACTTGCACCTCTAGAATGGCCTTGGGTCAGCCAGAGCTCTCTTATCTGGGAGAACCAGGTTTGATTCCCCACTTCTCCACTTGCAGCTGCTGGAATAGCCTTGGGTCAGCCAGAGCTCTCTTATCTGGGAGAACCGGGTTTGATTCCCCACTCCTCCACTTGCAGCTGCTGGAATGGCCTTGGGTCAGCCACAGCTCTCTTATCTGGGAGAACCAGGTTTGATTCCCCCCTCCTCCACTTGCACTGGCTGGAATGGCCTTGGGTCAGCCAGAGCTCTCTTATCTGGGAGAACCAGGTTTGATTCCCCCCCTTTTCTCCTTCACTTGCAGCTGCTGATGTGACCTTGGGTCAGCCACAAGTTCTCTCAAGGCTGTTCTGCTCAGGGTTTTTTTTTTTTTTTAAAAGCGCAGCAGGGACTTATTTGCCTATTAGGCCACACCTCCTGATGTCACCGTTTCACACAGGGCTTTTTTGTAAAAAAAAAAAAAAAAAGGCCGGTAGGAACTCATTTGCATATTAAGCCACACCCTCTGCTGCCAAGCCAGCCAGAACTACGTTCCTGTGTGTTCCTGCTCAAAAAAAGCCCTGGTTCTGCTCAAGAGCAGTTCTGGGAGAGCTCTCTCAGCCCCACCTACCTTACAGAGTATTTGCTGTGGGGAGGCGAAGGGAAAGCAGATTGTAAGCCACTCTGAGATTCCTTTGGCTTATGAAGGGCGGGGTATAAATCTAACCTTCTCCTCCTCCTCTTCTTCTTCTTCTTCTTCTTCTTCTTCTTCTTCTTCTTCTTCTTCTTCTTCTTCTTCTTCTTCTTCTTCTTCTTCTTCTTCTTCTTCTTCTTCTTCTTCTTCACCCTTTCCACCTTTTGGGGTATAAAGACTCAGGGATCTTCGTCCCTCATTGTTTCTGACAAAGGGGTCTTGGACTCTCAAAAGCTTATAGCCTCAAAACCATGTTGGTCTGTAAGGCCCTGCTGGGCTTGGGTCCGGCTCTTCTTGAGAGCAGTATGGCTGCCCAACTCAAAATACAGATCTCCATCCCCGATCGGCAGCTGGTTTTGATCGCAGCCCGCTTTAAGCAAGGAGTGGATGGGCCAAGGCGTCCCCCCCCCCCCGCCCACCAGCCTTCAGGTTTCCCAGCAGCAGGTTTGCCTGGGGCAAGGAAGGTGAGGAGAGGACAGGAGAACCTTAGTAAGCAGGAGGTGGAAGGATTGACTTTCAGGCTCCTCCAGTCACCTGCCGAATGGCTGGAGAATCTTCATCTTTTTTTCCCAAGCCATTTCCTGGCTCAGAAAGATAAGATGGGGAGGGAGGGAGGCAGGTAGAGGGGCAGGTCCACAAGATCCCTTCCTGCCAGTTTGGTGTAGTGGTTAAGTGTGCAGACTCTTATCTGGGAGAACCGGGTTTGATTCCCCACTCCTCCACTTGCACCTGCTAGCATGGCCTTGGGTCAGCCATAGCCCTGGCAGAGGTTGACCTTGAAAGGGCAGCTGCTGTGAGAGCCCTCTCCAGCCCCACCCACCTCACAGGGTGTTTGTTGTGGGGGAGGAAGGGAAAGGAGACTGAGCTGCTCTGAAACTCTTTGGAGTGGAGGGCGGGATATAAATCCAATATCTTCATCTACCTCACAGGGTGTCTGTTGTGGGGGAGGAAGGTAAAGGAGATTGTGAGCCGCTCTGAGACTCTTTGGAGTGGAGGGCAGGATATAAATCCAATATCTTCACCTACCTCACAGGGTGTCTGTTGTGGGGGAGGAAGGTAAAGGAGATTGTGAGCCGCTCTGAGACTCTTCGGAGTATAGGGCGGGATATAAATCCAATATCTTCACCTACCTCACAGGGTGTCTGTTGTGGGGGAGGAAGGTAAAGGAGATTGTGAGCCGCTCTGAGACTCTTCGGAGTGGAGGGCGGGATATAAATCCAATATCTTCACCTACCTCACAGGGTGTCTGTTGTGGGGGAGGAAGGGAAAGGAGATTGTGAGCCCCTCTGAGACTCTTCAGAGTGGAGAGCGGGATATAAATCCAATATCTTCATCTACCTCACAGGGTGTCTGTTGTGGGGGGGAGGAAGGTAAAGGGGATTGTGAGCCACTCTGAGACTCTTCGGAGTGGAGGGCGGGATATAAATCCAATATCTTCTTCTTCTTTGAGCCCTTGATAACAGCAGGTTTTAGAAGCGGTATTGGCAAGATGTTCTCCTGATACTGTCATCCACTGGTTAGATCCAGGCGGGCAGCCAGGTTGGCCTGAAGCAATAGAACAAACCAGGAGTCCTGTAGCACCTTTAAGACCAACAGAGTTTTATTCAGACTGTCAGCTTTTGTGTGCTCTAAGCAGACTTCATCAGACAATGGAATGGAGTACAGTGAGCAGAGCTACGTATGGCTGGTGGGCAGCAGTTAAGAATGAAAAGCGGCACAAAGTTAGAATCCAGTGTGAAACTCAGAATGGGAGAATGATGGATTGTCATAAGGCAATAAATGGAGTCTGTCAGTTGCTCTGTGGCTTGCATGTCTGGGTTAAACTGAGAACATGTCTTTCCCGGGGGTGTTCCTGTCCACCTAATTGACTTTTGAACATGCACGTTTGTTTATGACACTCTCACCATCGTTCTCCTATTCTGACATGGTCCTGTTGTATTGCTTTCCCACGCAAATGCTACCCAGACGAAATATTCTTTCGATTTCTTCATTTCGCTATTTTTGCCGTTGGATTCTATCTTTTGTACTGTTTTGCGTTCTTAACCGCTGCCCGCCAGCTCTGTGTAGCTCTGCTCACTGTACCCCATCCCATTGCCTGATGAAGTCTGCATGCGCACGAAAGCGTACAAATACAACTCTGTCGGTCTTAAAGGGGCTACTGGACTCCTACTATGCCATCCGCTGGGTTTCGGGTGAGGAGGTTCGGTCGCCCAGGTGTCCTTGGTAACTTGTGCAATCCACCCTTCCCCCTCAAGGGATCCTGAGTCTAATCGAAAGGGGCCTGATCCCACGGGCTGCCAGGATCACTCTGGAGAAACCCCTTGTTCTGCCCAAGCCGGCTCCTCTCCATGAATTTCGCACCAAGCACCAGAAACGAAGCACAGGTAGGGACAGAGAGATGCTACAGGTAATGCCAACATGAACACCCTTCACCATCACTGGGTCCACTTAGTCAGTGTCTTCATTTGGGCAATGGTTGTGGTGATGTGTGAGGACCAACCTAAATATGATGTCCGCCACGGGTCAGGTTGGTCAGGGGTGGCCAATGGTAGCTCTCCAGATTTTTTTTGCCTACAACTCCCATCAGCCCCAGCCATTGGCCATGCCGGCTGGGGCTGATGGGAGTTGTAGGCAAAAAACATCTGGAGAGCTACCGTTGGCCACCCCTGATGTTGGGGAACTAACATTCCCAAGCACTCTAGTTACGATTTGCTTGGAAGCCTGGCACAGGGTGGGAGGAGGAACGTCAGTCTCCCCCCCACCTCACACACACACATTGTAGGGGGAAATGGCACTTGGGGGAGGCTGAAGCTCATCAGAACCAAAGAGCCAGTTTTGGTGTGGTGGTTAAGTGCGCGAACTCTCATCTGGGAGAACCGGGTTTGATTCCCCACTCCTCCACTTGCACCTGCTGGAATGGCCTTGGGTCAGCCAGAGCTCTCTTATCTGGGAGAACCAGGCTTGATTCCCCCCTCCTCCACTTGCAGCTGCTGGAATGGCCTTGGGTCAGCCAGAGCTCTCTTATCTGGGAGAACCAGGTTTGATTCCCCATTCCCCCACTTGCAGCTGCAGGAATGGCCTTGGGTCAGCCAGAGCTCTGGCAGAGGTTGTCCTTGAAAGGGCAGCTGCTGTGAGACTCCTCTCAGTCCCACCCACTTCACGGGGTATCTGTTGTGGGGGGGGGGGGAGAAAAGTAAAGGTGATTGTAAGGAGGTTGTCCTTGAAAGGGCAGCTGCTGTGAGACTCCTCTCAGTCCCACCCACTTCACGGGGTATCTGTTGTGGGGGGGGGGGGGAGAAAAGTAAAGGTGATTGTAAAGCCAGTCTGATGTAGTGGTTGAGTGCATGGACTCTAATCTGGGAGAACCGGGCTGGATTCTCCATTCCTTCAGTGCACCTGCTGGAGTGACCTTGGGTCAGTCACTTTTTTCTCAGCTGTTCTCGCAGAGAGCAGTTCTCTCAGAGCTCTGTCAGCCCCACCTGCTTCACAAGGTGACTGTTGTGGGTAGAGGAAGGGAAGGAGATTGTAAGCCACTCCGAGACTCCTTCAGGAAGTGAAGGGCGGGGTGTAAAACCAGCTCTTCTTCTTCTTTCCCGCTTCTGAGGGCAGTAACCGCTGCAGCTGTCTTGCCTCCTTGCCCCCTGAGGCAGTTAGAGCAGGGCTGGCTAAATAAATGTCAGATGTTTGAGAGCTGCAAGACATGAGCGTCAGATATTGAGAGGGGAAGGAAGGAAGGAAAATAGATGGGAGGGAGCAGGAGGTGAAAAGGAAGCAACTTTAACTTCAAGTGCATTCTGCAAGCCACTGCCTTACTTGGCTTGAATAATAATAATAATAATAATAATAATAATAATAATAATAATAATAATAATAATAATAATAATAATAATAATAATATTTTATTTATATCCCACCCTTCCCGCCGAGGCGGGCTCAGGGCGGCTAACAACATTTCATAAAATTATACAGAGTTTAAAATCACATTAACTTTAAAACATTCCAGTTAACCAAGTATTATACAGATTTCCAGGTGCTAATTCCATTTCTAATGATAATAGCGAAAGTCACCCAACAGCGGTCTCTCAGCCAGCAAAGGCCATCCTGAAAAGGGTGGTCTTGCAGGCCCTGCGGAACTGGTCAAGGCACCCCAGGGCTGGCACTTCTTCCGGGAGCTGGTTCCATAGGTGTGGAGCTGCGATGGAGAAGGCCCGTGTACGGGTGTTTTGGAGTTTGGCCTCCTTTGGTCCAGGGATAGTCAGCTGGTTCTTCCCTGCTGACCTCAGTGCTCTCTGGGGTGATTTAAAGCAGGGCATTTTTTGAGCAGGAACACAGTTCCAGCTGGCTTGGTGTCAGGCTTCCTGCTGGGCTTTTTCTATTAAAAAGCCCCTTGTGAAACAGTGGTGATGTCGGTGGGTGTGGTCTAATATGCAAATGAGTTCCTGCTAGGCTTTTTCTGCAAAAAAAAAGGCCCTGATTTAAAGAAACAAACGCCTTCTCCAAGCTGGCTGACGGGGCAGTGGGGGCTTTGAGAACCACATGAGCCACAGTTTGGCCACCCCTGGATTAGAGTGTCTGGGAGACTCAGGCTCAAACCCCCACTCCACTGCAGAAGCCGGCTGGGGGACCTCTGGCCGGTTGCATCCTCTCAGCCTAACCCGCTTCCCAGGGTTGTTGTGAGGGTTAAATGGGAAAGAGGGGAATTGTGCTTTAAACAGGTTTGGGTGCCCCTCAGGGAGAGAAAAGCAGGGCACGGATATCAAAATAAAAAATTACAGTACACGATGCGGTTTTGGCACAAGCAGCGCAACCGTGCTCGTGTCAAAACTGTCCTCTTGAGGCCTGGTGAGCAGAGTACCACGACGCAGCAGGAAAGAGCAGGGGTCCAGTTGTGCCTTAAAGACTCACAAAACTCGTGACAGGGCAGGGGGTTTGGGGAGTCACTGCTCACTTCTTCAGAATGAGACCCAGCCGTTCCCCTCGGGAGACCTGCCGTCAGTTTTGAGTGAAAACTTCTCTTAAAAAGACTCCACTTTGTTCTCCTAGACGGAAGTGCGGAACGCAAGAAGAAGGAGATGCCCCTGGGCCCTCCCCACAGCCCCACCAGCAAAGGCACCAAGGGCAGCATCGCCCCGCCCCCCTCCTGCATCTCCATGGCCTCCCTCAAGAAACCCAAGCTCATCCCGCCCATCCAGAAGCGGGAGCAGACCGTGACCCCGGTCAGCCTGCCCAAGGTATGGTGCACTTGCTGAGAACGATTTCCCTCCCGCACGCCGTGGGCGTGACTTTGATCTTTCGGCTTCACACTCCATAGCGCAACGTTTTGGGTCAGCAGACTTATGGCATGGTCATATTCAGGAGAGCCAGTTTGGTGTAGTGGTGAAGTGCGCAGACTCTTATCTGGGAGAACCGGGTTTGATTCCCCACTCCTCCACTTGCAGCTGCTGGAATGGCCTTGGGTCAGCCATAGCTCTCTTATCTGGGAGAACCAGGTGTGATTCCCCACTCCTCCACTTGCACCTGCTGGAATGGCCTTGGGTCAGCCATAGCTCTCTTATCTGGGAGAACCAGGTGTGATTCCCCACTCCTCCACTTGCACCTGCTGGAATGGCCTTGGGTCAGCCATAGCTCTCTTATCTGGGAGAACCGGGTTTGATTCCCCACTCCTCCACTTGAATCTGCTGGAATGGCCTTAGGTCAGCCATAGCTCTTATCTGGGAGAACCGGGTTTGATTCCCCACTCCTCCACCTGCAGCTGCTGGAATGGACTTGGGTCAGCCATAGCTCTCTTATCTGGGAGAACCGGGTTTGATTCCCCACTCCTCCACTTGCAGCTGCTGGAATGGCCTTGGGTCAGCCAGAGCTCTGGCAGGTCCTTGAAAGGGCAGCTTCTGGGAGAGCTCTCTCAGCCCCACCCACCTCACAGGATGTCTGTTGTGGGGGAAGAAGGTAAAGGAGATTGTAAGCCACTCTGAGTCTCTGATTCAGAGAGAAGGGCAGGGTATAAATCTGCAGTTGTCGTCTATACATGTTGGAATGCTCTTTGGCAAAAAAAACAATTATGGGAGCACAGTTGAAATACACTGCAAGAAACACAAAACATAACTGTGATATGTAGAGGCTACCATACTTTTACTTACGTATTTCACAAAAATAGTAAGAAACAATTTTCAGTTTACACACAGCTCATTGTTGTTTAGTCATACAGCATCCAATTTAACTTGTTACAATAATAGGTGCATTTTGTCTATTATTTATTTTTTATATTTTATTTGTATCCCGCCTTCCCTGGCGAAGCATCTTTAAAAAAAGCATGCTGGCTTATTCCTTCACTACATACAGCTCAACAAGAAGAAGACATTAACAGTGCTGACGAAGTGGCAGCACGAAACACGTCTGTTATTGTAACTAGTTAGTTGGATGCTGTCTGGCTGAACGGCAGTGAGCTCTGTGGAAACTGAAAATTGTTTCTTACTGTCTGTTTCTGTGAAATTCATAAGTAAAAGTGTGGTAGCCTATACACTTTGGGAAGAAAGGCAGGGCACAGATGAAGCAGATAAATAAAATACTGGGACTACTCCATGTGACAAACATGGATTCCTTCTCTTCCTGTAGATGCTGGCATTGACGCCGACTGAAGCTTTCGAGGGTTTGCCGGTGGAATTTGATATTCTGATCCACAAGGGAAACTTAGACCATCAGGCTTCCGATCTTGTGGTGTTCCAGAGGCACTGCTGTTTATTCTGGGGGAGCGCCCTTTCCTTCCTAGAACGCCTCGCCCGCCTTCTGAAAGATTACGCCGTGCCTTCAGCCATCGTCAAGGGGAAGAAGGTGATGGAGCTCCTCTCAGATTTCGAGTTTCATCAGAGGCCGACCAGGGAGGAGCTGCTTTCCGTGATCAAGAACAAGGAGGTAGTCCGGAAGCTCTTAAACCGACCTGGCCAGAGGTACAAAGGTCAGAACGGCGTCCAGGCAGCAGCCACCAAGATCCAGGCCACGTGGCGGTGTTACAGGTTCAGGAAAGCCTACATCGATTTCCGGCGGAGGCAGTGGGCCTCTGGGGTGGTTGCTCTCTCATGGCTGGTGCGCATGCACATGGGCCGGGTCCGGAAGACCCTGCGGGAATCGCGACAGAAACACCTGGAGAACTTCTGCCTCCGGGCCAAGGTGAGCGCTGCTGCCGGCCGTTCCAGGCGGGCTCCTTTTTCAAACAGCCTCTGCTTGAGCAGGCGCAAGAGCACATTTCTCCCTTTTTTTCTTTTCGCCTGCTGAACTGTGCATATGCCTGAGCGTCATGCTTCTTCCTTCACCAAACATTAGCCCAGGGGTGTCGAACATGCGGCC
Organism: Heteronotia binoei; assembly: GCF_032191835.1. NCBI lineage: Eukaryota > Metazoa > Chordata > Lepidosauria > Squamata > Gekkonidae > Heteronotia > Heteronotia binoei. The sequence goes on along the minus strand of NC_083241.1, from coordinate 3,191,324 downwards.
CGGGGGCCAAATCAGGCTTTCTGTCGTCTGCTTCCTTCTCCCTCTCTCTCGCTTCCTTCTGCACCACAGCTTGCTTTGCCAGGCTTGCTCGACAGCACAGGAGCTACAGAGCAAAATCTCTGTTTTCTCTGTTGGCTGAGGCTCCTCCCCCTCCTGGTCCCCTGGGAAAGGAAGGAAAGAGCCTTGCAAAGCAAGTTGAGACGCAGAGGGAAGCAAGAGAGAGGGAGAAGGAAGCAGACAAGAGCCAGTTGCTCAGTGGGCCTGATAGGATTTGATAGTGGGCCTGATTTGGCCCCTGGGCCGCATGTTTGACACCCCTGCTTTAGAGTGCTACCCGACTCTTGCTCTTTCCTCCTCTCTTGGGGGAGGGTGTGCAGATGTTTGAGAACAGTGGTGCTTTTGGCAGTACCATGGGTGGTCCTCTCAGCAGTGCTCCACTGAAGAAAGGGTGTGTGAGAGGGCTCATGGGAAGAGTGGGGAGGGGGCTAGTGGTGGGGAAAGGAGGGGAAGAGGCCCCCAGGTATTTCTCCAAATTGGTGGGGACAGCTTTGCATCCTCATGTCACTTTTTCGCCCCCTACGGTGGGGGAGCACAACCCAGTACTACCGGTTTTTGGCACCAGCCTTGTGTTTGTCTTGGAGGTCCACGCTTTCCTGAAGCATCTCCTTTGTCTGGCTTTCTTTTCCTTCCTTGCCGCTCTACTTACACCTTTACCGTGCACTTGATTTGTTATAGAGGGTCGGAAAAAGAATCCGTCGCCTTCGTGGCGGTCCCTACTTTGTCAGAAAGTACTTAAGTTTGCAGACAGGCTTTTAATTAGTGCTCACCATTTCATTTATGTTTGCTTTCTCTCTCTCTCTCTCTCTTTTTTTCATTCATATTCTGTTAATTAAGTGATCAGCCCCTAATCTTCCCCTGCCAGTAGCTTCATGTAGCCATCTAATTAAATTAATTGGGGAAGATGTTTTAAGTATGTGATTAAATCAATTAATATAATTTATGCCTGGCTTAACTGTACAGTGGGAAAAAGGGAGACTGGGGGCGGGGGACGGTGGAAGTTTGACGGGCTGGTATCCACGGCAGTTCTCTCCCCCCCACCCCGTCACTGATCAATGCCTTCCCTTGATTTCCAGCATCTGGCCGCCAACTGGTATCGCATCAGGACCTCTAAGCGGACCGTTATCCATATCCCGTCATTAGGTAGAGCACTTCGCTTCTATTTCCCCCCCCCCCCTCCCGTCTCTGGATCTTTCAGCAACCTCTATTACCCACCACATTATGACTCCTTGATTGAGTTCAAGGAAGGCCCTTGTTTTATTCAAATTGGTCTCGGCAGGAAAATGTTGTCGACATGACGCGAGTAATAACGGAGGGCCTTCGCTCGAAACGGCGTTTAATTTGGGGATTAAGCAAATAAAGTCATTATGTAGAGGCCTCTATTCAGCCGAGAGGTGATTTGCTGTAATTCGCTTTCATCTGTATGAAATGAACTAAAAAGTTGTATTTCTCTCCCCCCCCCTTTCCCCCCTCCCTCTCTCCCCTCGAAATAACAGATAATGTTTCCAGTCTTCTTTAATGACAGTGGGGTGGGCGGGGGGGGGACACATGGGCCTGCCTGCTTTGTTGCTCTTACGCCAATAAGTCGGGACGTTGCTCGCGCCCTGTTTTTAATCAAATGTGCAGTCAAAATGATAAGCTGCATTCTCTGAAATTATTTAGTTCTAATTACGAGCAGATGGGATGCTTTATTTCCACCTTGGGCGCCTGAGCAAAAGGAAATGCTGAGTGCACAAGAATAATTAAGAAGTTGAATAGTGGGTTGTTTTTTTTTCCTGCGCTTAAATAATCTGCAGTTTCGTGTTAATTAGCACTAATGTAATTATTTAATTACATTTATGAATTGGGGGGTTTACAAGTGGAAGCGGAAGGGGGGAAGCTTAGGTGTTCTGTGCCCCCCCCCCCAACAAAAGCGGCAGAGCCATTTCTAGGAAACGGTGGAAATGTGAAAATGTGAGCTGTGGTCTGAGCTTTGAAACAAAAGGGATTTCATAAACTTATTTTATTTATTTCATTCAATTTGTATCCCGCCCTACCCCACCGAAGCGGGCTCAGGGCGGCTCACAACATAACAATTCTAACAATAAAATTTAAGAATTAAAATACATCGATCATTTACACGATAAAATAAACGCAGTTCATCAGTGTGCTATCCCACAATCTTCCTTAAAATATTCAGATGCCAGTCAGCCGTATGCCAACCGGAAGAGGACTGTCTTGCAGGCCCTGCGGAACTGCCCAAGGTTTTGTTTGAAAGAGCGGAAAATGTGAAGGAAGTTTGAAGCACCTCTCTTTCATGTATACGTCTTTGCTCTTGTGGTTTACGGGCGTGAAAGGTTTGCCTGCCAGAACTCTGAATGGTGATACCACACATAGCTAAACCCATCACTTGCAAACTTTTATTTATACAAGGCTTTTTCAGATCTCATGGGAATTGTTTTTTTTTTTCTTGCGTCCATAATGCAGTAGAGAGCCTCCTTTTCCGTTTTGATGGAGCGCGTGTGTGTTTGAAAGTGAATATTTTAAACCTAACGGAAAATGGGGTAGGTCAGAAAAGCAAACTTTTAAAAGATCTTTAAAACCAAGCATCCTTGCAGATGTCTTTTCTAATCCTTTGGTATTCTAAAAAAAACAGGATAACGTCTTTCAGGAAATGTAACGCGCTCTCATTCCGTGTACCCTTTTACCTTCTTCTGGCTTCTACCAAAATAGATACGTTTTAAAACGTATAGTTATTTATTTATTTAGAACCTTGACATGCTGCCACTTCTGAGGCGTGCTCTGAATTTTTTTTTTTTTTTTTGCAAATTATGCAGACGTCTTGAAGACAGATGTGGTGTGAGGAAATGTTTTGCTGTCCATCTTTTTTCTGAAGCGTTTGGTAGAAAATAGAGGAGTTATTCCAAAGAGGATCTTTTGAGTTATACTGCGTGTTTTAAAGCAAAGTTTTAAACAGGCTCATAATTGGCATTTTCCGTGGAAATCAGTTCAGCCTGACTTTATGCATGTCTTTTTCCCTTCAAAAATGTCCCTATGAATTCAATGGGGCTGAATCCCTAATAGGTGTGTTTTGGATTGCTGCCTGAGGCATGGATTTTACCTCCTTGCAATAATTTTCAGCCGTGCTGTCTCATTTTTCTGTACTGCTAGCCCTAAGTTTATAAAATAACAGGCAAAAAGTCCATTAAACCACTTTTTGAAAAACCCTCAAAACCAAGATACCAATCAGGCCAATGCAAAGTGAGTATTGTGTTTATTTAAATTGTTTTCATTTTTTAGCCTTAGGGCAGCAAACTCAATCCGTAAACAGAGCTACTGGAAATCCGGTCCCGCCCATTCCTATACACACGTTTAAGATCTGTTTCGTAGGCAGCCATGTTGTTCTCCAGTAGAACAGTTAGATTTGAGCCCGGTATCACCATTGAGACCAGCAAGAATTTCGGGGTAGAAGCTTTCATGAGTTGACTCGCAAAAGCTTCCGATCCAGAAATCTTGTTGGTTCCGAAGGTACCGCTAGACATACGAACCTCTGAAGCTGCCTTCTACTGAAT